>NC_135236.1:415147711-415451461 GCF_051348905.1 Ranitomeya variabilis | reverse complement strand
CAGCCCAGTTACCACTGCCCTATGAGCTGTTTTTTTGTGTTTGCAGACTTAGTATTTATTTCTCAGACCCTCTGCCATTGGGGTCAGAACATACATGAAAATCACGGATCTGAGAATGAGATCCATGAGTGTCAGAAAATGTTCTGTTCCGATTTTGAGGATCAGAATTGTACATGCTCAATGCGTCTGTAAAAGCGGGCAGCACACCAACACTGCACACGGATACAGAAATGTAGCCTTATTATGTATCGCACAGTCTCTTAGTATATAGTGTACTCATTTATTATGTATAGCACAGTCCCTTAGTATATAGTGTACTCACATTATTTATAGCACAGTGCCTTAGTATATAGTGTACTCACTTATTATGTGTAGCACAGTCCCTTAGTATATAGTGTACTCAATTATTATGTATAGCACAGTCCCTTTTATATAGTATACTCACTTATTATGTATAACACTGTCGAGAGTTACATAGTTTCCTCTTTTATTATGTAGAACACCTTCCCTTTTTACATACCATCCTCTCTAGTTATACATGGTGACATCTCTTATTATATAGCTTCCTCTACTGTTATGTACAGCACTGTCTCTTACATAGTGTATTCTTGTTATTTTTGTTATTCACAGTGCCCTTTTTTGTTACATAGTCACCTCTCTTGTTAGATATAAAATCACTGCCGATGATAGAGCTGGTGACCAGACGACTAGTCCATCAGCTCCTCCATTAGAAAAGAAGCTTTCCCATGCTCCTTCAGCCATCATTGCATTATACATCTAACAACAGAGGGTGGTATGTAATAAAAAACAAGGCTCTATATAATCCGATATGTAAGGGAAGGTGCTGTACATAATAAGAGAGGACACTGTGTAATAAAGAACGCAATATTCATAATAAAGGAGACTATGTAATAAGTATACATGTATGTGTGTGGCTGTATATATATATATATATATATATATATTTATTTATTTTATATATATATATATATATATATATATATATATTTATTTATTTTATATATATATATATATATATATATATATATATATATATATATATATATATATATATATACATACAGTGGGTACGGAAAGTATTCATACCCATTTAAATTTTTAACTCTTTGTTTCATTGCAGCCATTTGGTAAATTCATAAAAGTTCATTTCTTTCTCATTAATGTACACTCTGCACCCTATCTTGACTGAATAAAAACAGAAATGTAGTAATTTTTGCAAATGTAATAAAAAAGAAAAACTGAAATATATCAATATAAGTATTGAGACACTTTTGCTCAGACACTCATATTTAAGTCGCATGCTGTCCATTTCGTTGTGACCCTCCTTGAGATGGTTCTACTCCTTCATTGGAGTCCAGCTATGTTTAATTAAACTGATAGGACTTGATATGGAAAGGCACACATCTGTCTATATAAGACCTCACAGCTCACAGTACATGTCAGACCAAATGTGCCAAGAAGCTCAGAGACAGAATTGTGGCAAGGCACAGATCTGGCCAAGGTTACAACAGAATTTCTGCAGTACTCAAGGTTCCTAAGTAGTGTTGAGCATTCCGATACCGCAAGTATCGGGTATCGGCCGATATTTGCTGTATCGGAATTCCGATACCGAGATCCGATACTTTTGTGGTATCGGGTATCGGTATCGAAACAACATTAATGTGTAAAATAAAGAATTAAAATAAAAAATATTGCTATACTCACCTCTCCGACGCAGCCTGGACCTCACCGAGGGAACCGGCAGCGTTGTTTGCTTAAAATTCGCGCTTTAACTTCCTTACGTGAAGTCCCGGCTTGTGATTGGTCGCGTGCCGCCCATGTGGCCGCGACGCGACCAATCACAGCAAGCCGTGACGTAATTTCAGGTCCTTCAGGATTTTAAAATTACGTTCCGGCTTTGTGATTGGTCGCGTCGTGGTCACATGGGCGACGCGACCAATCACAAGCCGTGACGTCACGGGAGGCTGGACACGCGCGCATTTTAAAATGCGCGCGTGTCCTGCCTCCCGTGACGTCCCGGCTTGTGATTGGTCGCGTCGCCCATGTGGCCGCGACGCGACCAATCACAGCAAGCCGTGACGTAATTTTAGGTCCTTCAGGATTTTAAAATTACGTTCTGGCTTGTGATTGGTCGCGTCGCGGTCACATGGGCGACGCGACCAATCACAAGCCGTGACGTCACGGGAGGCAGGACACGCGCGCATTTTAAAATGCGCGCGTGTCCAGCCTCCCGTGACGTCACGGCTTGTGATTGGTCGCGTCGCCCATGTGACCGCGACGCGACCAATCACAAAGCCGGAACGTAATTTTAAAATCCTGAAGGACCTGAAATTACGTCACGGCTTGCTGTGATTGATCGCGTCGCGGCCACATGGGCGGCACGCGACCAATCACAAGCCGGGACTTCACGTAAGGAAGTTAAAGCGCGAATTTTAAGCAAACAACGCTGCCGGTTCCCTCGCTGAGGTCCAGGCTGCGTCGGAGAGGTGAGTATAGCAATATTTTTTATTTTAATTCTTTATTTTACACATTAATATGGTTCCCAGGGCCTGAAGGAGAGTTTCCTCTCCTTCAGACCCTGGGAACCATCAGGAATACCGTCCGATACATGAGTCCCATTGACTTGTATTGGTATTGGGTATCGGTATCGGATTAGATCCGATACTTTGCCGGTATCGGCCGATACTTTCCGATACTTTCAAGTATCGGACGGTATCGCTCAACACTATTCCTAAGAGCACAGTGGCCTCCATAATCCTTAAATGGAAGCATTTGGGGACCTCCAGAAGTCTTCCTAGACCTGGCTGTCCAGCCAAACTGAGCTCTTGTGGGAGAAGAGCCTTGGTGAGAGGGGGTAAAGAAGAACCCCAAGATCACTGTCGCTGAGCTGCAGAGGTGCAGTAGGGAGATGCGAGAAAGTCCCCCAAAGTCAACTATCACTGCAGCCCTCCACCAGTCGGGTCTTTATGGCAGAGTGACCCAACGGAAGCCTCTCCTCAGTGCAAGACGTATGAAAACCCACATAACGTTTGCTAAAAAACACATGAAGGACTCCCAGACTGTGAGAAATAAGATTCTCTGGTCTGATGAGATGAAGATAGCCCTTTTGGGTGATAATTCTAAGCGGTATGTGTGGAGAAAACCAGGCACTGCTCATGTTTGACCAATAATGCGGCCAAGTACAGAGATATCCTGGATGAAAACCTCTTCCAGAGTGCTGTAGACCTCAGACTTAGCCGAAGGTTCACCTTCCAACAAGATAATGACCCTACGCACACAGCTAAATTAACAAAGGAGCGGCTTCAGAACACCCCTGTGACCATTGTTGACTGGCCTAGCTAGAGCCCTACCTAAACCCAATTGAGCATCTCTGTAGAGACCTGAAAATGGCTATCCACCAATGTTCACCATCTAACCTGACGGAACTGGAGACGATCTGCAAGGAAGAATGGCAGAGGATCCCCAAATCCAGGTGTGAAAAACTTGTTGCATCATTCCCAAGAAGACTCATGGCTTTACTAGCTCAAAAGTGTGCATCTACTCAATACTGAGCAAAGGGTCTGAATACTTATGACCATGTGATATTTAATTTTTTCTTTTTTAATAAATTTGCAAAAAATAACAATTGTTTTTTTCATTCAAGATGGGGTGCAGAGTGTACATTAATGAGAAAGAAATGAACTTTTTTGAATTTACCAAATGGCTGCAATGAAACAAAGAGTGAAAAATTTAAAGGGGTCTGAATACTTTCCGCACCCTCTGTATATATATATATATATACAGTATATATATATATATATATATATATATATCTATCTAAACATACAGTATATGTGCATTTCTTGCACAGGGGTCCCAAACTGTCAGTGTCCGCCCCTGTGTCTGCATATGCGCGTATGGATTTCACAGTCATTCACGAGAAGTTACTCATAGATGAGCAGTTAAGACTTGAACATATCTTGTGGTTGTGAGCAAAATCATTTTGCTTTATGTTATCAGGTGAGAGAACAGAATTTGTGATTAATATATTAAAGCAAGTGTGGTATTTTCCTGATCCCTGCACTTTAAATTACTTAAGTCCACATAAAGTCACCAAACGCTTTGAAGGAGTTTCTTTTTACTTTTTAACAAAATAGAGCCAATGGGAAGAAGTTGCGTAAGATATTACAATACACAATACTTACCTGATAAATATTTGCCTTCCTAGCTTCGCTCCTCTGTTGCACCTTTACTCAACTATAACATCAATGATCACGCACATGACCGCTGTAGCCCGTCACTGGCCTCAGCATCCCTGTTGTTCTAGAGCAATGAAGGAGATTATCATTTAAAGGGCCACTGTCACCCCCCTCCAGCCGTTATAAACTAAAAGAGCCACCTTGTGCAGCAGTAATGCTGCATTCTAACAAGGTGGCTCTTTTAGTTTTAGGTTCAAGTATACCCCCAAAAAAGCGATTTGATACTTAGCCACCATTGCTGTCTCTAGCCAGGGAGGCTGCTTCTCACTCCCCAGCTCGAAACGCTCCTCTGCCGTCACTCACATCTTCTTGGTCTTTCTGCGCCGCCCCCTCGGCGCTGTTTATGTTTTCAAACCGGCGCCTGCGCTGTGTAGTACTGTTCTGCGCAGGCAAGAAGCAACTGTGGAAACTTGCCTGCTAGGTGGTGTGTGTTGTGTCTAGGTGTGTTATTTATGTGTCTGGATCTGTTAATAAATTGTGGGTGAGCTTTACCCACCTAGCAGGCAAGTTTCCACAGTTGCTTCTTGCCCGGCGATTGCTAGGAGGAGGAGGCACGATCAGCTGTATACTGTATCCAGACGCAGTAAGGCGGGGGACCGGGCTGACAGGGTGAAACACGCCATGCGCATGCCCAGGAATCCCAGCCCCGCACTGTGCATAATGCATAACACAGTGCGGGGCTGGGATTCCAAAGGTGGGTGGCCGCACTGCCGCGCAGGCGCAGTGTGCAAGCCTGGCTTGGACGGCAGACGGCCACAGCTTACTGCGCCTGCGCAGAACAGTACTACACAGCGCAGGCGCCGGTTTGAAAACGTAAACAGCGCTGAGGGGGCGGCGCAGAAAGACCAAGAAGATGTGAGTGACGGCAGAGGAGCGTTTCGAGCTGGGGAGTGAGGAGCCGCCTCCTTGGCTAGAGACAGCAATGGTGGCTAAGTATCAAATCGCTTTTTTTGGGGTATACTTGAACCTAAAACTAAAAGAGCCACCTTGTTAGAATGCAGCATTACTGCTGCACAAGGTAGCTCTTTTAGTTTATAACGGCTGGAGGGGGGTGACAGTGGCCCTTTAAATCCCTGGTGTTTTAAGGTAATAGAGAGATTTATAGAAAAAGGCCCGGTGGTCTAGCTTCATATCCCTGTTGGTCTTGTAGTAAAAAGGTTAGTACTCTTATTCCTGCTGATGTAGGACAGTAGAGCACATTGTTGTAAATGTCCAAGTGGTCTATAGCTGTCAAGAAATTATTCACCTTTCTAGGCTACAGCTACAGGTGCTTCTCACAAAATTAGAATATCATCACAAATTTAATTTATTTCAGTTCTTCAATGCAAAAAGTGAAACTCATATATAGAATTATTACAAACAGAGTGATGTATTTCAAGTGTTTATTTCTGTTAATTTTGCTGATTATAACTTACAGCCAATGAAAACCCAAAAGTGATTATGTCAGTAAATTAGAATATTTAACAAAAAAAACACCAGCAAAGGCCCCCTAAGCATTTAAAAAGGTTCCTTAGTCTGTTTCAGTAGGCTCCACAATCATGGGGAAGACTGCTGACTTGACAGATCTCCAGAAGGCAGTCATTGACACAATCCACAAGGACTGTAAGCCACAAAAGGTCATTGCTAAAGAAGCTGACTGTTCACAGAGTGCTGTATCCAAACATAATAATGGAAGATTGAGTGCCAGGAAAACGTGTGGTAGGAAAAGGTGCACAAGCAACCGGGATAACCGCAGCTTTGAAAGCATTGTTAAGAAAAGGCCATTCAAAAATGTGAGGGAGATTCACAAGGAGTGGACTGCTGCTGGAGTCATTGCTTCAAGTGCCACCACACACAGATGTATCCAGGATATGGGCTACAAGTGTTGCATTCCTTATGTCAAGCGACTCATGACCAATAGACAATGCCAGAAGTGTCTTACCTGGGCCAAGGAGAAAAAGAACTGGACTGTTGCTCGGTGGTCCAAGGTGTTGTTTTCAGATGAAAGTAAATTTTGCATTTCATTTGGAAATCAAGGTCCCAGAGTCTGGAGGAAAAGTGGAGAGGTACACAATCCAAGCTGCTTGAGGTCTAGTGTGAAATTTCCACAATCAGTGATGGTTTGGGGGGCCATGTCATCTGCTGGTGTAGGTCCACTAAGTTTTATCAAGACCAAAGTCAGCGCAGTTGTCTACCAGGAAATTTTAGATCACTTCATGCTTCACTCAGCCGATAATCTTTCTGGAGATAAAAATTTCATTCTCCAGCAGGACTTGGCACCTGTCCACACTGCCAAAAGTACCAATACCTGGTTTAAAAACAATAGTTTCACTGTGCTTGATTGGCCAGCAAACATACCTGACCTTAACCCCATAGAGAATCTATTGGATATTGTCAAGAGGAAGATGAGAGACACCAGACCCAACAATGCAGATGAGCTGAAGGGTGCTATCAAAGCAACCTGGGCTTCCATAACACCTCAGCAGTGCCACAGGCTGATCGCCTCCATGCCATGCTGCATTGATGCAGTAATTGATGCAAAAGGAGCCCCAACCAAGTATTGAGTGCATTTACTGAAGGCCAATATTTCGGATTTTAAAATAATTTTTCAAGCTGGTTTTATAAAGTATTCTAAATTAGTGAGATAATGACTTTTAGGTTTTCATTGGCAGTAAGTCATAATCATCAACATTAATATAAATAAACACATTAAATAGGCAAATTGCCTCTTCTGAGAAAAAGAGGACTTAACTCTATAGCGCCACCTGTTGGAAGTAGCGATCCTACAAGTCACAATCAACCCTCTAACGAGTCGTGCAATATGACTTAGGATAAAAGCCAAATCAGTATCTCAATTTGCAGACATGGTGTTTTGGGCTGTTGGCCCTCGTCAGTGCGAAGCATGAGAACTGATTTGGCTAGGTGAGAGGCTCTGGACTGGGGTCTAAGGGGTATCGTTTCTCCTTATGGAGAGTGACATACCAGCTCTGGCTTGTCAAGGTAAGGAGGCTTATTTGCCGTACAATGCTCCTCTGGGAAATTAAATGTGCAAATTGCCTCTTCGGAGAAAAAGAGGACTTATCTCTATAGCGCCACCTGTTGGAAGTAGCGATCCTACAAGTCACAATCAACCCACACATTAAATAGATTAAATAGATCACTCTGTTTGTAATGACTCTATATAATATATGAGTTTCACTTTTTGTATTGAAGAACTGAAATAAATTAACTTTTTGATGATATTCTAATTTTGTGCCATGCACCTGTATGTATGTCTCAGACTGGAAGTGTTCTGTTCCATCTTCTTGCTGTGTACTGAGAACACTGATTAGATTATACATCCAGAGATTCTTTGTGGTTGCTTTACCCAGTTTATAAAGCCGACATGTGAGACTTCTTTTTGATACTAATTGTCAATGTTCACTGGAGAAATGCACAAAACCAATTATTTTATTTCATTATTAGTGCATGTTCACACACAGCGATTTTGCTGCAGATTTTTCTCCACCAAAAAGTGTTGGCAGGAAATATGTGTGCAGTTCAGACATTTGTGGCTCAGCAGCACGGTAGCTCAGTGGTTAGCACTGTAGCCTAGCAGCGCTGGAGTCTTGGGTTCAAATCCCACCAAGGACAACATGTGCAAGGAGTTTGTATGTTCTACCCGTGTTTGCATGGGTTTCCTCTGGGTTCTCCGGTTTCCTCCCACATTCCAAAGACATACTGATACGGAATTTAGATTGTGAGCCCCATCGGGGACAGTGATGGTAATGTGTGTAAAGTGCTGCCGTATTATGTTAGCACTATATAAAGATTATTATTATTATTTGTGACATTTTTTGTGTGTTTTCGTAGCAGTTTTTCCCATTCATTTGAAAAACGGTGAGAAAACAATGCAAAAACCCTAAAAGAATTGACGTGCTGCAGATTTCCAAAAGCACTCAGCAGCTCAAAAAATGCAAGGAAAAAATATTCAGTGTGTGAATGAGATTTTTAAAAAATCTCATTTACTTTACTGGTACTGTAAAACGCAGAATTTTTCAACAATAAAACTGCAAAAAGTACTGCAAAAATGCCACATGTGAACATACCCTTAGGCATAATAATTTAGTCCAATGCTATCAGCATCTAGATTTTTAATTGTTTTACTATGCTGTTCTGGGGCCTAGCAACAGATTACCATTGGTTCATGTACAAAGTCCACATTTCCACTGGACTGTGAGCTTTCTGAGTACACATCAACTTTTCTTTAACACGCAGGAAGTGTGTTATGTTTGGATGCTTTCCCATGTATAAAATGCTGGCAAACTTTGCCCAATGTTAATTGTTGCACCTCATATAAACCAGTAATGTAGGTGGCCACTCTTAACTTCCCCAATGCCTAGTTTGCCCTCTTAGTAGGATTAACACCTATTGTTTGATGTGTTTTTATACTTCTTTCCTAAAAATTCTATAATAATTGCCATTTAATAATGCCATAGTAATTGTGTTCTTTTCCAAGATTTCTTTCTGCTGCATAGATTCAATATTTATGTGCAGTGTTATATTAAATAGTATGTATGTCATATTGCTAGGCCAAGTCCGGGCTTAGTTTTTAGACATGCAAGGTGGGTGCACAATATTGTAAAATGATGTGCACGTGGTAACCATAGTGTATTTTAGTATGTTTTATATCACTAAAATACCGTAAGCAGGAAAAAATCTAAACCGTTATTAAGCCCTGAAAGAATAAAATATATAGTGGCACTTCGTAACTTACATGCTCTTGACTGTATCTAATAAATTTGGACTAATGAGAAATTATAGGAGAGAGGTGACATCCAAAATCCACCAGGTGCATAGCCTTCATTAACAAGTCTGAGCCGCAACCTGCTACCATGAAATCATAAGGAAAATTTAGGGGCCGGGATTTAATTGACCTCCATGTGCATCTACACAAAAAAACAAATTTTATAGAATCACATTCAGCTTTCTAAGCGTTACAGCTTACAAGAGTTGGTTACATTTAATTGTTAATGAACAATGCAGAAAAGCATAAGACAAGGTCAGCAACCATAGTGTTAAATTAATGAGCAGGTGCACGTTTGCTATAGTCAATATATAGACATCTACATACATTGTCACATGAAAGTTTGTGAACCCCTTAGAATTTTCCATATTTAAGCATTCATTTGATTTAAAACTACCATTTATACTCGTGTATAAGTCGACCTGAGTATAAGCTGAGGCACCTAATTTTGCCTCGAAAAACCGGGAAAATGTATTGACTTGAGTATAAGCCGGGTATGCATTGGCTCCTCATCCCCATCTGTGTATGCATGGCTCCTTATTCCCATCCTTGTATGCATGGCTCCTTATTCCCATCCTTGTATGCATGACTCCTTATTCCCATCCTTGTATGCATAGTTCCTTATTCCCATCTGTGTATGCATGGCTCCTTATTCTCATCCTTGTATGCATGGTTCCTTATTCCCATTCTTGTATGCATAGCTCCTTATTCCCATCCTTCTCTGCATGGATCCTCATCCCCATCCTTGTCTGCATGGATCCTCATCCCCATCCTTGTCTGCATGGCTCCTTATTCCCATCCTTGTCTGCATGGATCCTCATCCCCATCCTTGTGTGCATGGTTCCTTATTCCCATTCTTGTATGCATAGCTCCTTATTCCCATCCTTGTCTGCATGGCTCCTTATTCCCATCCTTGTATACATGGCTCTTTATTCCCATCCTTGTCTGCATGGATCCTCATCCCCATCTTTGTATGTATGGCCCCTATGTGAAAAGCATAAAAAAATCCTTGCAGCACCTCGTTCCGGTGCCTACAACTCCTGTGGCCGAGCGATTATGTGTCCCCGCACATTAAGACATTGAATATTCACCTCTCTTCACACCTATGGTAGTGGAGAGAGGTCAATATTCATTACCTTAATGAGCGGACACCCATGAGAGCCCGGCAGCTGCTGGCAGCAGGCGGCTGTAACTGCACATCCTATAAGAGTAATGAATAGTCATTGCCAGTGCAGTGAATTTCATTTATCTTTAGCAGCGGACACAGTCTTTAGCCGCAGTCGCCGGTTTCTGCCTCCTGTGGCCCGCTGCTCCGCCGCTCCCCCTCCCCCGCCGTCTTCTGAGACAATGACTTGTGTATAAGTCGAGGGGGGCATTTTCAGCACAAAAAATGTGTTGAAAAACTCAACTTATAAACGAGTAAATATGGTACAACAGATTTTTACACATGTCTTAAAAGTGGAAATAGAACCAAATAAAACCAATGAGTCAAAAATGTTACATTTTGTCATGTTTTAAATGAGGAGAATTATCCACATGTCTGGGAGTGGCACAAGTATGTGAACCTTTGCTTTCAGTATTTGGTGTGACCCCCTTTTGCAGCAATAACTACATCTAAACATTTCTGGTAACTGTTGATTAGTCCTGCACTTTGGCTTGAAGGAATCTTAGCTCATTTCTCTCTATAAAACAGCTTCAACAATGTTATATTGCTGTGTTTTCTTCCATGAGCTGCTTGCTTCAGGTCATTCCCCAACATTTCTATAGGATTACGGTCAATGGCGGAATTGATTTTATCCCATTTGGATTTTTTTTCCAGTATATTGTATCGTTAAATGGATGATGTCATTAAAATCAACAACTCCTCCCCCAAAAACAAGCCCTCTTACAGCTTTGTTGATGGAAAAATATAACAGCTATCGCTCTAAGAATGGGAGGGAAAAATGCAAATGTAAAAACGAAAAATTTACTCCTAAGGCAATTGGTTAAGTGGACTTTTATTGTCCCCAGAGTTTACTGTAAAGAAAAACCCAATCATTCTCTATTTATTCTCCATAGGTTATATTCTCCCTGGGTTAAAACCCTTTAACAGATCTGAGTAATGTGGGTTCTTGTAACCATTCTATTCCAATAGTTTTTGTTTTTGTCTGTTGTTTAGTGTTTTACTGTAGATGGACTGGGTCTGGCACTATCTGCACATTTCAGCGGCCACTCGATAGAATGTATAAGGAAGAAATAATGTGTGGCCCTCCAGGACAGAAACTGGGTTTGGAGAACCATACTGTGAAAATACATCATCTGTTCACAGTGCTGACCACTAATCTTAGGGAAAATAAATTATTTAAAAAAAATAACAATGCAAAAAAAACATAACCTCTGTATTGGTATCATGATAACATTTCTGTCATTGCTCATGTCCACTAATGGCCACGTTAGCTGACAACCATCCGCTACTTATGACAGACCTAGGCAGGATTGGGCCATGATAGTTTGTGGAATCCTGGAATAGTTTTTGCATCTGGGCCCAGGATCTTCTAGTTGCACCTGTACACTTCACTCATTCTGTGTCTTTTTATTTTAGGAATAATTTTCCTGTTATTGCTATCATATGGTATATACTGTAATTAGAAGACTACTTTATTCTCACAGAAATTACCTTGGGCATAAACAGTTAATTACAATATTTAAATAGCTGATAATTTCATGTACAAGGTAAGTGTCCTGGCTCAGGGTGAATTCCAGTAGCAGCTGTGATTGTTCACAACATTCATGACAGCAGAAGTAGATCTCACATTCTCATGTCCTCATAACATAAACACTTACTTTTTAAAATGGATTTCCAAATTAAGCTTAAAACGGAATACAGGTACATAGTGCATTAAACAGGCAACAGATAACATATTCATATACTGTATTCAACGCCAACATATCTGCTTTACAAACTTAACATTTCATCCTCAGTTACTGGCACTCTAATTCTAAAAAGAGTATTATACGGCAGCAGAATCTATTGGAAGTTTTGTGTAGACTGATTATGACAGTAAAACCTTTAGGTTGTCTAAACATAGAAGATGACAAGCCTCTCTTACATGGTAATTGTCTACTTGAACTTGTTATTTTGTAACAATTTTCTAATATTATTTTACTTCTGCTACAGTGATCACTAGTGATGTTATGGTGTTATGTTCTCTTTTCATTATATTATTTTTTATAAGGAATCACTGCTTTAATCTTCTTAGTATTGAGGAAAATTGAACATACACATTAGGTTAAAGGGAATCTGTTAATTTTTATAATTTATCTTATTAGAGAAATCTGCTTCTTTATCCTCCTGGACTGATCAAGTAAGGCCGTACTGGTCCCTTACAGTGGTAAGAAACCCCCTCCTACCCTCACTTATTTGGGTTCTGAGTTTTCATGGGGGTGTAGGTTGTATTTATCTCAAGTTCTGTGGAGTATTGGAGATCAAGGCATTTTGGAGTGATTGGGGTGTTTTTCTTTATTAATAATAAGAATAATATGTATGTCATGGCAGTATGGCATGGCGGTGAGGTCCTCGAAGTTGGTGGAGTTGGTGAATGGTGGAGTGGGGATTTCAAGCGGTCCTGGGTGGATTCAAGTGGGCTGATGTTTAAATAATCCCGCGGAAGGGATTATTGGGGACCCATGGTTAATGGTGCTGGGTATTGGCCAGGTTAGTTGATAGGTGCCTCTGAGCTGGTGCATAGCCGCTAGAGGTAAGACTCGACCTGGGGCCAAGGCGGGATTATTAAACCTGCGGCTTTTAGTTTATTGGGGCATCGAGGACCACCCCTTTTTCAGAGGTTGTTGTTTAAAATTGTATTGTATTAAATGTTAATAAAAGGCTGCTGTGGCCAATTAGTCCAATTTAAGTGTGGAGTGTTTAATGGGTCCTTTGTTATAAAGGATGAGGTTGGGATTAAGAGGTTAGGAGGTTAACAATATTGAATCTCACATGAGTCACGAATACCCAGTCGTCATGCATTCTCAAAATCAATTTTGAGGTAAAATCTGTATTCGGTGAAAAAAGACTTTCCCATTACTGAGATAGGAGATGGTAGTTGCTACTAATAAAATTCTTTGTAGATGGAAGGGAGGAAAACTGCCTTCTAGCTCCATCATCTGCCTGCCTTTTACATAAAAATTGTCTCTTCAGAGAGGTAGAGGACTAGAACTCTAGTGCCACCTATTGGAAGTAGCAACCCTACAGTCAATGCTTAACATGTCACTCTCCGAAAGGAGAAACGATACTTCTTGGATGCCTTTAACATAGAACTTTATGAGGACCAACTGACATCTTCTAACTCATAATAGAAAAATCTGTCTTTGCTGAATACAGAGTGTACTCGTGAATTGAGAATTTTGAGAATTAATGATCAGTCCTGGCAGAGAAAGACACAGATTTCTCTGATAAGATGCACTGGAAAAAAAATTATCTTTCACATGTATTATTGTTACATCAAATACAAATTAAAACAACAGTTGCTCTTTAAGGCACTGTGTTACAAAGCAGGGGGAGCTGATAGGATTGATGTAAAGATTAGTGATAAAAGATTTAGTATAACCTGGGTTTTCATCATTTAAACCTCTGCTCTTTCACGGATTTACAGTCCAGTGGGCTGTCCTATTAGTGACTGACTGATTTCTATGTAAAATTGTCAATAGACAGTTGTCAATCACTGGACCCAAAATCCCAGAAAGATCAGAGGTTTAATTAAGTCCCGGCACTGCTGCCAGCAGTGTGACCCCGGCCTAAAGCAGGTTATACTGAATTGTTTCTCAAAAAACTATATATCAGTCTACTCAGCTCCCCCCTGTTCTATAACATGATGCCTGCAGATTGGCCTAAGTTTTCCTGTTGACAGATTCTCTTTAATACAGATTTTTTTATTCTGTGGTACCTGCACTCCGTGGCTTACTATGCAGCCTTAGTTAGCGGTGTGCCCTGTGATTGAGAAACAAAATCCAGGCCTGCTTAGTTAGCGGTGTGCCCTGTGATTGAGAAACAAAATCCAGGCCTGCTTACTCTAGCCTCTAGTTGTGTTCCATTGCTGACTGATAGGGTTAGGCCTAGGCGATATGCAATTTGGGTCCCTGGTGAGTCTTTTGCTCAGCTGATTTGTGAAATTGGTCTTTGACAGAAACTCTTTCCTACTGCAGCATTTTGAAGGTGCTAAAGAGGTGCATTGGTTCTTTGGTGTCTAGTTCACCTACTTGTATATATTGTGCAGCATATTGCTGGAGCAGACCAGGCTGAGAAAGGTGGAGAGTATGTTGCATGGTACAACAACTGGAGTCTTTGGACCAGAAAACCCTGTTTTGTTGGTTTGAGGAGAGATTGAGCAGAGGGCCAAATGCTCCCAGTCTGGAGGAATAATACAGATGCTAGAGAGCAGAGCCAGGAGTAAGAGGAGTTATCCTGGCCCTTCACTGACTCTATAGTATTGCCTATCAGAGCAGAAAGGAACACCAATCTATGGACAGTATTATATAAATGGGGTGCCACGACTCTGTTGTTGGATGTCCCGGGACCAGGGGAACCTTCCACGTCCCTAACACTTGTGGTGCCCCAGCTCACCCTGTTCCCTGATTAATTCTGATGGTGAAGACACCGGGACCACGTACCATGCCTTATCTCTTGAATCCACCCTCAGTCTGTACACTTTCCCGACCCAGGGAAGAGGGGAGAAGTTGTTTAACGTAATACACCAACCAGACTAACAAGGTAATACAAACAGGGATAAAGGAAAATACCAATCATACAAATATACTCACAGAAACAACAGAAATAAACACCGGGGAGTTGAAGATGGGGTAAAAACAAAGTAGGAGAAGGAGGGGGATTAGCACACGCCCAAAACCTAGCAACAGTCTCAGATAAATCCACCAAACACCTTCTCAAACAACAACCACAAGCCACCATCTCCTAACCATGCAGCATGAAGCTATCTCTAGCAATGAGTGCTTACCAGGGCCTAGATTATATAGGACATGGGAGTGACTAACATTGAACAGCTGAGAGCCTTAGGGTATATGCACACATTGAAGGCTTGCCTGTGGAATTTTCTGCGCAGATTCTGCATCTCTTGGCAGAAAACACAGGTAAAAATCCACGCAGATTTGATGCGTTTTTGATACGGATTTTCATGTCTTTTTTTCATGCGGATTTGTATGCGTTTTTGTAAGCTAAATAAAGATCTATTATTTAACGAAAAAAAAAGAATTGTGATGTAATTTCTTGTCCAACCTCTTCACTTACATACTCCATTGAAGAATAATGTTTACACACAGATAGATAGATAGATAGATAGATAGATAGATAGATAATGAAAAAAAGAGGGGAAACAGCACAGCAGACTTCCAAAAAAGTGATGTTTAATGCCCAAATGGCGTGGCGACGTTTCGGATACAATCCTTTCGGATTCGGGGGGGTCGGCAGGTGAGGGGGAGTGACGCCTGTCAAATACTCACCTGCTCCCAGCGCTCCTGGCGTGGTCCCTGCATGTCCCACGGTCTTCGGGCACGGCAGCTTCTTCCCCTGTTCTGCGGTCACTGGTACTGCTCATTAAAGTTATGAATATGGACTCCACTCCCATAGGGGTGGAGCCACATATTCATTACTGTAATGAGCGGTACCATGTGACCGCTCACTACAGGAAGAAGCTGCAGCTCCCGGAGACGTGGGACATGCAGGGACCGCGCCAGGAGCGCCGGGAGCAGGTGAGTATGTCATATTGACCTTTCTGCGTTCCACCGCTGCCTCGTCTTCCGCGTCCTCTGCAGTGACTGTTCAGGTTAGAGGGCGCGATGACGTATTAGTGTGCGCACCGCCCTCTGCCTGAACAGTCAGTGCGGAGAGACGGGACGCTGAGGAGCAGCGGACAGCGACGAGAGGTGAGTATGTCATTTTTTTTTTTAGTGCAGCAGCAGCAACAGCATTACTTGTGGCACAATGCTATATGGATCGCCTATGGGGCCATAAAGAACTGCATGGAGCATTATATGGGGCATCTATGGGGCCATAACTGCATGGAGCATTATATGGGGCATCTATGGGGCCATAACTGCATGGAGCATTATATGGGGCATCTATGGGGCCATAACTGCATGGGGCATTCTATGGGGCCATAAAGTACTGCATGGAGCATTATATGGAGCATCTATAGGGCCATAACTGCATGGAGCATTATATGGAGCATCTTTGGGGACATAACTGCATGGAGCATTATATGGGGTATCTATGGGGCCATAACTGCATGGAGCATTATATGGGGCATCTATGGGGCCATAAAGAACTGCATGGAGCATTATATGGGGCATTTATGGGGCCATAAAGAACTGCATGGAGCATTATATGGGGCATCTTGTGAAAGTGCCATCACTGTTTTCTGCTGAACCTGCTTGTTACTCATCCTGGTGTATCAGTGTAGCTAGTAGATGCAGCAGAGAGGTGTGTGTGCATTCTCCTGTTCCTGAACTATTAGGGTGTGGGTGCATAAAGATTCTGTTCAGTCAAGCGAGCGTTGTCAATGGAGATATAGGGTAGGGACTACGTTTATGCTAATTCAGGGGGTGGAATAATCCACTGAACTCTGGGCTACACCAAGGATGCATTGAGCACCCACATTTGCAAATTGATTAAACAGTGTTTTTTGGACACCAAAGGCCATACACTAAAGGAATTCTTTTCATAGGGGATAAATCATGTATATGACTGTGTACTTAGGGTACTGTCACACTAAACGATTTACCAACGATCACGACCAGTGATACGACCTGGCTGTGATCGTTGGTAAGTGGTTGTGTGGTCGCTGGGGAGCTGTCACAGTCAGCTCTCCAGCGACCAACGATGCCGAAGGCCCCGGGTAACCAGGGTAAACATCGGGTTACTAAGCGCAGGGCCGCGCTTAGTAACCCGATGTTTACCGTGGTTACCAGCGTAAAAGTAAAAAAAAACAAACAGTACATACTTACATTCCGGTGTCTGTCCCCCGGCGTTCTGCTTCTCTCCACTGTGTCTGCGCCAGCCGGAAAGCACAGCGGTGATGTCACCGCTGTGCTCGCTTTCCGGCTGGCCGGCGCTCACAGTGCCGAGAAGCAGAACGCCGGGGGACAGACACCGGAATGTAAGTATGTACTGTTTGGTTTTTTTTACTTTTACGCTGGTAACCACGGTAAACATCGGGTTACTAAGCGCGGCCCTGAGCTTAGTAACCCGATGTTTACCCTGGTTACAAGCGAACGCATCGCTGGATCGCTGTCACACACAACGATCCAGCGATGACAGCGGGAGATCCAGCGACGAAAGAAAGTTCCAAACGATCTGCTACGACGTACGATTCTCAGCAGGGTCCCTGATCGCTGCTGCGTGTCAGACACAGCGATATCGTATGGATATCGCTGGAACGTCACGGATCGTACCGTCGTAGCGTCAAAAGTGCCACTGTGTGACAGTACCCTTAGTTTATTTTGTGTTTGAAGGTCATAGACTACCTTCAAAGGGAATCTGTCACTCGGATCAACCCTTATAAGGCCCCTTTCACACATTAGTTTTTTGCCAACAGTCGCAATCCGTTGAATTTTGAAAAAAACTAATCTGTTTTTTGTCTCATAGACTTGTATTAGCGACGGATTGCGACGGATGGCCTCATGTTTCATCCATTGTTTGCCGGATGGCCGGAGACAACGGACAAAGGAACCTTTTATTGTGTACGTTGAAAAAGCGGACAGCGACATATCCGTCGCCATCCATCATTTGCTCGAATGTAAGCCTATGGGCGCCGCATCCATCAAATGACGGAATCCGGCGACGGATTCAGTTTTTTTTAACTGAGCATGTTCCGATTTATTTAGCCAGATCCGCTAGTCGGATCCATTGAAAAACGAATCCGTCGCATCAGTTTTTCACAATCTGCGACTGATCCATCGATCTGTCAAGCCAAAGGATTGTGACTGATGGCAAAAAACTGATGTGTGAAAGGGGCCTAAGCCATCTATATGGGCATGTAAGTCATACACAGCTGAATAAAATGATGTCTTGATATCTGTGATCTGATGTCTTATTCCAGAAAAATCCATGTTTGTCTTATATGTAAATGAGCTATTCAGGGCTATGCGCAAAGCATTGATCTGCATGAGAATCTGCCTCCAGAAATTATAAATAAAAGGGAGAATTATCAGTTTGAGACATGTAACTAATACAGCACAGTATAACTGAATTTTGTGTTCTTACAAACACATTTGTCGCAACTCTCACAGCTCTGCTATCACACACAGCTCTGTAGTGAGATCAGGACAGCAGAGAGTGGCCTTTACACATCACACTGGTAATTCCCCTTTTTCATGTAAAATAACTCCTGTTGGCAGATTCTCATGCAAATTAGTATCCGGCCCATAGATCTTAACACATTTACATATATTAAAAGATGTGGATATCTTTGGGATAAGACATCGGATTGCCGCTATAAAGGTATAATATTATCATTTTATTCAATTCATATGACCTGCATGCTCATATAGATGGCTTATGACGGTTGATTCCACCCACAGATTCCCTTTAAGACCTCATTCGCATGTTTGTGTGAAAATGGTGCCCGTGTCAATCAGTGTTAGAACATGTACATGCAGCACACTGACGTGTGAATAAGACCTAATATAGTGTCATGTTTTAGAGATGTCACTTTGCATACATACTTTGCATACAGATGTCATCATGACTTACCTAACATAGTAGAGTAAGTATATTAACCATTCTGGTATCTGTCCAGACCTCCTTTATTTACAGGAACCACTCATGCGCATAAGGGCAATTTATTTACTTCCAATAGTCGCTGTTGTGGAAGCAAACCTGTTGTCAGTGTTAAATATTTATTTCTGTTGGTGATGTGAAACATCCTGGTAGTTCTTGCATTTGAGTAGCCTTGTATAACCTTTCCAGCAGAGCCGTCTGCACAAGCCGCCTAACTTTCCTTTTTGCATCCTATTATGAAATCTGACCTAACTTTCCAGATGTTTTAAAAAAATAAATAAAAATAAAAAAAATCTTAAAAGCCTTGTTTAAAATACCGAGTGTTTATGCAAATGCTGACAGCAGGTTAAGCTAGTTTAATACACGTAAAATGTGCAAACCTCTGTGTTGATTTCTTCTTTCCCATTTTTCATGTCTCCTACATTTTTATTTTATAGGATAAATATTTACATTTACATTTTTAAAGTTAATATGATTATAGTAATTTTGACGTAATGTTAGTCTCTCGTAAAATGTGCAGCATTAAAATATAAAGCATTTAAAACAAAAAATACTGGATTCATTGTCCCCTAAATTGAATGATAAAGTTCTATGTGCCGTTGTGGATCAGCCCAGTCGTGGCGGTCGACCTTCAGTGCATTTGTCTTTTGAGTGTTACTGGGGATTTTCAAGCAATGAGTCATAGAATTCCTCTATTCCCTTAGGATTTGCTTCACTGGAGTTCCTTGTCTTTGTAGTTTTAGCTGGCTTCTTGAACCAGTTACTGTGCTGTGCAAATGGATGTTTTTGTATGACTGTGTGTAAAATACCTAGGGAGAAAGGTCACAGATTGACTCCTGTTTTTCAAGGAAATTGATCTCTTTCATTTTAGCTAGAGTAATTTCATTCAGAAACTTTCTTCGACTTTTTAACCTTTTCATTACATATTCACAAGCTGCTGCCTATTTGGATTTTAGAATCCTCAGTCCTTCCTATTGGATTTGTTTGTGACTAATCCTATGAATTACTTCTATAGTTCACCATTAGTTTTTAGTTTACAGGCTTCTATCCATCAGGTTTTCATCAGTGCCTTGAAGTAAGGAAAGCAGTCTAGAATTTCACATATATTGGACCATTTGGCCATTCAAAAGAAAAACCACTGGATATCCTTTTACCATCTTTGTGTTTAAAATGAGGTGAAATTCAGGTTAAAACAGAAAAGTGGAAAACATCAGCGCAGTGTTCTTTTATAACAATTCCGATGGCTTTATTTTAGGATATTTTAACATAGGCAGTACCTTAGAGCAGTGCTACCCTAATAAACTGCATATGGTTATATACAGTTTTTTTTAGGGTGTTTTATTCATTTCTTTGTTTCATAAGGAGCCCTTGCGGGCAGGGTCCTCTCTCTTGCACCAGTCGCGTCTCGTTTTGTTCAAGATTATTGTACTTGTTTTTTGTTATGTATACCCATTTAAGCATGGAATAAATTGCACTATAATAGGAATAATAATGAGGTCGTTTTGTGGTATTTTACTTCTTCCTCCTAAAAGGGTTTTTATTAATTTTATGCATTGAAGACATATGCCTGTGTAATGCTGTCGCTGGTCCCTCCAATTATTATGAGAACTAAAGGCCCGATTAATCATTTGACATTTACTGAAGTCACATTACTTTTTTTTGTCTTGTGGTATTCACTGATGTTTTTTGCTCCACGTTCTTCAAAATGGTGAGTGCGGTTCATGAATTTGGCACAAAATCAAAAATGCTCTTTGGCCCTGATTAATCATTGCTGTTTTTCCAGTTTTCAGGTGTAATTTGCTCCATTTTAGTTGTTTTATGTTTTGTGTCTTCTTTTCTATATGTTTTGTGCTACTGTTTCAGTTGACATTCTTTTTCATCTTTATTAATTGACCTCAACAGCTTTACTTATCCAGATGTTTGAGACAGATTTGTGAAATGTGACTTTTACCAAATGTGACATTTTTTTTATTGCCTCTCATTTGAGTCCTTGCCTGGAGTTTGGTTTATTTGGGAGTTTTTAATTTGGCACATTTCTATAACTTGTTAAATGATTTGTGACTTTTGCAGGGCCGCCATCAGGGCTTTCCTGCCCTTACTGGCTTATGAGGCCCATAGAGCAGAAGCGAGGAGGGGGGCCTGCACCAGGCCCCAAGGGCAGGATCCTGCCAATTCAGGAAAATTTTATGGCCGCCCCTCACAATGACACTCTCGGTGATGCTGACATCTGTTGTATGTTGGCTTTACATGAGCTAACCCCGAGCAGTATAACATCCATTTGTAACATTACACTTTCACTCATTGGCTCTCAGTAACTATTTAAGACTGGTGTATCATAGCGATGCCACTGCCCCAGAAGAAGGCACTTTGGCCTAAAAGTGCATTGCGGTGGTGGCACCGCAACCTTAAGGTAATTATGTTCTATGCAGGACTGCTCTGCAATTACTAAATTATATTTTTCTTACTACACATATCTCGGGATATCAGAGTGTTCATGGTTCCTTTTTTTGGACAAATGGGTACTGTCTGTTACTTGCATCAATATGAAAAACTAGCCTCACTCTGAACTATTGAGCTACTAGTACTATTGCAGTATGTTTGTTTAATACTTTACTTCTTTTTTGAGGTGCCACAATTTGGTCATTTCCTGTCATCACCATAGTTATACAACTTTTATATACGGTATATACCAATCTTTTAATTAAATTAATAAAGTTATATCTATTTTTGGTACTTTGGTTCTTGTGTGCATCTTTTCTGTATTGTAGTTTTCTGTCACTAATATGTTATGGTAATATGTGATGCTGACAAAGTACACTTATGGTCAATATGATTTATGAGCCATTTTGTTTGGTATACCATAGTTATCTATTATAAGGTAATAACAATCCAAAGTTTGAAACTTGCTAATTTTTCAAAATTTTCACCAAATTTCCAATAATTTCATAAATAAATGTTGATTTTATTGAACTATATTTACAACTTACAAAGTACCACATGTTGTGAAAGAAACAATCTCAGAATCATTGCTATATTATAAAAGCATTCCAGAGAAATTAACACATAAAGTGACACGTGAAAATTGAAAAATATGGCCCGGTCACAAAGCCCAAAAGTGGCTTAGTCCTTAAGGGTTTATTAAATGTGAAAGACAGCCATGTAATTCTGATTATTTGTCCACCAATATTGCCCAATATCGACAAACAAATGAAAAAGAAAGGATGAAAACAGCATAAAAATTAGGCCCCATATATCATTTAAAAAATGCAAAATTATTTGAATATGCGAGCAAGAATATTTTATTACTGCTCTTTAAACTATATTTCCAAAAAAAAACAACAAATGTGCTGGTCAGAAACGGGGGAAAATGGCCTGGTCTCAGACCATGTGCACACGTTCAGGATTTTTCGCGTTTTTTTTTCGCGTTTTTTCGCTATAAAAACGTGATAAAAACTTGAAAAAAACGCTAACATATGCCTCCTATTATTTACAGGGTATTCCGCATTTTTTGTGCAAATGTTGCATTTTTTTCCGCGAAAAAATCGCATTGCGGAAAAAAAAGCAACATGTTCATTAAAAATGCGGAATTGCGGGGATTCCGCACACCTAGGAGTGCATTGATCTGCTTACTTCCCGCACAGGGCTATGCCCACCATGCGGGAAGTAAGCAGATTATGTGCAGTTGGTACCCAGGGTGGAGGAGAGGAGACTCTCCTCCACGGACTGGGAACCATATAATTGGTAAAAAAAAAGAATTAAAATAAAAAATAGTGATATACTCACCCTCTGATGGCCCCCAAAGTGTTCCCGCCTCTCCGGTGCATGCTTTCTCTTCCGTTCCTATAGATGCCGATGTGGTTCAGGACCTGTGATGACGTCGCTGTCTTGTGATTGGCCGCGTGACCGCTCATGTGACTCACGCGACCAATCACAAGCCGCGACGTCATCGAAGGTCCTCAACCACACCGGCATCTATAGGAACAGACGCCGCTGAGATCGGCTGTCTGCAGAGGGTGAGTATAACCATTTTTTTATTTTTTTTATTATTTTTAAACATTCTATCTTTTACTATAGATGCTGCATAAGCAGCATCTATAGTAAAAAGTTGGTCACACTTGTCAAACAGTATGTTTGACAAGTGTGAAACTTGTCAGTCAGTTTTCCAAGCGATGCTACAGATCGCTTGGAAAACTTTAGCATTCTGCAAGCTAATTACGCTTGCAGAATGCTAAAAAAACCGTGAAAAAAACGGAAAAAAAACGCAAAAAAAAAAATGCGGATTTCTTGCAGAAAATTTCCGGTTTTCTTCAGGAAATTTCTGCAAGAAATCCGGACGTGTGCACATACCCTCAAACTGTTTAAACGGTCAATATTTACTTTTAGGTTTTCTACTTCCAATAAGTGGCACTAAAGTTCAAGTCCTCTTTATCTCTGAACAGGTTATTGCATATTTAACCCCTTCACCCCCAAGGGTGGTTTGCACGTTAATGACCGGGCCAATTTTTACAATTCTGACCACTGTCCCTTTATGAGGTTATAACTCTGGAACGCTTCAACGGATCTTGGCGATTCTGACACTGTTTTCTCGTGACATATTGTACTTCATGATAGTGGTAAAATTTCTTTGATATAACTTGCGTTTATTTGTAAAAAAAACGAATATTTGGTGAAAATTTTGAAAATTTTGCAATTTTCCAACTTTGAATTTTTATGCCCTTAAATCACAGACATATGTCATGCAAAATACTTAATAAGTAACATTTCCCTCATGTCTACTTTACATCAGCACAATTTTGGAACCAAATTTTTTTTTTGTGACAGAGTTATAAGGGTTAAAAGTTGACCAGCAATTTCTCATTTTTACAACACCATTTTGTTTTAGGGACCATATCTCATTTGAAGTCATTTTGAGGGGTCTAAATGATAGAAAATACCCAAGTGTGACACCATTCTAAAAACTGCACCCCTCAAGGTACTCAAAACCACTTTCAAGAAGTTTATTAACCCTTCAGGTGTTTCACAGGAATTTTTGGAATGTTTAAATAAAAATAAACATTTAACTTTTTTTCACACAAAATTTATTTCAGCTCCAATTTGTTTTATTTTACCAAGGGTAACAGGAGAAAATAGACCCCAAAATTTGTTGTACAATTTGTCCTGAGTACGCTGATACCCCATATGTGGGGGTAAACCACTGTTTGGGCGCATGGCAGAGCTCGGAAGGAAAGGAGCGCCATTTGACTTTTCAATGCAAAATTGACTGGAATTGAGATGGGACGCCATGTTGCATTTGGAGAGCCCCTGATGTGCCTAAACATTGAAACCCCCCACAAGTGACACCATTTTGGAAAGTAGACCCCCTAAGGAACCTATCTAGATGTGTGGTGAGCACTTTGACCCAACAAGTGCTTCACAGAAGTTTATAATGCAGAGCCGTAAAAATAAAAAATAATATTTTTTCACAAAAATGATCTTTTCGCCCCCAATTTTTTATTTTCCCAAGGGTAAGAGAAGAAATTGGACCCCAAAAATTGTTGTGCAATTTGTCCTGAGTACGCTGATACCCCATATGTGGGTGTAAACCATTGCTTGGGCGCAGGGCAGAGCTCGGAAGGGAAGGAGCGCCATTTGACTTTTCAATGCAAAATTGACTGGAATTGAGATGGGACGCCATGTTGCGTTTGGAGAGCCCCTGATGTGCCTAAACATTGAAACCCCCCACAAGTGACACCATTTTGGAAAGTAGACCCCTTAAGGAACTTATCTAGATGTGTGTTGAGCACTTTGACCCAACAAGTGCTTCACAGAAGTTTATAATGCAGAGCCGTAAAAATACAAAATCATATTTTTTCACAAAAATGATCTTTTCGCCCCCATTTTTTTATTTCCCCAAGGGTAAGAGAAGAAATTAGACCACAAAAGTTGTTGTGCAATTTGTCCTGAGTACGACGATACCCCATATGTGGGGGTAAAGCACTGTTTGGGCGCATAGCAGAGCTCGGAAGGGAAGGAGCGCTATTTTACTTTTCAATGCAAAATTGACTGGAATTAAGATCGGATGCCATGTTGCGTTTGGAGAGCCCCTGATGTGCCTAAACATTAAAAACCCCCACAAGTGACACCATTTTGGAAAGTAGACCCCCTAAGAAACTTATCTAGATGTGTTGTGAGAGCTTTGAACCCCCAAGTGTTTCACTACAGTTTATAACGCAGAGCCGTGAAAATAAAAATTCTTTTTTTTTTCACAAAAATGATTTTTTAGCCCCCAGTTTTGTATTTTCACAAGGGTATCAGGATAAATTGGACCCCAAAAGTTGTTGTCCAATTTGTCCTGAGTACGCTGATACCCCATATGTGGGGGGGAACCACTGTTTGGGCGCATGACAGCTCGGAAGGGAAGGAGCGCCATTTGGAGTGCAGACTTAAATGGATTGGTCTGCAGGCGTCACGTTGCATTTGCAGAGCCCCTGATGTACCCAAACAGTACAAACCCCCCACAAGTGACCCCATATTGGAAACTAGACCCCCCAAGGAACTTATCTAGATGTGTTGTGAGAACTTTGAACCCCCAAGTGTTTCACTACAGTTTACAATGCAGAGCCGTGAAAATAAAAAATCCTTTTTTTCCCACAAAACTTATTTTTTGGCCCCCAGTTTTGTATTTTCCCAAGGGTAGCAGGAGAAATTGGACCCCAAAAGATGATGTCCAATTTGTCCTGAGTACGCTGATACCCCATATGTTGGGGTAAACCCCTGTTTGGGCACACGGGAGAGCTCTGAAGGGAAGGAGCACTGTTTTCCTTTTTCAACGCAGAATTGGCTGGAATTCAGATCGGATGCCATGTCCCGTTTGGAGAGCCCCTGATGTGCCTAAACAGTGGAAACCCCCCAATTATAACTGAAACCCTAATCCAAACACACCCCTTACCCTAATCCCAACAGTAACCCTAACCACTCCTCTAACCCAGACACACCCCACCCTATTCCCAACCGTAAATGTAATCCAAACCCTAACCCTATCTTTAGCCCCAACCCTAACTGTAGCCCCAACCCTAGCCCCAACCCTAGCCCCAACCCTAGCCCTAACCCTAGCCCTAACCCTAGCAATAACCCTAGCCCTATCACTAGCCCTAACACTAGCCGTAACACTAGCCCTAACCCTAGCCCTAACCCTAGCCCCAACCCTAGCCCTAACCCTAGCCCTAACCCTAGCAATAACCCTAGCCCTATCACTAGCCCTAACACTAGCCGTAACACTAGCCCTATCACTAGCCCTAACACTAGCCGAAACACTAGCCCTAACCCTAGCCCTAACCCTAGCCCCAACCCTAGCCCTAACCCTAGCCCTAACCCTAACCCTAACCCTAGCCCCAACCCTAGCCCTAACCCTAACCCTAGCCCCAACCCTAGCCCTAACCCTAACCCTTGCCCTAACCCTAACCATAGCCCTAACTCTAGTCCTAACTCTAGCCCTAACCCTAACCCTAATGGGAAAATGGAAATAAATACATTTTTTAATTTTTTTATTTTTCCCTAACTAAGGGGGTGATGAAGGGGGGTTTGATTTACTTTTATAGCGGGTTTTTTAGCTGGTTTTTATGATTGGCAGCCGTCACACACTGAAAGACGCTTTTCATTGCAAAAAATATTTTTTGCGTTACCACATTTTGAGAGCTGGAATTTTTCCATTTTTGAGTCCACAGAGTCATGTGAGATCTTGTTTTTTGCGGGACGAGTTGACGTTTTTATTGGTAACATTTTCGGACACATGACATTTTTTGGTCGCTTTTTATTCCGATTTTTGTGAGGCAGAGTGATCAAAAACCAGCTATTCATTAATTTCTTTTGGGGGAGGCGTTTATACCGTTCCGCGTTTGGTAAAATTGATTAAGCAGTTTTATTCATCGGGTCAGTACGATTACAGCGATATCTCATTTATATCTTTTTTTTATGTTTTGGCGCTTTTATACGATAAAAACTATTTTATAGAAAAAATAATTATTTTGGTATCGCTTTATTCTCAGGACTATAACTTTTTTATTTTTTTGCTGATGATGCTGTGTGGCGGCTCGTTTTTTGCAGGACAAGATGACGTTTTCAGCGGTACCATGGTTATTTATATCAGTCTTTTTGATCGCGTGTTATTCCACTTTTTGTTCGGCGGTATGATAATAAAGCGTTGTTTTTTGCCTCGTTTTTTTTTTTTTTCTTACGGTGTTTACTGAAGGGGTTAACTAGTGGGGCAGTTTTATAGGTTGGGTCGTTACGGACGCGGCGATACTAAATATGTGTACTTTTATTGTTTTTTTTATTTTATTTAGCTAAAGAAATGCATTTATGGGAATAATATATATATATTTTTTCTTTATTTAGGATATTTTTTTTATTTATTTTTTTACACACATGTGGGGAATTTTTTTTTTTACTTTTTTACTTTGTCCCAGGGGGGGACATTACAGATCATTGATCTGACAGTGTGCACAGCACTCTGTCAGATCGACGATCTGCTGTGCAGGGCTGCAGGCTTACCAAGCATCTGCTCTGAGCAGACACTCGGTAAGCCACCTCCCTCCCTGCAGGACCCGGATGCCGCGGCCATCTTGGATCCGGGACCTGCGGCGAGGAGGGAGGTAGGAGACCCTCGGAGCAACGCGATCACATCGTGTTGCTCCGGGGTAGTCTCAGGGAAGCCCGCAGGGAGCCCCCTCCCTGCGCGATGCTTCCTTATACCGCCGGTACACCGCGATCATGTTTGATCGCGGTGTGCCGGGGGTTAATGTGCCGGGGGCGGTCCGTGACCGCTCCTGGCACATAGTGCCGGATGTCAGCTGCGATATGCAGCTGACACCCGGCCGCGATCGGCCGCGCTCCCCCCGTGAGGGTACTATCCCGTCGAGGGTCAGATAGGCCCAGGTCACCTCGACGGGATAGTACGTCTAAGGTCACAGAGGGGTTAAGCTCCCAGGGAAGAATTGCATGGCTTATAAGTTTTTACATTGATTTGGTGCTCCATACAATGAAAAAATTGTATCCCTTAGGCCCCCTATGAGGGGCCTCTCACCCAGCCAGATCAATTTTCCTGCTTTGTACTGATGAGGGGCAAACACCTCAAAACATGTCTATAAATGGAGTTTCTGGTTTGGCTTCTTATCCTAATTTGTGCGGCTGTAACACAGATAAACGGATGCAGTGACACAGAAGCACAGAGCAGGGGTTAATAATTACTTATTTTATCAATACAGGAATTATCTCCTTGCAGGGAGCAACAGGAAATAAATGAATAAAGGATAAGGGGAGAACCAGGGGAGTCACACTAGCGTTGAATCTGGACGAGTGCTATGCGAGCAAAAATCGCATAGAACTCGGACTGCTGATCTATGGGGCAGCTTACATCACCATTTTTTTCTCGGGCGTATTCTACGTGCGAGTGAAATCGCAGCGTGCTGCGGTTTTACACATATATCAGCCGAGTTTCACCAATGCAAGTCTATGTGTGCGAGAAAAAAACGCACAGCACTCGCAGCATGCGAGTCCTGTGTGTTTTTTACGCACCAGTGTCCTTTGAAAAGCTGGCAATTCATGTGCGGTATATAGTAAAATCACACTGACAGGTTAGAATAGAAGAATAGAATAGATAGAATAGAAATCTGGACATAGTATATACAGTATATATACAGTACAGAGCAAAAGTTTGGACACACCTTCTCATTTAAAGATTTTTCTGTATTTTCATGACTATGAAAATTGTACATTCACACTGATGGCATCAAAACTATGAATTAACACATGTGGAATTATATACTTAACAAAAAAGTGTGAAACAACTGAAAATATGTCTTATATTCTAGGTTCTTCAAAGTAGCCACCTTTTGCTTTGATGACTGCTTTGCACACTCTTGGTATTCTCTTGATGAGCTTCAAGAGGTAGTCACCGGTAATGGTTTTCACTTTACAGGTGTGCCCTGTCAGGTTTAATAAGTAGATTGTAAGCTCTCACGAGCAGGGTCGTCTTATTTTGCTTTAATGATTGTATTGTTAACATTATTACTTATGACTGTTGTGTTTGAAATTGTTAAACTGTAAAGCGCTGCGGAATATGTTAGCGCTATATAAATAAAGATTATTATTATTATTTCTTGCCTTATAAATGGGGTTGGAACCATCAGTTGTGTTGTGCAGAAGTCTGGTGGATACACAGCTGATAGTCCTACTGAATAGACTGTTAGAATTTGTATTATGGCAAGAAAAAAGCAGCTAAGTAAAGAAAAACGAGTGGCCATCATTACTTTAAGAAATGAAGGTCAGTCAGTTCGAAAAATTGGGAAAATTTTGAAAGTGTCCCCAAGTGCAGCTGCAAAAACCATCAAGCACTACAAAGAAACTGGCTCACATGAGGACCGCCCCAGGAAAGGAAGACCAAGAGTCACCTCTGCTTCTGAGGATAAGTTTATCCAAGTCACCAGCCTCAGAAATCGCAGGTTAACAGCAGCTCAGATTAGAGACCAGGTCAATGCCACACAGAGTTCTAGCAGCAGACACATCTCTACAAAAACTGTTAAGAGGAGACTTTGTGCAGCAGGCCTTCACGGTAAAATAGATACTAGGAAACCACTGCTAAGGACAGGCTACAAGCAGAAGAGACTTGTTTGGAAATCTGTGGAAACAGTGGAAATCTGTGCTTTGGTCCGATGAGTAAAATTTGAGATCTTTGGTTCCAACCACCGTGTCTTTGTGCGACGCAGAAAAGATGAACGGATGGACTCTACATGCCTGGTTCCCACCGTGAAACATGGAGGGGGAGGTGTGATGGTGTGGAGGTGCTTTGCTGGTGACACTGTTGTGAATTTATTCAAAATTGAAGGCATACTGAACCAGCATGGCTACCACAGCATCTTGCAGCAGCATGCTATCCCATCCGGTTTGCATTTAGTTGGACCATCATTTATTTTTCAACAGGACAATGACCCCAAACACACCTCCAGGCTGTGTAAGGGCTATTTGACCAAGAAGGAGCGTGATAGGGTGCAACGCCAGATGACCTGGCCTCCACAGTCACC
Organism: Ranitomeya variabilis; assembly: GCF_051348905.1. Lineage (NCBI taxonomy): Eukaryota > Metazoa > Chordata > Amphibia > Anura > Dendrobatidae > Ranitomeya > Ranitomeya variabilis. The sequence goes on along the minus strand of NC_135236.1, from coordinate 415,421,611 downwards.
AGACCTGAACCCAATCGAGATGGTTTGGGGTGAGCTGGACCGCAGAGTGAAGGCAAAAGAGCCAACAAGTGCTAAGCATCTCCGGGAACGCCTTCAAGATTGTTGGAATACTATTTCCGTTGACTACCTCTTGAAGCTCATCAAGAGAATGCCAAGAGTGTGCAAAGCAGTCATCAAAGCAAAAGGTGGCTACTTTGAAGAACCTAGAATATAAGACATATTTTCAGTTGTTTCACACTTTTTTGCTAAATATATAATTCCACATGTGTTCATTCATAGTTTTGATGCCTTCAGTGTGAATTTACAATTTTCATAGTCATGAAAATACAAAAAAATCTTTAAATGAGAAGTTGTGTCCAAACTTTTGCTCTGTATGTATATACATGTCAGTAACATGTGTGTGTATATATACAGTGCCTACAAGTAGTATTCAACCCCCTGCAGATTTAGCAGGATTACACATTTGGAATTAACTTGGCATTGTGACATTTGGACTGTAGATCAGCCTGGAAGTGTGAAATGCACTGCAGCAAAAAAGAATGTTATTTCTTTGGTTATTTTTTTTTTTAATTGTGAAAAGTCTTTTCAGAGGGTCATTTATTATTCAACCCCTCAACCCACCAGAATTCTGTTTGGTTCCCCTAAAGTATTAAGAAGTAGTTCAGGCACAAAGAACAATGAGCTTCACATGTTTGGATTAATTATCTCTTTTTCCAGCCTTTTCTGACTATTTAAGACCCTCCCCAAACTTGTGAACAGTACTCAAACATGGTCAACATGGGAAAGACAAAGGAGCATTCCAAGGCCATCAGAGACAAGATCGTGGAGGGTCACAAGGCTGGCAAGGGGTACAAAACCCTTTCCAAGGAGTTGGGCCTACCTGTCTCCACTGTTGGGAGCATCATCCGGAAGTGGAAGGCTTATGGAACTACTGTTAGCCTTCCACGGCCTGGACAGCCTTTGAAAGTTTCCTCCCGTGCCGAGGCCAGGCTTGTCCGAAGAGTCAAGGCTAACCCAAGGACAACAAGGAAGGAGCTCCGGGAAGATCTCATGGCAGTGGGGACATTGGTTTCAGTCAATACCATAAGTAACGTACTCCACCGCAATGGTCTCCGTTCCAGACGAGCCCGTAAGGTACCTTTACTTTCAAAGCGTCATGTCAAGGCTCGTCTACAGTTTGCTCATGATCACTTGGAGGACTCTGAGACTGACTGGTTCAAGGTTCTCTGGTCTGATGAGACCAAGATCGAGATCTTTGGTGCCAACCACACACGTGACGTTTGGAGACTGGATGGCACTGCATACGACCCCAAGAATACCATCCCTACAGTCAAGCATGGTGGTGGCAGCATCATGCTGTGGGGCTGTTTCTCAGCCAAGGGGCCTGGCCATCTGGTCCGCATCCATGGGAAGATGGATAGCACGGCCTACCTGGAGATTTTGGCCAAGAACCTCCGCTCCTCCATCAAGGATCTTAAGATGGGTCGTTGTTTCATCTTCCAACAAGACAACGACCCAAAGCACACAGCCAAGAAAACCAAGGCCTGGTTCAAGAGGCAAAAAATCAAGGTGTTGCAGTGGCCTAGTTAGTCTCCTGACCTTAACACAATTGAAACTTGTGGAAGGAGCTCAAGATTAAAGTCCACATGAGACACCCAAAGAACCTAGATAACTTGGAGAAGATCTGCATGGAGGAGTGGGCCAAGATAACTCCAGAGACCTGTGCCGGCCTGATCAGGTCTTATAAAAGACGATTATTAGCTGTAATTGCAAACAAAGGTTATTCCACAAAATATTAAACCTAGGGGTTGAATAATAATTGACCCACACTTTTATGTTTAAAATTTATAAAAATTTAACTGAGCAACAAAACTTTTTGGTTTGTAAGATTTATGCATCTGTTAATAAATTCTGCTCTTGTTTGAAGTTTGAAGGCTCTAACTTATTTGCATCTTATTAAACCTGCTAAATCTGCAGGGGGTTGAATACTACTTGTAGGCACTGTATATATATATATATATGTATTTATTTTGCACAGAAAAATAGACAGAAGAAATTCATCTGCTGGCTTTTGTAAAATCACTGCAGGAGCCGACAGGATAAAAGAGATGGATTACATACAGTAAATACATATAGAATAGGTAGATATATAGATATCAATGACAAATACAATTAGTATAGTGTGTGCAAATTACTGGACATATATTTAATTAATAAAAGATTATTTTACGGAAAAAAAAGGGCATGGACACCCGTACAATTTTCGCAACTAGCAGAGGGAAAGCCAGTGACTTGGGGCAGATATTTATAGCCTGGGAAGGGGGAAAAACCCATGGAGCTTCCCAGGCTATTAATATTAGCTCACAACTTTTTTTCTTAGCCTTTACTGGCTATTAAAATAGGGGACCCCCCAAAAAAGAAGTGGGGTCCCCCTAGAATTAATAACCAGCAAAGGCTATGCAGACAGCTGCGGACTGATAGTAATAGCCTAGGGAGGGGCCATGGATATTGTCCCCCCCTGACTAAAAGCATCAGCACTCAGCCACCCCAGAAAAGGTGCATCTCTAAGATGCACCAATTTTGGCACTTAGCCTCGCTCTTCCCACTTCCCACTTCCCCCTGTAATGGTGGCAAGTGAGGTAATAGTTGTGGGGATTGATGTCACCTTTGTGACATCAAGCTCCGAGGTTAGTAATGGAGAGGCATTAATAAGATGCCCCCATTGCTAACCCCATAGTCAAATTGTTAAGAAAACCCAGATACCCAGTAAAAAATCCTTTAATTGAAATAAAGACACAGACTCCTTTAATGTTCTAAATTACTTACTGCCACACCTGATTCCCCGACGCCCTCGATCTCCTGTAATAAAAGTAAAATAATAAACCAACAATATACTCATACCTGTCCGTCGTTGTGTTCCACGTAGTAATCTATATCTGGGAAATATACAGTTTTCAACAGAACGGTGCCAAGATGCGACTGTCACTGAAGCTGCGCTCCCTCACAGCCTGAACTGCACTCAACTCTGCAGCGTGGGAAAATGAACTGGCATTTTCCCACATTCCAGAGTTCAGCGCAGGTTAGGCTGTGAGGCAGCGCAGCATCAGTGATGGCACCACTAGTCACTGATTTCATTACTAATTCGTGGGCTTGATGTCACCTTACAATACAAAGGTGACATCAACCCGACAACTGTTACCCCACTTGCCACCGCTACAGGGCAAGTGGGATGAGCAAGGCTACATGCCAGAATTGGCGCATCTTAGAGATGTGCCTTTTCTGGGGTGGCTGGGAGCTGATGTTTTTAGCTGGGGGGGCAATAACCATGGTCCCTTCTTAGGCTAATAATATCAGCCCCCAGGCGCTGACTTTCCCTCTGCTGGTTAAAAAATTCTGCGGGAGCCCACGCCATTTTTTTTCCCGAAAAATAATCTTTTATTAATTACATATTACATACATGACCCATAATTTGCGCACACACTACAAATTGGATTGGTCACTGATATTCAAAGTACTTGTTCTCACCCACAAAGTGCAGCATCCCCTTACATCTCCTCCCTCATTTCTGTCTATCGACCTAACTGACCGCTGCGCTCTGCAAACGACTTTCGACTAACCTCTGCTCTAATCTGTACCTCCCACTCCCGACTCCAAGACTTCTCCCGTGCTGCACCAATGCTCTACCCCAAGATATTAGGACCAGCCACAATTTGCACAGTTTTAGGCACTCCCTCAAAACACATTTGTTCAGAGCGGCCTATCACGTTCCCTAATCAAAGTCATTTTATGTTTGTGTGTGTGTAGCCCATTCACTATCTCCATCTATCCCCCACCCCCTGAAGATGGCTGGACCATCATTGTAAATACATCTTTGTAAATACACACCTGTACTTTGTATCTCCCCCACCTCATTGTAGATTGTAAGCTCTCACGAGCAGGCTCGTCTTATTTGCTTTAATTATTATATTGTTAACATTGTTACTTATGACTGTTATGTTTCAAATTGTTAAACTGTAAAGCGCTGCGGAATATGTTAGCACTATATAAATAAAGATTATTATTATTATTATCTTTATATCTACCTATTCTGCATCTCTTTACTGTATGTAAACCATGTCTTCCATCCTGTCGGCTCCTGCAGTGATTTTACAGAAGCTGGCAGATGAATCTATCTATCTTTCTGTGTAAAATAAATACATATATATGTGTATCTTACTGACATGTCTCTTCTACCCTGTCACTCTATGATTATACTGTATGCTGCAGATCATTTGCCGGCTTTTAATCTGTTTATCTATCTAATATATACAGTATATATATATATATATATATATATATATATATATACCGTATATATGTGTGTGTGTGTGTGTGTGTTTTAAAGAATATTACTTTTTAAAACGATGTGTAAATGACAGAGCACTGCTGTATGTAAAAGCTCATGTTAAAATCGCATTGCATACGGATTGCATACAGATGTCATACGGATACTACATGCGAGGAAATCGCATCATCACATTGCAAACGGATTACACACGGATCACCATACAGAGAACACTCGTGCGACTCTCGGCCGAGAGAATCAGACAGAATTTTAATATGTTAAGTTTCCTCCTGACTCAAATGGTTAGTCAGCTGCTGGCTGAGGCCGGTGCTGAGTTCTTCCGGCTTCCCTGCCTAACGAGCTGTCCTCACTTCTGGCGGCAGCGGGTGACCACTGGTTTTACCCACTGAGCCCCTAGTCCATTATGCTGCAGCTCCGCAAAGGGATATTGACCACAATCCTTCCTCCACACGCCTGCCGAAACCTGGACGCCCTCACTGTGCCTTACCATGATCGCTGCTATGCGGCCTATCCTTCCCCACAGCTCAGCGCTCCTCTCTCTGGCTGGAAACCCCTTTCTTTTCCCGCACAAACCCTTGTATACCTTCCTGGCTCGCCACGCCCCTTCTGCCCGGGTTCAAGGTTTGCGCCGTTCTCAGTCTCCTTCCCCCCTGCACCAGCAGGTTCAGCCCCAGCAGTTCCGGACCCGGTGCCCTGTCAGCACCCACAGCCCGGTCTTCTTTCCTACATGGCGGCAAAGTCCTTTGAAGGTTTGATATTGACTTTTAGGAATGCTACTTCCAATAAGTTGCTCTCCAGTTCCAGTCCTTTTATCTCTGAAGAGGCTATTTGCATGTTTAATTGTTTAATGCTCAGAGGAGCATTACATTGCCTATAAGTCTTTCTACGCCAATTTAGCAATCTTCACAAGAAGAAACTTTACCCTTAGACCAACAATTTTAGGTGCTCTCCTAAACATTTAGTTATTTCTCCTGATTCCAACATAAACATATACGCCCAACTAAACATACATCTTTATTTCCTTATCTCCTGTAAGAAAAAAAGGAATTGGACATGTTGGAATCCAGCATTGGCAAACCTTCTTTCTCATAATATCTGTTCTCACAGAAAAGTTGGGTAGCCCACATACATGTACTCATCATCTGAGAAAGTGCGGCATTGACTTGCCATCAGGTGTATACAGGCAATATTATGCAGAATGCAGAAAACGTTATCATTGCAAAATCTATATGATGTTTACAGTAAACTGAAATGTAAGAACCACGGGAAAGGAATACAGTCAGTTGTGTTTAGAGTTAATGCTTAACAGAGGAAGTTATTGGACAATGTTTATTGGAGGGGAATGATATCCACTGTCAGATAGCATGTACTACTTCCTAGAAAGAGTTCTATCTTGTGTATATCACAAATGTTGCTTCCAAGCACAAAGGTTTTGTCACACTTTCTAAACATAGATAGGAAGAGATCTTTCAATCACAGGTAGCAAAATGGGGAGAATGGAGGGGAGCCACCCATCAGATATTTGTTCTAGATCCTGGTGTTTTACATAAAGCCTGGGATGACTGAACACAAAGCTCCATGAAAAAAATGTCTTTGTGTCTAACTTCAATATTCCTATTACTAAATTGCTAACAAGTTAAATTTAAAGGGAATCTGTCAGCATGTTTTTGCTATGTAATCTATGGACAGCATGAGGTAGGGGATAAAACACTGAATAGAGCGAGGTGTCACTTATTAGGCTGCGTACTGCTGTTTACTTACAATGAAGGTTTTATCATTAGGATATTATCATTGCTGGGACTAGCTGCCTCGTGTTAAGTCATCTGACCATGCCCCCACATCAAATAAGCAACGTACTGTCAATAGACAATGTACATAGAGAGCTGTGGTGTGGGTTGAGTTAGCTTTCTGAGCTCTGCCACATCTAAGATCTCTGTTTGTGTCACAACTGCTGTACCCAGTAAACTAAGTGATACATCGTTGGAATCAAGATCTATTTTCCTACATTTTTCTGCTCTCCGATGAGAGCCCGATGACTGGTAATTTAAATGATTAAGTTATGTCTGCCCACAGTCATCACTAAAGGCAGCTACATTCACTTTTATGAATATCATGAAAAGTCTCCTATCAAACATTTTGGTAATTTATGTATATGTATGCACATAGGGCATTTTCATTCACATTGGTGAAGTTGGCATTGTACTAAATATTACTTTTATGAATCTACATTCACTTGGCTCTGCCTGAGTAGACTGAAGGCACAAAGACAAGTTTTTGGCTTTGTACTCCCTGCTCTTGAGGTGTGGTTTCTGGGTACTGTCAAACCTACCTCAGGTGGTCTGCGCAATCTGCCATTCTATGTGGCTCATGTATGTTTTTTGGCAGATAAAAAAGGAGAGATATGTATTGCAAGAGTATGGACCTATAAGTACTAATGGTACAGTGTGTCCATCGCTGGGATCCCCATAATGAGGCAGAATGAGGCCTCCTAACTCTTATGTGTCTCTTCATGAAAAAGTGGATGAGGTCATACATGAATGTTGCTCTCTTCATTTAGTTTATGGCAAGTGTAAAAAAAAAACTTTAATGTGTAATTAACTCCAATTGCCTACAACGGAGAGAGCAACGGGCATGTGTGGTTCCATCCTTTCCACAGATCAAAAAGGGGAAAGGTGACTCCCATTCTTATGATGCGTTAGAGTGGTGGACGTGGCACTGGAACCTAAGTTTGCAATATCCCTTTAAGTTTAATTGCAGCCATTGGAATTGGTGTAGTTTTAACAATGTTGTCCCTTAGACAACTAAAAGGTTATGTACCCGTTTATGACAATACAAACTCCTTGGCACTCCAAACACCCCCACACTAAGTACTAATAGGCCTTTTAACCCATACTTGTTAAGGGTACCCATCATGTTGTCCGTCTTCTAAAACTGACATTGCTGAAAAAGCCAGAATTTATGCCCCGCACTGCCTATAGATCCCGAGTTTTCTAGCTTATTGGTACACTACTTGTCAGCCTATAATACGGGCATGGCTGAAAGTGTTGGCAGCCTTGAAATTGTTCCAACAATTATGAAGTATTTCTCCCAGAAAATAACTGCAATTACAAATGTTTTGTTATACACATGTTTATTTTCTTTATGTATATTGGAAAAACACAAAAAAAAAGCATGAAAAAAGGTAAATTTTACATAAGTTCACACAAAACAGTTAAAATTGTTAACATCTTTCCAAAATTGTGGGTAAACAACTTTGGTTCAAGCATATGATGCTTGTTCAAGCTCACCAATGGCAAGTAGGATGTGTTGGCAATATGAAAATTACACCAGAAAACAGATAAAAAGGGGAGAAGTTGACTCAATTTTAGGATTGTGTGTCTGTGTGTGCCACACTAAGTGTGGAGAACAGAAAAAAGAGGAGAGAACTGTCTGAGGACTTGAGAACCAAAATTGTTGAAAAATAAAAACAATCTCAAGGTTACAAGTGCATCTCCAGAGATCTTGATGTTCCTTTGTCCACAGAGTGCAACATAATCAAGACATTTACAATCCGTGGCACTGTAGCTAATCTCCCTGTACATGGACAGCAGAAAAAAATTGATGAAAGGTTGCAACGTAGGATAGTCCAGATGGTGGATAAATAGCCCCAATCAAGTTCCAAAGAAGTTCAAGATGTCCTGCAGGCTCAGGGTGCATCAGTGTCAGCTCAAACTATCCGTTGTCCTTTGAAATAAATGAAACACTATGGCTGGAGACTCAAGTGGACCCCATTGCTGACACAGAAACATAAAATAATTTAGACTGAAGTTTACCAAAAGTGTTTGTGCTTTAGCCTGTGGCACTGCTGAGGTGCTACGGAAGCCCAGGTTGCTTTGATAGCAGCCTTCGGCTCGTCTGCATTGTTGGGTCTGGTGTTGCTCATCTCCCTCTTGACAATGCCCCATAGATTCTCTATGGGGTTAAGGTCAAGAAAGTTTGCTGGCCAATCAAGCGCAGTAATACTGTTGTTTTTAAACCAGGTATTGGTACTTTTGGCAGTGTGGACAGGTGCCAAGTCCTGCTGGAGAAGGAAATTTCCATCTCCAAAAAGCTTGTCGGCAGAGGGAAGCATGAAGTGTCTAAAATTTCTTGGTAGACAGCTGCACTGACTTTGGTCTTGATAAAGGACAGTGGACCTACACCAGCAGATGACATGGCTCCCCAAACCATCACTGATTGTGGAAACTTCACAGTAGACCTCAAGCAGCTTGGATTGTGTGCCTTTCCACTCTTTCTCCAGACCTTAATTTCCACATGAAATGCAATATGTACTTACTTTCATCTGAAAACAACACCTTGGACCACTGAGCAACAGTCCAATTCTTTTTCTCCTTGGCCCAGAAAAGACGCTTCTGACGTTGTCTATTGGTCATGAGTGGCTTGGCACAAGGAATGCGACACTTGTAGCCCATGTCCTGGATACCTCTGTGTGTGGTGGCTCTTGCAGCAATGACTCCAGCAGCAGTCCACTTCTTGTGAATGTCCCCCCAAATTTTTGAACGGCCTTTTCTTAACAATCATTTCAAGGCTGTGGTTATCCCGGTTGCTTGTGCACCTTTTTCTGCCACCTTTTTTCCTTCAACTCAGCTTTTTAATAATATACTTGGATACAGCTCTCTGTGAACCGCCAGCCTCTTTAGCAATGACCTTTTGTGGCTTACCCTCCTTATGGAGTGTGCCAATGACTGCCTTCTGGACATCTGTCAAGTCAGCAGTCTTCCCCATAATTGCGGAGCCTACTGAACCAGACCCATACTAAGGGACCTTTTTAAACGCGTAGGAAGCCTATGCAGGTGTTTTTTGTTAATTTTAATTTACTGAGATAATGACTTTTGGGTTTTCATTGGCTGTAAGCCCTAAATATCAACATTAACAGAAGTAAAAACTTGAAATAGATCACTCTGTTTGTAATGACTCTATATAAAATTTAACTTTTTGTATTAAAGAACTGAAATAAATTAACCTTTTTATTTTCTAATTTTGTGAGAAGCACCTGTATATCTGTAGGAATTGTGGGAAAAACAAGCATGTGGCTACTACCCTACAACTACCCATTTTCTGACCTATTTTATTTTTTTTACAGTGCTTTTAATTGAGTTACATTTTATGGCTTTGCTCAATCAGTATTGTTCTTACGTTTTGGCCTGTTGAAAAATGAAAAGATGATGATAAATATAGATGTTTATTATATATTATTTCATGTGTCATATAAGAGTTCTTATTATTTGTGTGCAGGATGGCCGTCATTTTTTGATGTTGTCAATCCAGAAGCCATAATGCTTACTGATGATTTTTCATTTGGGATGCACAGAGTAGAAACGAGTTGTAGTCAGGTCAGTATCTTTCTATTACATAATTAGTGCTACTAACTATTATATTTAGCTCATATTAAACTTGAACTACAATTTGTAACACAAATTTTTGTTCCCAGCTACTATGTGGCATTTACTAGTACTTATGTTTAAAAAATTTAGACTATTGCTATTGATACCCTAAATGTTCCTTTTGTGACACATACATAGCTATTTAAAAATGTCCTTATTTTTTAATGAGAAAACTGGTAAAATTGCTTCTTTTAAGTTGCATAAAATTCATAAAAAAAGAACAGTCACAGTTTCAACTGTCATGGCAGTCACATGATGCAGTATATTGATTAGAGTTAGTAGTGCACTCCTTAAAGTGTTAGTGGTGCTTTAAGAGGAAAAAAAAAAGTCCAAAAATGATTAATAAGTAACCTCAAGCACTTAACATGATGATTTTGATGAGAAAAATATCTTAGCAGAAATTTTTCTCATCAAAATCATCATGTTGAGTGCTTGAGGTTACTTATTAATAGTCACATGATGCAGTTTGGCAACTTTCTTGGCCTAGAGACCACTATCAATGAGCTGGATGCTGCTGTTTCTCTTTTCTTGGGAAATCTTCATGGCTGCTTCTCGATTTGACCCAGGGACCTTTTGCTTGGAAATCAACCTAATAATACACTGAGCTATCACGAAATGTGAGAACAGGTTGTAATTTATAGTATACAAGAGGAAAAAGATTTTATCACCACCTGGAGCAAAACAGTAGCAATGCAGTGACATGACAATAATCTGCATAACTAATCATATGCTAAATAGTTGCAAGTCAAATTTATGTATGAGATAGTCAAGATGATTGTCTATAAAATGATGGTAGTCTCAAGTTCGAAACAGTAGTGGATGGCGAGATGTGGAGCCTGAAAAGCAAAAGTTCAAAAGATTGTTACTATTTTGCTCATCAGTGTAAATCAATAAAATACACATTATTAATTATTTTAGTGTAGTACCCTGGAGGTTATGTGGTGACTGGAATGTTATATGTTTTAAGTCTAGTATAGATGTTCATTAATTTATAAAGAATTAACTTTTTACATTTTCTCATTGTAGTGCGGTGCTCATCTCGGTCACATATTTGATGATGGTCCACGTCCAACTGGTAAAAGATACTGCATAAACTCTGCATCCATGAACTTCATACCAGAAGAGTCAAGTGGCGCTGAGGGAAGAAGTTCCTTGGAATTACCTGGAAAAACTGAATTGTAAAAAGTGTACTTACCAGAGTGTAGGGCTTCACAGGCATTTTCTGGACTGACCATTTTCTGAATAGTTCCCAGAATATCATACTCACTGTAAATTCACAAGTTCCAGTTATGTTTTATGCTTCTCCAAAGAATGTGTCTTACAACTTATATCTACTTTCCAGGCAATCATTCATATGTACACAAGAGAGGGACTTCAACAAAAATCATTTGTGACACACTTCTCTTTACAATAACCAAGGGCCAAAGTAAAACAAGAATACAATTAATATTCCTAAATATAAAAACCTACATGTATTATTCATATGCTATATTTAGTCTTCTTTCCTTATGTCAACAATGTTAACACATAGGAGCCGATTCATTAAGGCCAGCATCGTAAATGCTAATGTCAATAAATGGGCTCGCTGGACTACGATGAATATAATTCATTAAGAGGTGCATCTGTTACTTGGCGTGCGCATCCACTAGAAATGTAGTCTAGTCTGAAATTAGAATTTGATGGACAGTTATAGCCCCATGCCTTTCTGACCATGCTATGGCCATATTGGTGTTGCCAAAAAAAATGCCAAAAGTGGCAATATTTTTGCACAACTTACAAGTTGCTCCAAAATATTGCCACTTATTAAGGTGTTTTATGCCATAGAGTTTTGGTATTTGACAGTACAAAATATACATTTAAAAGACAATGAAAGACCAATGAAATAGTGGAAGGATGGAAATGAAAGCTGAACTATTTGACTGGGTTAAATCCTCAATATTTATTTCTAGAGAATTTACAAAAATGAAACTCAAGCTGTAAGATTTAGAAATTCTGTGCAAACTTTGCAGGGTGTCACTACAGTTTTAGTTTACAACTATGAAGTGCCCTTTACTGTCATCAGTATATCAATGCACAATCAATATTTTATTTCTTAAATATATTATATTAACTTTCTCATTAAGCTAAAGCTTCGCTGTTATAAATATTTTTTCATAAATCAGTAGTACTAATAAATACCTGAAAAATATATTGCTAGGAGAAAGTAATGTATTCCTTATCTACCGAGGCTCTGTAGTTGCCTTATCCTTATTTGCTGATTCTGTGTAAATGTTTAAAAACCTAGAATAATATACTTAATAGTAGATGATAGGAAGGTTGCAGCTGTAGATTCTCTGTCTCTCTGTGTCTCTTTGTATTTTTGGGAAAGCATGATGCTATATTGGGAGACAACTCATTGGCACAGAATGCTGCTCAGCCGAAATAAGGATATCAGAAAAAAAAGGGTAAACATTATACCATTTTGTGCCTGCACAAAAAGAATGCAAAAGTAGTACATGTACAGGAGTCATGCAAAATGAAAACCTCTGCCTGCACTGTATCTAATATATTTGAATAATGAAAGGTCTGCCTTATTTTGTCGCAAACACTAAGGCTACTTTCACACTAGCGTCGTGTGACGTACGTCGCAATCCGTCGTTTTGTGAAAAAACAGATCCTGCAAATGTGCTTGCAGGATGCATTTTTTCCCATACACTTGTATTAGCGACGGATCGCGATGGATTGCCACATGTCGCATCCGTCGTGCGATGGATGCGTCGTGTTTTGGCGGACCGTCGGCACAAAAAAGTTACATGTAACGTTTTTTTGTGCGTCGTGTCCGCCATTTCCGACCGCGCATGCACGGCCGGAACCCCGCCCCCTCCTCCCCAGACATTACAATGGGGCAGAGGATGTGTTGAAAAACTGCATCCGCTGCCTCCGTTGTGCTTTTATTTTACAGTATGCGTCGGTACATCGGCCCAACGCACTGCGACGGACCCGTACCGACGCTAGTGTGAAAGTAGCCTTAGTTTAACTAGCGTCTCTACAAAGTCAGTGGTAAGACTACTTGCTTAAGTATAAATACACAAACACATTTCTGTATTACAGTAATTTGTAGTCTGTTGAGTTGCGTAGATCTCATTTATATAACAGGACAGCATGTAAGTAAAGGTTATGAAAATTGTAATTTTATATGAGACATTTCCTACAGTCTTTCAATGTACAGTTACAAAATAGTAACAGTATGATATGCTTTTGCAATTATATATTTCTTAGAATTGTAAAAATAAAGTTTGAACCTTCACCATCTTTTGTGTTCCATGATATATATATACAGTATATGTAGAATTTAAATGTATTGACGACAAAGTGTCATGTTGGAAATCTATTGTATTTGTATGGGTGGTTGATTTCACTGCTAGTCAAAGACACAGCTTCTACCAAAATGAATATTGGACATAATAATATCCATATACCTCTATAGATAATAAATAGTTGGGAGACCATCAACATTTAATGTATTTTGCTATCTTAACCCCTTAGTGACAGAGCCAATTTGGTAGTTAATGACCGAGCCAATTTTTACAATTCTGACCACTGTCACTTTATGAGGTTATAACTCTGGAATGCTTTAACAGATCCTGTTGATTCTGAGAATGTTTTTTTGTGACATATTGTACTTCATGTTAGTGGTAACATTTCTTCGATATTACTTGCGATTATTTATGAAAAAAACGGAAATATGGCGAAAATTTTTACAATTTTGCGATTTTCAAACCTTGTATTTTTATTCCCATAAATCAGAGAGATATGTCACAAAAAATAGTTAATAAATAACATTTCCCACATGTCTACTTTACATCAGCACAATTTTGTTAGGGAGTTATAAGGGTTAAAAGTTGACCAGCAATTTCTCATTTTTACAACACCATTTTTTTTTTAGGGACCACATCACATTTGAAGTCATTTTGAGGGGTCTATATGATAGAAAATAACCAAGTGTGACACCATTCTAAAAACTGCACCCCTCAAGGTGCTCAAAACCACATTCAAGAAGTTTATTAACCCTTTACGTGCTTCACAGGATCTGAAACAATGTGGAAGGAAAAATTGAACATTTAACTTTTTTTTGCAAACATTTTACTTCAGAACCATTTTTTTTTATTTTCACAAGTGTAAAAACAGAAATTTAACCATAAATTTTGTTGTGCAATTTCTCCTGAATACGCTGATACCCCATATGTGGGAGTAAACCACTGTTTGGGCGCACCGCAGAGCTTGGAAGAGAAGGAGCGCCGTTTGACTTTTTCAATGCAGAATTGGCTGGAATTGAGATCGGATGCCATGTCGCGTTTGAAGAGTTACATTTTATGGCTTTGCCCAATCAGTACTGTTCTTACGTTTTGGCCTGTTGAAAAATGAAAAGATGATGATAAATATAGATGTTTATTATATATTATTTCATGTGTCATATAAGAGTTCTTATTATTTGTGTGCAGGATGGCCATCATTTTTTGATGTTGTCAATCAAGAAGCCATAATGCTTACTGATGATTTTTCATTTGGGATACATAGAGTAGATGTGTCTAAACAGTGGACACCCCCACAAGTGACACCATTTTGGAAACTAGACCCCTTAAGGAACTTATCTAGATGTGTGGTGAGCACTTAGAGCTTCCAAGTGCTTCACAGAAGTCTATAAAGTAGAGCCGTGAAAATAAAATCAAAAATGATGTTTTCGCCCACAAATTCTTATTTTCACAAGGGTAACAGGAGAAATTAGACGGCAAAAGTTGTTGTGCAATTTCTCCTGAGTACGTCAATACCCCATATGTGGGGGTAAACCACTGTTTGCGCGCACCGCAGAGCTTGGAAGGGAAGGAGTGCCGTTTTACTTTTTCAATGTAGAATTGGCTGGAATTGAGATCGGACGCCATGTCGCGTTTGGAGAGCCCCTGATGTGCCTAAACAGTAGAAACCCCCCACAAGTGACACCATTTTGGAAATTAGACCCCTTAAGGAACTTATCTAGATGTGTGGAGAGCACTTTAAACCCCCAGGTGCTTCACGGAAGTTTATAACGTAGAGCCGTGAAAATAAAAAATCGCATTTTTTCTAAAAATAGGATCATTTTGCCCCCAAATTTTTATTTTGACAAGGGTAACAGGAGAAATTAGACCACAAAAGTTGTTGTGCAATTTCTTCTGAGTATGTCGATACCCCATATGTGGGGGTAAAAAACTGTTTGGGCGCACCGCAGAGCTTGGAAGTGAAGGAGTGCCGTTTTACTTTTTTTTTCCTCAAAAATGATTTTTTTAGCCTGCAATTTTTTATTTTCTCAAGGGTAACAGGAGACATTGGACCTCAAAATCTGTTGACCAGTTTGTCGACTGTTTGTTGACTGTTTGGGCACCCATCGGGGCTCGGAAGGGAAGGAGCGCTGCTTGGAATGCAGACTTTGATGGGATGGTCTGCGGGCGTCATATTGCATTTGCAGAGCTCCTGATGTACCTAAACAGTAGAACCCCCCCCACAAGTGACACCATTTTGGAAACTAGACCCCCCAAAGAGCTTATCTAGATGTGTGGTGAGCACTATGAACCCCCAACTGCTTCACAGAAGTTTATAATGTAGAGCCATGAAAATAAAAAAAATCATATTTTTTCCACAAAAATGATCTTTTCACCCCAAAATTTTTACTTTCACAAGGGTAACAGGAGAAATTGGACCCCAAAATTTATTGTGCAATTTATGCTGAGTAGGCTGATACCCCATATGTGGGGGTAAACCACTTTTTGGGTGCATGGCAGAGCTCGGAAGGGAAGGAGCGCCGTTTTGGAAACTTTTTTTTTTTCCTCAAAAATGATTTTTTTAGCCTGCAATTTTTTATTTTATCAAGGGTAACAGGAGACATTGGACCTCAAAATCTGTTGACCAGTTTGTCGACTGTTTGCTGACTGTTTGGGCACCCATCGGGGCTCGGAAGGGAAGGAGCGCTGCTTGGAATGCAGACTTTGAAAGAATGGTCTGCGGGCATTATGTTGCGTTTGCAGAGCCCCTGATGTACCTAAACAGTAGAAACCCCCCACAAGTGACCCCATTTTGGAAACTAGACCCCCCAAGGAACTTATTTAGATGTGTGGTGAGAACTTTGAATGCCCAAGTGCTTCACAGAAGTTTATAATGCAGAGTCTTGAAAATAAAATATATTTTTTTCCACCAAAAAGATTTTTTAGCCCCCAAGTTTTTATTTTCACAAGAGCAACAAGAGAAATTGGACCCCAAAAGTTGTTGTCCAATTTGTCCTGAGTACACTGATACCCCATGTGTGGGGGGGACCACTGTTTGGGTGCACGGAAGAGCTCAGAAGGGAAGGAGCGCCGTTTTGGAGTGCAGACTTTGATAGAATGGTCTGCGGGCGTTATGTTGCGTTTGCAGAGCCCCTGATGTACCTAAACAGTAGAAACCCCCCACAAGTGACCCCATTTTAGAAACTAGACCCCCCAAGGAACTTATCTAGATGTGTTGTGAGAACTTTGAATGCCCAAGTGCTTCACAGAAGTTTATAACGTTGAGCCGTGAAAATAAATAAAATAATATTTTCCCACAAAAATATTATTTTAGCTCCAAATTTTTATATTTTCACAAGGGTAACAGGAGAAAATGGAACTGAAAATTTGTTGTGCAATTTCTCCAAAGTACACTGATACCCCATATGTGGTTAAAAACTACATTTGACTGACAGTGCAAATCTCAAAAGGGAAGAAGCTTCATATTGGAGTTCACATTTTGATGGACTGGTTTGAGGGTGCCATATCAAATTAGCAGAGCCAGGACAGCAGAACCCCCCATAAGAGACCCCATTTTACAAATTAGACCGCTCAATGAGTTCATCTAGAGGTGCAGTCATCATATTGACACCACAGGTGGGTCACAGGATTTTATATCATTGGGCATTGCGCAGAAAAGGGCATATCATTGGGCAGAAAAGATAAAATAATTACATTTTTACCACCAAAATTAAATTGTAGCCCCACATTTAATATTTTCACACTGGGAAATGAGTAAAAATGGCACATTTGTCCCACAATTTCTGTTATAATTTTTCACATTTCGGCTGACAGAGTCATGCTTATATTTTGCGGGACAAGTTGACATTTTTACTGATACGATTTTGTGCGACATTAAATTTTTTGATCGCTTTCTATTCTGATTTTTGCAAGGTAGAATGAACAAAAATCATTAATTCAAGAATTGTTTTTCATGTATTTTTTTAAGTAATTCCGCTTGTGGTAAAATTTATGAGGCAGCTGTATTCTTGGGGTCAGTACGATTACAGTGATACCATATTTATAGAGTTTTTTTTATGTTTTGGCGCTTTTACACATAAATGAAAACTATTTTATAGAAAAAATAATTATTTTTACATTGCTTTATCCTGAGAGCTTTAACTTTTTCTGCTGGATCTTTTAGATCCATTTTTATTCCACTTTTTGTTGGGAAGTATGATGATAAAGCATTGTTTTTTGCCTCCTTTTTTAATTTTTTGCGGCTTTCACTACAGGGGTCAACTAGTGGCACAGTTTCATAGGTTGGGTCGTTCCGGACATGGCGGTACCAAATATATGCATTTTTTTAAATAAAAATATTTATGTATGCGTACAATATATATATATATATATATATATATATATATATATATATATATATATATATATATATATACAGTATACAGCTCTGGCAAAAATTAGGAGGTCACCACATCAAAACCCCGTCATGGACAGCCCAATCTCCAGACCTGAACCCCATTGAAAACCTCTGGAATGTAATCAAGAGGGTGGTGGATAATCAGAAGCCATCAAACTAAGAAGAGCTACTTATATTTTTGCACCAGAAGCAGTGCAAGGCCGGCGTCACACTAGCAAATTTTACGGACGTATGAGAGGCGCAGAAAATACGCATTGCAAACGGTACAATGATTCTCTATGGCCCAGCTCCTATCTGGCGTATTTTACGCATCCGTATTTTACGGTCTTGTACGGCCGTAGAAAATCGCAGCATGCTGCGTTTGTCAGCGTATTGCGCAAAAAATCTGCCAATGAAAGTCAATGGGGTGAGAAAAATACGGATTACACACGGACAAGCAGTGTGACTTGCGAGAAATACGCAGCGGTGTTCTATAGAAAAGCCGGCAATTCAGCACGGTGTACAGTAAAATCACACTGACAGGTTAGAATAGAATAACTAAAATAAATGTCTACACATAGTATAGGGGTATATATATATATATATATATATATATATATATATATATGTCAGTGGGACACACATATATATTTACATTTCATACAGTGCTAGATAGCTGGCATAACCTTGGATGAACTCGAGCGTGGGACTTTTTCTGATTATTTTCTCACGCTCGAGTTCATCTTAGGTTATACCAGCAGGGGGCGCAGCACCGCAAGTCTAGGTAGCTAAGTTCCCCTGCTTCCCATTCATTCCCCAGATTTTACAGTCAGGAGCACAGCTGCATTAGCAGAGCTCCTGCTTGTAAAATTATTTAGCCCCTTCAGATGGATTTACAGCGTGGGACAAGACTGAACGACGGAAGGTATGGGATATTGTTGATTTTTTATTTTAACTTTGTTTCAGGTGACAAGGGTCTTCAATTGGATTGAGAGTATAATAAACTATTACAACACCCTGTGTCTTTATTTCAATAAAATACTTTTTTCCTAATGTGTGTGTGCTTTATTAACCATTTACTACTATTGGATTAATAATGGAAAGGTGTCGTATTGACACCTCTCCATTATTAACCTGGCTTAATATCACCTTACAATAGCAAGGTGACATTAACCCTTTATTACCCCATATCCCACCGCTACACGGGAGTGGGAAGAGAGAGTCTAAGTGCCAGAATAGGCGCATCTTACAGATGTGCCTTTTCTGGGGTGGCTGGGGGCAGATGTTTTTAGTCAGGGGGGGTCCTATAACCATGGTACCTCTCTAGGCTATTAATATCTTCCCTCAGTCACTGGCTTTCCCACTCTGGCGGAGAAAATTGCGCAGGAGCCCACGCCAATATTTTCAGTGATTTAACCCTTTATTTTAAGAGCTAGAGCCCCCAAATTTTGCACAGACACTTGGAACATTACTAATGAGATGAGGAATATGTAAAAAATAAGGGATATGAAATGGTTTACTGTATGTAAACCATGTCTCATATCCTGTCGGATTTTGGAAGGAGATAGCAAAAGCCGGCAATTGAATTACTGGCTTTTAAGCTATCTAGCGCTGTATTAAATATAAATATATATATATGTTTCTCACTGACATATATATATATATATATATATATAGACTGTATATATGTTTTCATGAATATATGAGCCCATGGATCCATTGTATGTCCGTTTTGCAAGCCGGCGAGAAAATTTCGCTGTACGGATTACATACGGAGGTTTACATGTTCAAAATACGCTGCCACACCCTGCCTACGGATGACATACAGATCACTATTTTGGGAATATTTTTGCGCATTATGCATGTAAAATACAGACCGTATTTCCGTACGCTGAGTGTGACGCCGGCCTGAAAGACTGGTAGAAAGCATGCCAAGATGCATGAAAGCTGTGATTAAAAATCATGGTTATTCAACAAAATATTGATTTCTGAACTCTTCCTGAGTTAAAACATTAGTATTGTTGTTTCTAAATGATTATGAACTTGCTTTCTTTGCATTATTTGAGGTCTGAAAGCACTGTTTTTGACTGTTTTTAAAGATTTTTCTGTATTTTCATGACTATGAAAATTGTAAATTCACACTGAAGGCATCAAAGCTATGAATTAACACATGTGGAATTATATACTTAACAAAAAAAGTGTGAAACAACTGGCAATATGTCTTATATTCTAGGTTCTTCAAAGTAGCCACCTTTTGCTTTGATGACTGATTTGCACACTCTTGGCATTCTCTTGATGAGCTTCAAGAGGTAGTCACCGGAAATGGTCTTCCAACAATCTTGAAGGAGTTCCCAGAGATGCTTAGCACTTGTTGGCCCTTTTGCCTTCACTCTGCGGTCCAGCCTACCCCAAACCATCAGGTCATCTGGCGTAGCACCCCATCACTCTCCTTCTTGGTCAAATAGCCCTTACACAGCCTGGAGGTATGTTTGGGGTCATTGTCCTGTTGAAAAATAAATGATGGTCCAACTAAACGCAAACCAGATGGAATAGCATGCCGCTGCAAGATGCAGATTTGAATAAATCCCCAACGGTGTCACCAGCAAAGCACCCCCACACCATCACACCCCCTCCTCCATGCTTCACGGTGGGAACCAGGCATGTAGAGTCTATCCAGTTACCTTTTCTGCGTCACACAAATACACGGTGGTTGGAACCAAAGATCTCAAATTTGGACTCATCAGACCAAAGCACAGATTTCCACTGGTCTATTGTCCATTCCTTGTGTTCTTTAGCCCAAAAAAGTCTCTTCTGCTTGTTGCCTGTCCTTAGCAGTGGTTTCCTAGCAGCTATTTTACCATGAAGGCCTTCTGCTAGAACTCTGTGTGGCATTGACCTGGTCTCTAATCTGAGCTGCTGTTAACCTGCGATTTCTGAGGCTGGTGACTCGGATAAACTTATCCTCAGAAGCAGAGGTGACTCTTGGTCTTCCTTTCCTGGGGCAGTCCTCATGTGAGCCAGTTTCTTTGTAGTGCTTGATGGTTTTTGCCACTGCACTTGGAGACACTTTCAAAGTGTTCCCAATTTTTCGGACTGACTGACCTTTATTTCTTAAATTAATGATGGCCATTCGTTTTTACTTAGCTGCTTTTTTCTTGCCATAATACAAATTCTAACAGTCTATTCAGTAGGACTATCAGCTGTGTATCCACCAGACTTCTGCTCAACACAACTGATGGTCCCAACCCCATTTATAAGGCAAGAAATCCCACTTATTAAACCTGACAGGGCACACCTGTCAAGTGGAAACCATTTCTGGTGACTGCCTCTTGAAGCTCATCAAGAGAATGCCAAGAGTGTGCAAAGCAGTCATCAAAATAAAAGGTGGCTACTTTGAAGAACCTAGAAAATAAGACATATTTTCAGTTGTTTCACACTTTTTTGTTAAGTATATAATTCCACATGTGTTAATTCATAGTTTTGATGCCTTCAGTGTGAATTTACAATTTTCATAGTCATGAAAATACCGAGAAATCTTTAAATGAGAAGGTGTGTCCAAACTTTTGGTTTGTACTGTATATACACTGCTCAAAAAAATAAAGGGAACACTAAAATCCCACATCCTAGATATCACTGAATGAAATATTCCAGTTGTAAATCTTTATTCATTACATAGTGGAATGTGTTGAGAACAGTAAAACCTAAAAATGATCAATGTAAATCACAACTAATATCCCACGGAGGTCTGGAGTTGGAATGATGCTCAAAATCAAAGTGGAAAATGAAGTTACAGGCTGAACCAACTTCAGTGGAAATGCCTCACGACAAGGAAATGATGTTCATTAGTGTGTGTGGCCTCTACATGCCTGTATGACCTCCCTACAATGCCTGGGCATGCTCCTGATGAGGCGGCGGATGGTCTCCTGAGGGATCTCCTCCCAGACCTGAACTAAAGCATCCACCAACTTCTGGACAGTCTGTGGTGCAACGTGACGTTGGTGGATGGTGCAAGACATGATGTCCCAGATGTGTTCAATCAGATTCAGATCTGGGGAACGGGCGGGCCAGTCCATAGCTTCAATGCCTTCTTCTTGCAGGAACTACTGACACACTCCAGCCACATGAGGTCTGGCATTGTCCTGCATTAGGAGGAACCCAGAGCCACCCGCACCAGCATATGATCTCACAAGGGTCTGAGGATCTCATCTCGGTACCTAATGACAGTCAGGCTACCTCTGGCAAGCACATGGAGGGCTGTGCAGCCCTCCAAAGAAATGCCACCCCACACCATTACTGACCCACTGCCAAACTGGTCATGCTGAAGGATGTTGTAGGCAGCAGATCGTTCTCCATGGCATCTCCAGACCCTGTCACGTCTGTCACATGTGCTCAGTGTGGTGTGAACCTGCTTTCATCTGTGAAGAGCACAGGGCGCCAGTGGCGCATTTGGGCTGTGAGCACAACCCTTATCTGTGGACGTTGGGCACTCAGACCATTCTCATGGAGTCGGTTTCTAACCGTTTGTGCAGACACATGCACATTTGTGGCTTGCTGGAGGTCATTTTGCAGGGATCTGGCAGTGCTCCTCCTGTTCCTCCTTGCACAAAGGCTGAGGTAGCGGTCCTGCTGCTGGGTTGTTGCCCTCTTACGGCCCCCTCCATGTCTCCTGGTGTACTAGCCTATCTCCTGGTAGCACCTCCAGCCTCTGTACACTACGCTGACAGACACAGAAAACCTTCTTGCCACAGCTTGCATTGATGTGCCATCCTGGATGAGCTGCACTACCTGAGCCACTTGTGTGGGTTGTAGAGTCCGTCTTATGCCACCATGAGTGTGAAAGCACAACCAACATTCAAAAGTGAGCAAAACATCAACCAGAAAGCATTGGTACTGAGATGTTGTCTGTGGTCCCCACCTGCAGAACCACTCCTTTATTGAGTGTGTTTTGATAATTGCCAATAATTTCCATCTGTTGTCTATTCCATTTGCACAACAGCATGTTAAATTGATTGTCAAAGTGTTGCTTCCTAAGTGGACAGTTTGATTTCACAGAAGTTTGATTACTTGGAGTTATATTCTGTTGTTTAACTGTTCCCTTTATTTTTTTGAGCAGTGTATACTATATATATGAAAAAACGAAAATGGGATGTGGCATGGAAGGTTTAACATACAGCAAGTGTTACAGTGGCATGTAAAAGTTTGGGCACCCAATGTCAAAATTACTGTTATTGTGTACAGTTAAGCAAGTTTAAATGATGTCTAAATGGGCTAAAGTTAAACCTGACACTTTCTTTTTTCCCTTATTTTAGACAAAAAAATGTTTTTTACATTTAAAAAAATTTCAAATAGGAAAATGGGCCCATGCAAAAGTTTGGACCCTTAAAAATTTGTGTGCTCAGATAACTTTAACCAAGGTTTCAGACGTTAACTAGCCTGTTAGGGTATATGCACACGTTGCAGATTTGCCTGCAGAATTTTCTGCACAGGATCTGCATCTCTTGCCAGAAAACGCATGTAAAAATCTTCGCAGATTTGATGCGGATTTTCATGTGTTTTTTCATGCGGATTTGTATGCGTTTTTGTAAGCTAAATAAAGATCTAATATTTAACAAAAAAAAGTATTGTGATGTCATTTCTTGTCTAACCTCTTCATTTACATACTCCATTGAACAATAATGTTTACACACAGAAAAATAGATAGATAAATAGATAGATAGATGATCGATACAATGCTGTGCAAATTAATTGGGACAAAGCAAAAAAACACATATTTTTGAATATTTAATAATAAAATGTTATAATGCACTGTTACATACTAATTTTAGTAAGAAATATGTCCTCATTAGCAGATATGAGATTTTCAATGCGTTTTGGTATTGATTCTACCAAGTTTTTGCATAAATTCTTCAATTCTTCATCATGGAACCACACTTGTATGGCACTGTTTATCATGCGTTCTTTGGTTGTACAGTCCATTTTGCCAAGACATCTCTTCACAATGCTCCACAAATTTTCTATAGGATTTAAGTTTGGTGAATTGCCAGGCCAGTCCAGCACTTTTACTTTATTTTCTTCCAGGAATTTCTTCACAGGCTTGGAATTGTGGCATGGAGCCAAATCTTGTTGGAATGTCCCTTCAAATTTACGCATGAATGGCACAATAAAACGTTTTAAAACGTCTATGTATTTTGATTAATTCATCATACCATCAACAAGAAATAAGCTCCCTGTACCATTAGCTGTAAAAAAAGCCCCAAAACATGTTTTTGAGGGTGTTTTACAGTTGTAATAATTATAGGGGATAACTCAAGAGACTCTTTGCGTGGAACAAGACATCTACAGGACAGTTTTATAAGTGGTAAAGTCTATATTATCACACGGTGATTCAAACAGGTGCAGAGAGAAACTCAAGTCCACAACACTTGGAGTAAATATTAAATGCAGCTTAGCAGTCTATAGGAAACTTCAGAGGAAAATGCAATCACGCAGAAAGTCTATGAAGCACAATTATTCTTGAGGATACTTGACACGAATAAGTCCTTGCTTAGTCCAAAACACAGATAGATATGCTTATAAGGCAGTTCAAATAATATCTTAGCTCAACCAGGGAGGCCTGGGTAATAGTCTCAGGTTCTTGCAGAGCAGCAACAGCTTACATGTCCAGCAAATGCAGATGGAAGTAAACACGAGCAGCAGATGAAGGAAGATTACTGGAACTGGTGTATGCAGCAGGAACTCAGAGCAGAGTAGCAGGATAACCCCACAGGTTGACAGGAGCAGGTATATAGCCAGGGAGTAACCAGAGGTCAGGAGCTGGATGCAAGGCAGAATACTCTAGCACAGACTGAAGGCTGGGGTGGAGTTTTATAGCAGGAAGACACAGTGCACATGAGATCAAAGACGCCATCTTGGAAAAGGGCAGTTTAAAAAATGATATGGTGTCCCACTATAATTAATAGCCAGAAAAGGCTATGTAGACAGCTGCGGGCTGATATTCATAGCCTAGAAAGGGACCATAGATATTGCTCCCCCAGCTACAAACCAGCACTCGGCCACCCCAGAAATGGCACATCTGTAAGATGCACCAATTCCGGCACTTATCCTCACTCTCCCCACTGTCCTGTAGCGGTGGCATATGGGATAATAGGGGGTTAATGTCATCTTTGAATTGTAAGGTGACATCAAGCCAGCTTAGTAATGGAGAGGCATCAATAAGACACCTATCCATTACTAATCCTATAGTTGTTAATGGGTTGTGACAGCTCTATAGGCCTCCAGTGACACACTGACAAGAAACAATGGTTCCTCAGGGTTATCACTGAGGGTTCAATGGCGTCTCACTTTACGGCACTGCTGCGTGAGGATTTTCCCACGCAGTGGTGCCGCAAGTGACAGTATGAACTATACTGTACTCACAGCGGCGGAGGGATACAGTTCAGAAGGATACTGTACCTTCCGTCATTGTATCCCGGAGCCCCTGGAGAGCGGTTGCATCTGCCAATGTGATAGCTCTCCATGGGAGATCATCATGGGACACTCATTATTACATGGATTACATCGGATCAGGAAGTATAATGTTGGCTTATTATTTTTAATTTTTTTTCCAGGTGATCGAGTGCTTCGTGGACTAGGTGTATGGTATGTACTGTATATTGTATGTACTGTGTGTCTACATGTGTGTATGTGTTTTTTTACACTTGAACACAGTAGCTGGATTATTATTATTATTATTATTATACATTTTTATAGCGCCATTTATTCCATGGAGCTTTACATGTGAAAAAGGTGGCAAATATAGACAAGTACAATAAACATGAGTAAAAAACAAGGCACACAGGTACATAAGAAGGGAGGACCCTGCCCACGAGGGCTCACAGTCTGCAGGGGATGGGTAAGGATACACAAGGAGAGGGTAGAGCTGGTTGTGTGGTGGTTCAGTAGATTGAGGATCACTGCAGGCTGCAGGCTTGTCAGAAGAGGTGAGTCTTCAGGTTCTTTTTCAAGGTTTCAATGGTAGGTGAGAGTCTGATGTGTTGGCGTAGAGAGTTCCAGAGTATGGGGGAAGCACGGGAGAAGTCTTGGATGCGGTCGTGGGAAGAAAAGATGAGAGGGGAGTATAGAAGGAGATCTTGAGAGGATCGGAGGTTGTGTGCAGGTAAGTACTGGGTCTGGGAGACAAGGTCAAAGATATATGGAGGAGACAGGTTGTGGATGGCTTTGTATGTCATTGTAAGGGTTTTGAACTGCAGTCTCTGGGAGATAGGAAGCCAGTGAAGGGCTTGGCATAGGGGAGAGGCTGGGGAATAGCGGGGAGACAGGTAGGTTAGTGGGGCAGCAGAGTGTAGGATGGATTTGAGTGGTGCCAGAGTGCTAGAGGGGAGGCCAGAGAGTAGGAGGTTGCAGTAGTCAAAGCGGGAGATGATAAGGGTATGCACTAGTGTTTTTGTGGTGTCGCGTTCAAGGAATGCGCAGATCCGGGAAATATTTTTGAGTTTGAGACGGCAGGAGGAGGCAAGGGCTTGGATATGTGGCTTGGATATGTGGCTTGAAAGAGAGGGCAGAGTCGAGGATCACTCCAAGGCACTGGGCGTGTGGAACTAAGGAAAGTGAGCAACCATGGACATTGATGGATAGGTCTGGTACAGAGGTAGAGTGAGATGGGGGAAAGATGATGAATTCTGTTTTGTCCATGTTCAGTTTTAGAAAGTGAGAAGAAAAGAAGGCCGAGATAGCACACAGACAGTGTGGGATTTTGTTAAGTAAGGAGGTGAGGTCAGGTCCGGATAGGTAAAGATGGATGTGTTGTTCCAATAATTTTGAGGCATAAGGGAGAAGAGATATTGGGCGATAGCTAGACACAGAGGATGGGTCGAGGGAGGGCTTTTTGAGGATGGGTGTGATCTTGGCCTGTTTGAAGGCAGAGGGGAAGACACCTGTTGTGAGTGAGAGGTTGAAGAGGTGTGTTAGAGTTGGGATGAAGACCGTGGCAAGGTTAGGGATGAGGTGGGATGGGAGCGGGTCAAGCATGCAGGTGGTGAGGTGTGATCTTGACAGGAGGGTGGAGAGCTAATCTTCTGCCATGGTGGAGAAGCTGGTTTTGGAGGAACAGGGTTGAGCAGCTAAGAGGGGCGTTGGGCGCTGTGGCCCAAAACTTTCTCTGATCGTATTGATCTTCTGTTTAAAGAAGGAGGCTAAGTCTTCAGCAGAAATGAGAGGGGAGGGAGGGGGTGCAGGGGGACGGAGTACAGAATTGAAAGTGTTGAAAAGCTGTTTAGGGTTGTGAGATGGAGGATATGAGAGATGAGAAGTAAGATTGTTTTGCGGCAGTGAGCGTGGACTTGAAGCTGGAGAGGGACTGCTTGTATGCAGTGAAGTGGTTGGCAGAGCGGGATCGCTTCCATCTCCGCTCAGCGATCCTGGAAGCCCTTCTCAGTTCTTTGGTCAGGCTGGTCAGCCAGGGCTGCCTGTTGAGTGTACGAGTTTTGCTATGCATGAGCGGGGCAGCCGAATCAAGTGTTTCTGTTATTGTGGTGTTAAAAAAAGTGGCAGCAGCATCTGTGTCATGAAGGGAGGCTATGTCTGTAAGAGGGAGAAGGGACTCAGAGAGTGATTGTAAGTTAACGTGTTTGAGATTTCTGCGAGGGTGAGTGAGTTTGTGGAGCGGGGGTTGCACACTAGGAGAGGAGAGGGAAGAGAATGTCAGTAGGTTGTGGATGATGGGACTACTACTGTCCCATCATCCGGCTACCTGTTACTGTAGCATGCATAACTGGATGGGACTAGTAGTCCCATTGGATGATGCCTACCTACACACAGTCTTAAACCTACCTACCAGCGGAGGTTGGCACCCTAGAATTCGATATGGCGCCCCCGCTCACCGTCGACTGTCCCTTCTCACCCTAGTAGGGTCCTACTTGCTACCCACACCCAGGTACCCACAGACATACACACACAAATTGACCAATAGGTCACACTAACCAAAAAACGTGAAAAAGTGAAAAAAGAAAAAAGTGAACGAAAAATTCTAAAAACACTGCAGACATTGCTGCATAATTACACTAAATAGCATGTACCCCACAGTTACCTCAAAAAAGTTTTTTGAGAAAAAAAGAAAAAAATTTTTTTGGATAGTGCAGAGTTATGGGGTACAGCGGGGCACAGTTGGAGTGTGCTTAGTTAAATATTCAGAGGTCATGAGTAGTGAAGCCTCTAATAGATGTAACAGTAGGTCACTGTCTTAGTTAGTGGTTGATGACCTGAAAATCATAGACAGACCAATAAGACTAATGTACAGAGTGGATCCCTAGGCAAGATAGCACCCCTCCGAAAAGGTTAGCAGATATATGAGTACACTCAATGGATGTAAGTATTTTGTTGGGTGATATAGATATTACACCCTAAATTGTCCAAAAAATAAAACAAAATATTAAAATAATAAAATATTTATCTTGCCTAGGGATCCACTCTGTACATTAGTCTTATTGGTCTGTCTATGATTTTCAGGTCATCAACCACTAACTAAGACAGTGACCTACTGTTACATCTATTAGAGGCTTCACTACTCATGACCTCTGAATATTTAACTAAGCACACTCCAACTGTGCCCCGCTGTACCCCATAACTCTGCACTATCCAAAAAAATTTTTTTCTTTTTTTCTCAAAAAACTTTTTTGAGGTAACTGTGGGGTACATGCTATTTAGTGTAATTATGCAGCAATGTCTGCAGTGTTTTTAGAATTTTTCGTTCACTTTTTTCTTTTTTCACTTTTTCACGTTTTTTGGTTAGTGTGACCTATTGGTCAATTTGTGTGTGTATGTCTGTGGGTACCTGGGTGTGGGTAGCAAGTAGGACCCTACTAGGGTGAGAAGGGACAGTCGACGGTGAGCGGGGGCGCCATATCGAATTCTAGGGTGCCAACCTCCGCTGGTAGGTAGGTTTAAGACACTTTAGGGCCACCTACAGGGACTGTGTCAGGCATATTTGCTAATTTCTCCCTATTTTTCTAGCTTACCCAACCCAGTTGGCTGATGTTGATTGCATACAATTGAGTTTTATTTATTGGAATTTTAGATAAGTTAATAGTAATAAAATATCGTTTTAAAGGATAGTACGTTTTTTCTGGTTATTCAATTTAATATATCCTTTCAATATTCTAGCTGGTTTTCTACCTACACACAGACCCACACGCACACACACAGCCCCGCATACACACATACAGCCCCGCACAGACACACAAAAACACCCACACACAGCCCAGCACATCTTCTCCGCACACACACAGTCTCCACCAACACACACAGTATCTGCCCACACTCCACCCCTACACTCTTTCTCCTCCCAATCTGCAGCATTTCTTACACCCAACTCCACAGCAAATCTGCAGATCTTTTTTAAACCTGTGGTTTTGCTGCGAATTGGCCTGACACAATGGAAGTCAATGGGTGCAGAAACACTGCAGATCTGCAAAAAGAATTGACATGCTGTGGAAAAAAAACGCGAATACGGGCATTTTTTTCTGCAGCATGTGCACACCAAATGTCAATTTCACATAGACTAACATTGCTTGTGCACTACACAGTGGATTTGATGCAATTCCGCGCTTCCAAAAACGCTGTGGATCCGCATCAAAATCCGCAACAGACTCTTAAGGTTATGGCCTGTTCACTATCATCATTAGGAATGGCTAGGTGATGCAGATTTCCCAGCTTTATGAAAACCCAGCCTCCTCTAAGCCTTTGCCAAAAAACAGCAGCCATGGGTTCTTCTAAGCAGCTGTCTAGCACTCTGAAAATGAAAATGGTGGAGGCCCACAAAGCAGAAAAAGTCTATAAGAAGATATCAAAGTGTTTTCAAGTAGCCTTTTCCTCAGCTGGAAATGCAATTAAGAAATGGCAATTAACATGAATAGTGGAGGCCAAGATAAGATCAAGTAGACCAAGCAAAATTTTAGAGAGAACTGCTCCTAGGAGCAGAGAGGCAAACCAGAACCCATGCTTGACAGCAAAAGATCTTCAGAAAGATTTAACAGACACTGGAGTTGTGATTCATTGTTCTACTGCTCAGCAACACCTACTCAATTATGGTCTTCATGGAAGAATCATCAGAAGAAAACATCGCCTGTGTCATCACCATAAAAATCAGCATCAGAAGTATGCAAAAGAACATCTAAACAAGCCTTATGCATTTTGGAAACAAGTTCTGTGTAGACATGAGTGAACATCGTCGGCTCCCTCCTTATTCGGTAAGCTATAGCGCTTATCGAAGAAATGGCAACGGGAACCCGGATAACTGGAGCACTCCCGATAATCAGGTGTCCGGCATTGCAGCTGCAAATGTCGTGGCTGTGTGACAGTCACAACACATGCATGGAGAGTACATTTGCAATACATATACGTCATGATCAGGAGGAGTTCCCGACAAATGCAGTACATGTACATCATAGTGATCGCCCGCGCACAGGTGGCTGTGTGCCGGCGATCGCCGTCAGTTGATTCTGACAGCTGACACCCGGCTCTCAGAGCCAGGATCTGTGCCTGCAGCGCTTCTGGCACATTAACCCCCTAAATGCTGCAATTGGTACAAGCATTTAAAGAGCATGCAGAGGGAAGAAAGCCACTCTGCCTTTGGATCAGAGACGATGCAACGTCATTACGGGGTCCTAATTGTTGCCATGGTGACCCGATGTCATCATGACAACATCCGGGTCACCAGGCACTAGTAAGTTAGTTAGATCATGCGCAGTGCATGACCTAACTAACTTGTGTCTGCAGCACTGACAGATTATAAGGTATAGCAATGCTATACCATCTGTCTGTAACGGTTATTCGTTCGCTGATTGGTCTCGGCAGCTGCCTGTCATGGCTGCCGCGACCAATCAGTGACGCGCACAGTCCGGAAGAAAATGGCCGTTCCTTACTCCCCGCACTCACTGCCCGGCGCCCGCATACACCCCTCCGCTCACCGCTCACAAAGGGTTAATGCCGGCGGTAACGGACGGTGTTATGCCGCGGGTAACGCACTCCGTTACCACCGCTATTATCCCTGTGTGACCAAGTTTTTTACTATTGACGCTGCCTATGCAGCGCCAATAGTAAAAACATCTAATGTTAAAAATAATAAAAAAAATAAAAAGTGATTATATACTCACCTACGCCGCCTTTCCCGCTCCTCACGATGCAACCGGCACGTTCCGGTGCACGGATGGTCTGGCAAAAGGACCTGCCATGACGTCACGGTCATGTGACCGCGACGTCATCACAAGTCCTGCGCGCCTGCACTGAAAGGACCTGCAGTGACGTCACGGTCATGTGACCACGACACGATCACAGCCTGGGACCGGAAGCGGCCGGCTGCACCCAACACAAGCGACACAGCTACAACGCGCCAGCGGAAGGTGAGTATGTTTATTTTTTATTTTTTTAACCTGTGTCATACGTGGCTGGGCAATATACTGCATAGCTGGGTAATATACTACATGGGCTGTGCAATATACTACGTGGCTCTGTGCTGTATACTACGTCACTGGGCAATATACTGTACAATGGAACTGGGCAATATACTACGTCACTGGGCAATATGCTACGTCACTGGGCAATATACTATGTGGTTCTGTGCTGTATACTACGTCACTGGGCAATATACTACGTGGCTCTGTGCTGTATACTACTTGGGCTGGGCAATATACTACGTAGCTGGGCAATATACTACGTGGCTGGGCAATATACTACGTAGCTGGGCAATATACTACGTGGCTGGGCAATATACTATGTGGACATACATATTCTAGAATACCCGATGCGTTAGAATCGGGCCACCATCTAATACCTTATAACTGCGATCAGACTGCAGAACGTAAAAGTCCCATAGTGGGACTAAGTAAAAAAGTTTAAAACTAGTGAAAAAAAGTTGTAAAAATATTTTTTTAATAACCACAAAATGATATTAATAAAAAAATATATTGTACCCATAAATAAATATAATTATGAAAAAAAATAACAAAAAACAATAAAAGTCCACATACTGTATTTGGTATCGCAGCTTCTGGAATGACTCGACCTATAAAACTGCCCTACTAGTTAACCCCTTTAGTAAACACCATAAAAAAAAATGATGCAAAAAAGGATGCTTTATCTTCATACCACAGATACCAATTTGTTTGGCAGCAGATTGTTCGAGAGATGGAGGAATGTCAACGCTTACTGCAAGAACTCTCGCCCGTGGAATGGCAAGCTAAAGGAGAGGGGAAGTGTAAGGAGGAAGACCGGACTGCAGGTACCTATCCTGTGCCGGGTCCGGAACTGTCTGGGCTGTCTCCTTTGTTGTCCAGGGGAAAGAATAAAGGACCAAACAAATTTCCTTATCTGGAAGCAGGGGGCGTGGCTAAGCCGCAGCACGCACGGAAGCAGTTAGTTTCGGCGCGAACAGGCAGCAAGCGGCAGGCGAAGGAGTGTGCTGCATCTCTTGAGCACCGGCGCTGCGAAGGGACTCATGCGCCGACTCCCACTGCCACTTGCGGGATCCTTGAGAAGAGAGGTGCTGAGCGTTCCAGTACCGTGAGCACAGCGGATGTACAGAGTAGAGGCGGCTATGTATCGGTGAAATATCTGGGCCATCCTTGTCACCTTGTCAGTGAACCTCGGCAGGTGCACCCAGGATCTCAGAGACGCTGTGGCCCTTGTGACAAAACACTCCAGGATCGCCTTTGCTGGGGTCAAAGGTCACGTGGTTTGTGCATTGAACTCTGAGGCGACAGCAGGTTTCCAAGTTAACTGACCTCAGGTCAGGTTTATTAAAGTGAAAGCAAATACAGAAAACAAAACATAAAAATAAATCCTAGCCTGTCCGGCACTAACTAAACAAATACGTTGCTATCTAACAACTGGGGGGGCTTCTCCCTCCCAGCTAACATTACACAGATCATGAGCACAGTTCTCACTCACGTTTGTCTCACACAGACAGGCATTCTGTGTGCCCCAGGCTGACACCTGACACCTCCAGCTGGTCAGCCTTTATTCCTGCACTTATTAACCCCTGAGTATCCTGAAAATACTGAGCGGCCTAATTCACATAGGACAAGTATCTGGGCGAGATATACCTGCCCCCGACTACCAGACCGACATGACTCTTACATATACTCTTACATATCCTCCCCCCCTGCTCAGACCACTCAGGTCGAGCAAGAATACTCTCTAAACAGTGTACTCGGGACAGGGCATCAGCGTTCCCCATCTGCACCCCGGGGCGGTGCTCCACCGTGAAAGAGTAAGCCTGCAGGGCAAGGAACCACCGGGTTACCCGACTATTACGGTCCTTGTGGAGGTGCATCCATTTGAGAGGGGCATGGTCCGTGACCAGCCTAAACTTCCTACCTGCCAGGTAATATTTGAGGGAGTCGAGAGCCCATTTGATGGCTAGGCACTCTTTTTCAACCACGGCATACCTCTGCTCATGTACATTCAGTTTCCGACTGAGGTAGAGGACCGGGTGTTCGACTCCGTCCCTTACCTGGGAAAGTACAGCTCCGACACCAGTATCAGAAGCATCAGTTTGCACCACAAACTCGCTGCTGAAATCAGGAGTCACTAGTACGGGCTGAGAGCACAAAGCCCGTTTCAGACTGTGGAAGGCCTCTTCAGCCGCTGAGGTCCATTTTACCATGACGGAATCCCTCCCTTTGGTAAGATCCGTCAAGGGGGTAGCCATGGCCGCAAAGTTGGGTATGAACCGGCGATAATAGCCGGCAATGCCCAGGAAAGCTTGAACTTGTTTCTTGTTCACTGGTTGCGGCCAGCCCTGAATTGCCTGTATTTTGTCGATCTGGGGTTTAACCACTCCTCTGCCAATCACGTAGCCCAAGTATCGGGCTTCTTCAAGGCCGATGTGACATTTCTTGGGATTCTGTTGTGAAATTGGATTCTGGGCTCCCCCGGTGGCCACTTGTGGAATTTAACTTGTGTGCATCATCCCCTCTGTTCACCTGCTCCTATCAGGATGTGGGAGTCGCTATATAACCTTGCTCCTCTGTCAGTTTCATGCCGGTCAACAATGTAATCAGTAGCCTTTCTGTGCATGTTCCTGCTACTAGACAACTCCCAGCTAAGTTGGACTTTTGTCCTTGTGTGTTTTTGCATTTTGTTCCTGTTCACAGCTGCTGTTTCGTTACTGTGTCTGGAAAGCTCTTGTGAGCGGAAATTGCCACTCTGGTGTTATGAGTTAATGCTAGAGTCTTAAAGTAATTTCTGGATGGTGTTTTGATAGGGTTTTCTGCTGACCATGAAAGTGCCCTTTCTGTCTTCATGCTATCTAGTAAGCGGACCTCGATTTTGCTAAACCTATTTTCATACTACGTTTGTCATTTCATCTTAAATCACCGCCAATATATGTGGGGGCCTCTGTCTGCCTTTTGGGAAAATTTCTCTAGAGGTGAGCCAGGACTGTCTTTTCCTCTGCTAGGATTAGGTAGTTCTCCGGCTGGCGCTGAGCATCTAGGGATAAAAAAACGTAGGCATGCTACCCGGCCACTTCTAGTTGTGCGGCAGGTTTAGTTCATGGTCAGTATAGTTTCCATCTTCCAAGAGCTAGTTCTCATATATGCTGGGCTATGTTCTCTCGCCATTGAGAATCATGACAGTTTGACCGGCCCAAAAAAGGGTTAAATTACTGGCTGAGAAAGGAGAGAAAAAAGAAGTCTGCTACAATTTTTTTTTTTTTCCCCTCTAGTTCTGAGTGTGCTCTTAATTGAATCACTTGCTAGTCTGCCTATACTGCAGCCTTCCTCTCTTCCTCTCCTTCTAATCCTTGAATGGCTCTGTGTTCACCTGTTTCAAATGGATCTTCAGAGTGTAGCTACAGGTTTGAATAATCTCGCCACAAAGGTACAAAATTTGCAAGATTTTGTTGTTCATGCACCTATGTCTGAGCCTAGAATTCCTTTGCCTGAATTCTTCTCGGGGAATAGATCTCACTTTCAAAATTTTAAAAATAATTGCAAATTGTTTTTGTCCCTGATGTCTCGCTCTGCCGGAGACCCTGCACAGCAGGTCAGGATTGTAATTTCCTTGCTCCGGGGCGACCCTCAAGACTGGGCTTTTGCATTGGCACCAGGGGATCCTGCGTTGCTCAATGTGGATGCGTTTTTTCTGGCCTTGGGGTTGCTTTATGAGGAACCTCATTTAGAGCTTCAGGCGGAAAAGGCCTTGATGTCCTTGTCTCAGGGGCAAGATGAAGCTGAAATATACTGCCAAAAATTCCGCAAATGGTCTGTGCTTACTCAGTGGAATGAGTGCGCCCTGGCGGCGATTTTCAGAGAAGGTCTCTCTGATGCCATTAAGGATGTTATGGTGGGGTTCCCTGTGCCTGCGAGTCTGAATGAGTCCATGACGATGGCTATTCAGATCGATAGGCGTCTGCGGGAGCGCAAACCTGTGCACCATTTGGCGGTGTCTACTGAGAAAACGCCAGAAAATATGCAATGTGATAGAAATCTGTCCAGAAGCGAGCGGCAGAATTTTAGACGAAAAAATGGGTTGTGCTTCTATTGTGGTGATTCAACTCATGTTATATCAGCATGCTTTAAGCGTACTAAGAAGCCTGACAAGTCTGTTTCAATTAGCACTTTACAGTCTAAGTTTATTCTATCTGTGACCCTGATTTGTTCTTTGTCATCTATTACCGCGGACGCCTATGTCGACTCTGGCGCTGCTTTGAGTCTTATGGATTGGTCCTTTGCCAAACGCTGTGGGTATGATTTGGAGCCATTGGAGGCTCCGATACCTCTGAAAGGGATTGACTCCACCCCATTGGCTAGTAATAAACCACAATACTGGACACAAGTGACTATGCGTGTTAATCCGGATCACCAGGAGGTTATTCGCTTTCTGGTGCTGTATAATCTACATGATGTTTTGGTGCTGGGATTGCCATGGCTGCAATCTCATAACCCAGTCCTCGACTGGAGAGCTATGTCTGTGTTAAGCTGGGGATGTAAAGGAACTCATGGGGACGTACCTTTGGTTTCCATTTCATCATCTATTCCCTCTGAGATTCCTGAATTCTTGTCTGACTTTCGTGACGTTTTTGAAGAACCCAAGGTTGGTTCACTACCTCCGCACCGGGAGTGCGATTGTGCCATAGACTTGATCCCGGGTAGTAAATACCCTAAGGGTCGTTTATTTAATCTGTCTGTGCCTGAACACGCTGCTATGCGAGAATATATAAAGGAGTCCTTGGAAAAGGGACATATTCGTCCTTCGTCATCTCCCTTAGGAGCCGGTTTTTTCTTTGTGTCTAAGAAAGACGGCTCTTTGAGGCCGTGTATTGATTATCGACTTTTGAATAAAATCACGGTTAAATATCAATATCCGTTACCACTGCTTACTGATTTGTTTGCTCGTATAAAGGGGGCCAAGTGGTTCTCTAAGATTGATCTCCGTGGGGCGTATAATTTGGTGCGAATCAAGCAGGGGGATGAGTGGAAAACCGCATTTAATACGCCCGAGGGCCATTTTGAGTATTTGGTGATGCCTTTTGGTCTTTCAAATGCCCCTTCAGTCTTCCAGTCCTTTATGCATGACATTTTCCGCGATTATTTGGATAAATTTATGATTGTGTATCTGGATGATATTCTGATTTTTTCGGATGACTGGGACTCTCATGTCCAGCAGGTCAGGAGGGTTTTTCAGGTTTTGCGGTCTAATTCCTTGTGTGTGAAGGGTTCTAAGTGTGTTTTTGGGGTTCAGAAGATTTCCTTCTTGGGATACATTTTTTCCCCCTCTTCCATCGAGATGGATCCTGTCAAGGTTCAGGCTATTGGTGATTGGACGCAACCCTCTTCTCTTAAGAGTCTTCAGAAATTTTGGGCTTTGCTAACTTTTATCGTCGATTTATTGCTGGTTTTTCTGATGTTGTAAAACCATTGACTGATTTGACTAAGAAGGGTGCTGATGTTGCTGATTGGTCCCCTGATGCTGTGGAGGCCTTTCGGGAGCTCAAGCGCCGCTTTTCTTCCGCCCCAGTGTTGCGTCAGCCTGATGTTGCTCTTCCTTTTCAGGTTGAGGTCGACGCTTCTGAAATCGGAGCTGGGGCGGTGTTGTCGCAGAGAAGTTCCGACTGCTCCGTGATGAGACCTTGTGCTTTTTTTTCCCGTAAATTTTCGCCCGCCGAGCGGAATTATGATATTGGGAATCGGGAGCTTTTGGCCATGAAGTGGGCTTTTGAGGAGTGGCGTCACTGGCTTGAGGGGGCCAGACATCAGGTGGTGGTATTGACTGACCACAAAAATTTAATTTACCTTGAGTCTGCCAGGCGCCTGAATCCTAGACAAGCGCGCTGGTCGTTGTTTTTCTCTCGGTTTAATTTTGTGGTGTCTTACCTACCGGGTTCTAAGAATGTTAAGGCGGATGCCCTTTCTAGGAGTTTTGAGCCTGACTCCCCTGGTAATTCTGAGCCCACAGGTATCCTTAAAGATGGAGTGATATTGTCTGCCGTTTCTCCAGACCTGCGGCGGGCCTTGCAGGAGTTTCAGGCGGATAGACCTGATCGTTGCCCACCTGGTAGACTGTTTGTTCCTGATGATTGGACCAGTAGAGTCATCTCTGAGGTTCATTCTTCTGCGTTGGCAGGTCATCCTGGAATCTTTGGTACCAGGGATTTGGTGGCAAGGTCCTTCTGGTGGCCTTCCCTGTCACGAGATGTGCGAGGCTTTGTGCAGTCTTGTGACGTTTGTGCTCGGGCCAAGCCTTGTTGTTCTCGGGCTAGTGGATTGTTGTTACCCTTGCCTATCCCGAAGAGGCCTTGGACGCACATCTCGATGGATTTTATTTCGGATCTGCCTGTTTCTCAGAAGATGTCTGTCATCTGGGTGGTGTGTGACCGTTTCTCTAAGATGGTCCATCTGGTTCCCTTGCCTAAGTTGCCTTCTTCTTCCGAGTTGGTTCCTCTGTTTTTTCAAAATGTTGTTCGTTTGCATGGTATTCCGGAGAATATCGTTTCTGACAGAGGGACCCAATTCGTGTCTAGATTTTGGCGGGCATTCTGTGCTAGGATGGGCATAGATTTGTCTTTTTCGTCTGCTTTCCATCCTCAGACTAATGGCCAGACCGAGCGGACTAATCAGACCTTGGAGACATATTTGAGGTGTTTTGTGTCTGCGGATCAGGATGATTGGGTTGCTTTTTTGCCTTTGGCGGAGTTCGCCCTCAATAATCGGGCCAGCTCTGCCACCTTGGTGTCCCCGTTTTTCTGTAATTCGGGGTTTCATCCTCGATTTTCCTCCGGTCAAGTGGAATCTTCGGATTGTCCTGGAGTGGATGCTGTGGTGGAGAGGTTGCATCAGATTTGGGGGCAGGTGGTGGACAATTTGAAGTTGTCCCAGGAGAAGACTCAGCTTTTTGCCAACCGCCGTCGTCGTGTTGGTCCTCGGCTTTGTGTTGGGGACTTGGTGTGGTTGTCTTCTCGTTTTGTCCCTATGAGGGTTTCTTCTCCTAAGTTTAAGCCTCGGTTCATCGGCCCGTACAAGATATTGGAGATTCTTAACCCTGTGTCCTTCCGTTTGGACCTCCCTGCATCCTTTTCGATTCATAATGTTTTTCATCGGTCATTGTTGCGCAGGTATGAAGTACCAGCTGTGCCTTCCGTTGAGCCTCCTGCTCCGGTGTTGGTTGAGGGTGAGTTGGAGTACGTTGTGGAAAAGATCTTGGACTCTCGTGTTTCCAGACGGAAACTCCAGTATCCGGTCAAATGGAAGGGATACGGTCAGGAGGATAATTCTTGGGTCACTGCCTCTGATGTTCATGCCTCCGATCTTGTCCGTGCCTTTCATAGGGCTCATCCTGATCGCTCTGGTTGTTCTGGTGAGGGTTCGGTGCCCCCTCCTTGAGGGGGGGGTACTGTTGTGAAATTGGATTCTGGGCTCCCCCGGTGGCCACTTGTGGAATTTAACTTGTGTGCATCATCCCCTCTGTTCACCTGCTCCTATCAGGATGTGGGAGTCGCTATATAACCTTGCTCCTCTGTCAGTTTCATGCCGGTCAACAATGTAATCAGTAGCCTTTCTGTGCATGTTCCTGCTACTAGACAACTCCCAGCTAAGTTGGACTTTTGTCCTTGTGTGTTTTTGCATTTTGTTCCTGTTCACAGCTGCTGTTTCGTTACTGTGTCTGGAAAGCTCTTGTGAGCGGAAATTGCCACTCTGGTGTTATGAGTTAATGCTAGAGTCTTAAAGTAATTTCTGGATGGTGTTTTGATAGGGTTTTCTGCTGACCATGAAAGTGCCCTTTCTGTCTTCATGCTATCTAGTAAGCGGACCTCGATTTTGCTAAACCTATTTTCATACTACGTTTGTCATTTCATCTTAAATCACCGCCAATATATGTGGGGGCCTCTGTCTGCCTTTTGGGAAAATTTCTCTAGAGGTGAGCCAGGACTGTCTTTTCCTCTGCTAGGATTAGGTAGTTCTCCGGCTGGCGCTGGGCATCTAGGGATAAAAAAACGTAGGCATGCTACCCGGCCACTTCTAGTTGTGCGGCAGGTTTAGTTCATGGTCAGTATAGTTTCCATCTTCCAAGAGCTAGTTCTCATATATGCTGGGCTATGTTCTCTCGCCATTGAGAATCATGACAGGATTCGCCATTAAGCCTGCGTCTCGCAGGTCATCAATCACCGCCTGTACCTTCCGGAGGTGAGTTTCCCAGTCCATGCTGTAAATTATGATGTCGTCTAGGTAGGCAGAAGCGTACTGCCTGTGGGGCCTCAAGACTCGATCCATCAATCTCTGGAACGTTGCTGGGGCTCCGTGAAGTCCAAACGGCATGTAGATATACTGGAACAGCCCTTCCGGTGTAGCAAATGCCGTCTTCTCTCTGGCCGCCTCGGCCAGAGGGATCTGCCAGTACCCCTTTGTTAGATCCAGGGTCGTAATGTATCAGGCTTTACCAAGCCGGTCGATCAACTCATCGACCCGGGGCATAGGGTACGCATCAAATTTAGAAACCGCATTTCAGTTTCCTAAAGTCATTGCAAAACCGTATAGAGCCATCCGGCTTAGGTATCAACACGATTGGACTGGACCAGGCGCTGTGCGACTCTTCAATGACTCCTAAGTCCAACATTGCCTTCACCTCCCGGGAGACGGCTTCACGGCGTGCTTCCGGAATCCGGTATGGCTTCACATGAACTGTGACACCAGGCTCTGTGACAATCTCATGTTTCACTAGCTTAGTCTGGCCAGGTTTTTCCGAGAAAAACTGTTGGTTCTGTAACAAAAACTGCTTAACCTCAGATTTTTGTCGTTCAGAGAGAGTCTCGGCAATCTGCACCTCCGGTACGGTAGGTGAGCAAACCGGACGGGGCAGATCCGCTGTTAGGGCAGCGCGGTCTTTCCAGGGTTTTATCAGATTCACATGATAAATCTGTTCTGGTTTTCTCTTACCAGGCTGGTGCACTTTATAGTTCACTTCTCCAACTCGTTCCATGACCTCAAAGGGGCCCTGCCATTTCGCCAGAAATTTACTATCCACCGTAGGGATTAGGATCAACACCCTATCCCCGGGTGCAAACGTACGGACCTTGGCGCCTCCATCATAACTTAGCTTCTGGGCTCCCTGGGCCTGTAACATATGTTCCCTAACAATGGGCATGACAGCAGCAATATGGTCCTGCATTTGCGTTACATGGTCTATCACCATTTTAAAGGGAGTGACTTGACCTTCCCAGGTTTCTTTTGCGACGTCCAACAGTCCACGGGGACGACGGGCGTATAATAGCTCGAAAGGCGAGAATCCTGTGGAAGACTGGGGAACTTCCCTAATGGCAAACAGCAAATAGGGTAACAAGTAATCCCAGTTCTTCCCATCTTTGTCTATCGCCTTCCGGAGCATCTGTTTTAAGGTTTTATTGAACCGCTCAACCAGGCCATCTGTTTGAGGGTGATAGACAGACGTACGCAACTGGTCTATTTGCAAGAGTCTGCAGAGCTCCTTCATCACCCTTGACATAAAGGGAGTCCCCTGGTCGGTGAGTATCTGTTTTGGAATTCAAACCCGACTAAACACTTGTACCAACTCTTTGGCGATCGTTTTGGTAGCAGTGTTACGCAAAGGGATGGCTTCTGGGTAACGAGTGGCATAGTCCATGATGACGAGGATATGTTGGTGCCCACGTGCGGACCGGGGAAGGGGCCCAACCAGATCCATCCCAATTCTCTCAAAAGGGACTCCAATGATAGGGAGGGGTACCAAAGGGCTACAGAGCCGAGGTTTAGGTGCCGAGATTTGGCACTCTGGACAGGACTCACAATAGTTACGCACATCATTGTGTATTCCAGGACACACAAAACAATGCAATATCCTTTCTGTGGTTTTTTTGTACCCCCAGATGTCCTCCCATTATATGTCCGTGGGCCAGGTCCAGTACCTTCTGCCGATAAGGTTTGGGTACCACTAACTGTTGCACAGTGTCTTCCCCTTTTTTTTCTACCTGGTAGAGTAAATCATTTTCAAGAACCATGTACGGGTACGCTAGCCTAGTGTCAGGTTCTAAGGGTACGCTATCTATCACTTTTACATTTTTCCTAGCCTGAGTCAGGGTAGGATCTTTCAATTGCTCGCTGTGGAAGTCATCCAACTGAACTCCCAAATCTGGCAGGCAGGGTGCTGGATGGCCGCCTGCCTCCGCCCCTCGCTGAGTTTCCTCAGTTTCCTCAGTTTCTTCAGTTTCCTCCGTTTCCCCCGCCATAACGGAGAAGGGGTACTGAGGGTTGGGTTCAATAATCTCCCCAGCAACATCTTCCTGTGGGGTCTCGTCTAGGAACTCGGGACCTCCAGATGGCATGGGGGAAGGTTCACAGCTACCGTGAAGGAGCAACTGATTCTCCCATAACTGCCAGAAATGGGGAAAATCCCTACCCAGGATTATATCATGTAACAATGCGGGAACGAGTCCCACTTTGTGTTGCACAGACCCATAGGGAGTGGAAATCGGTATGACGGCTGTTAGGTACGAGCAGGTGTCACCATGCACACACGTTACAGAGAATTTGTCAGACGAACCAGACGGAAGTGCCACCAGACTAGCTTTCACCAGAGTCACCACACTTCCAGAGTCTAGTAACGCCACAACACTTTTCCCATCAACAGATAATTCACACAGGTGTTTTGCTATATCATTTTGACCCGCATTCACATTCACCAGCCGTGTAACCAAAGACATGCAAACGTTTCTTAGAGTCTATAACATCGCACTGCATGGGTTCAGCGGTAACAGGACAGTTCGCAGAAACATGGCCCTTCTCACGGCAACGGAAACACCTAACAGGCCCCCTACTGAGACCACCGTCCCATACTCTCGGTCTCGGAGTGCGAGCAGTCCCGGGTTC
Organism: Ranitomeya variabilis; assembly: GCF_051348905.1. NCBI lineage: Eukaryota > Metazoa > Chordata > Amphibia > Anura > Dendrobatidae > Ranitomeya > Ranitomeya variabilis. The sequence continues at coordinate 415,379,804 of NC_135236.1, read as the reverse complement.
CTCCCTCACAGTTTTTGGCGATTTTCCTTCACCCGTAGTCGCTGGAACAGTCTTACCGGTTCCACGAGGAGAAGGCACAGACCGGGTGCTAGCGGTTTCGTCGGGAAGTCCTTCTGCCACGGAATAACGCTCGACCAACTCCACAAGTTGATCCGCTGTCGTGGGATTTCCTTGGCTTACCCACCTTTTCAGCGCTGGAGGTAGCACTCTCAGATACTTGTCCAGGACAATCCGTTGAATTATTTCGGGTGTTGTCAGTTCCTCGGGTTGCAGCCATTTCTTTGTTAAGTAGATCAGGTCGAACATCTGAGACCGCGCCGGTTTATCTTGCTGGTAGGTCCACTGGTGCACCCTCTGTGCACGGACAGCCGTCGTCACACCGAGCCGGGCCAGGATCTCAGTTTTCAGCTTCTCAAAGTCCTGAGCGACTTCCGAGTCCAAGTCATGGTAAGCTTTTTGGGCCTCGCCGGAGAGGAACGGAGCAATCAAATCGGCCCATCGTGCCTTCGGCCACTTCTCTCTCAACGCCGTCCGCTCAAACGTTGTCAGGTATGCCTCGACGTCATCTTCTGCGGTCAGCTTTTGCCAGTATCGACTCACATGGATCTTTCTGGACTCTGCTTCTGGGTCAGCCTCAGGCATGCTCACCAGGCGCTGCGCCACCTGTTGGAGAAGCTGGCGGTCTGCAGCCGTCATGTCCAGTAACTCCCTCAGCTGTGCGGCCATCAAGCGATTAGCTTCATGCTGTGCAGCAGTGGACTGTACTAGAGCTTTCACCACGTCTTCCATACTGTCGCCTGTGCCACGCGATGCCCGCGTTCTCCACCTCAATGTGACAAAACACTCCGGGATCGCCTTTGCTGGGGTCAAAGGTCACGTGGTTTGTGCATTGAACTCTGAGGCGACAGCAGGTTTCCAAGTTAACTGACCTCAGGTCAGGTTTATTAAAGTGAAAGCAAATACAGAAAACAAAACATAAAAATAAATCCTAGCCTGTCCGGCGCTAACTAAACAAATACGTTGCTATCTAACAACTGGGGGGGCTTCTCCCTCCCAGCTAACATTACACAGATCATGAGCACAGCTCTCACTCACGTTTGTCTCACACAGACAGGCATTCTGTGTGCCCCAGGCTGACACCTGACACCTCCAGCTGGTCAGCCTTTATTCCTGCACTTATTAACCCCTGAGTATCCTGAAAATACTGAGCGGCCTAATTCACATAGGACAAGTATCTGGGCGAGATATACCTGCCCCCGACTACCAGACCGACATGACTCTTACATATACTCTTACACCCTCTTTACTTCGGCCACAGCAATTCATAGACTAGTGTTGAAGACGAGATTTTCTCTCACTCGAACCAACCTCAGGTATAGCTATTCATAGGCACCTAGAATTTGGAGAGACAGACTGCACGTTGTCTTAACACTAGGGACTCAGCGGAAGGTACCGGACACTGACCGCTGCTGCCAGAATACAGACCGCCGTGTGATTTATGACTTGACATCATTTCAACCGTGGCTGCAACTCCCTGCAGAATCATCTGCCGTGGAAGAGTAACAAGGACACGATAAGGCTACTTTCACACTAGCGTCGTACGACGCATGACAAATTGCGTCGTTGCGATGTACCGACGCAAGCAGTGAAAGCGCCGCACAACGGGGGCAGTGGATGCTGTTTTTCAACGCATCCGCTGCCCCATTGTGAGGTGCGGGGAGGCGGGAGCGGAGTTCCGGTCACGCACGCATGCGCGGTCGGAAAAGACGGTCTCGATGCACCAAAAAACGTTACATGCAACGTTTTTTGGTGGCGACGGACCGACGCAACACGATACAACTGTCGCACGACGGTTGCGACGTGTGGCAATGCGTCGCACTGCGTTGCTAATACAAGTCTATGGAGAAAAAGCGCATCCTGCAAGCACTTTTGCAGGATGCATTTTTTTCTACAAAACAACGCATAGCGACGTGCAGTGCACGACGCTAGTGTGAAAGTAGCCTTAGTTATTTCTAAAAAGACTGTTCTCATTCTGCACTTACTGTTCTGCATATTTTCCCCTTAACCCCTTTCTGACCTCGGACAGGATAGTACGTCCGAGGTCAGATCCCCTGCTTTGATGCAGGGCTCCGCGGTGAGCCCGCATCAAAGCCGGGACATGTCAGCTGTTTTGAACAGCTGACATGTGCCCGCAATAGCGGCGGGTGAAATCGCGATTCACCCGCTGCTATTAACTAGTTAAATGCCGCTGTCAAACGCAGAGGGTTATTAAAACACACACATTAGGAAAAAAGTATTTTAATATTCTTCATTTCACCATACTTACCATACTTCAGCGCCTGCAAAAAATGTAAAATAATAAACCGTATACTACCTGTCCGACGTAGTCCAATTAATAACAAGTGTCCCACGACGATCTCCCCTATAGAACAGTGACATCGGGTGATGTCACTGCTCTATAGTACCTTCAGTGACACACTGACAGGAGACAATGGCTCCTGCAGTGCATCACTGAACTATAGTAACCTCTGAGTCACACTTTATGGCAATTGCTGCATGGGAAAATTTCTCACACAGCAATGACATAAAGTAAGACTAGGGACTATTTTTTTTTACAGCGGCAGAGGAATACAGTGCAGAAGGATACCTTCCTCCTGTCATTGTGTTCCTGGAGCCCCTGGAGAGTGGTCGCATCAGCTGATCCTGCCGTCCACGGGAGATCGTCGTGGGACACTCATGGATTTCTGCGGACAGGGAGTATATTGGTTGTTTGTTATTTTAATATTTTTTACAGATGACACTGGCTTCAGGGATCAAAATGACAAGTAATGGTGAGTATGTAATCTATGTTTAACCCCTTCACCCCCAAGGGTGGTTTGCACGTTAATGACCAGGCCAATTTTTACAATTCTGACCACTGTCCCTTTATGAGGTTATAACTCTGGAACGCTTCAACGGTTTCTGGTGAGTCTGACACTGTTTTCTTGTGACATAATGTATTTCATGATAGTGGTAAAATTTCTTTGATATTACCTGCGTTTATTTGTGAAAAAAATGGAAGTTTGGCGAAAATTTTGAAAATTTCGCAATTTTCCAACTTTGAATTTTTATGCAATTAAATCACAGTGATATGTCACACAAAATACTTAATAAGTAACATTTCCCACATGTCTACTTTACATCAGCACAATTTTGGAACCAAAATTTTTTTTTGTTAGGGAGTTATAAGGGTTAAAATTTGACCAGCAATTTCTCATTTTTACAACACCATTTTTTTTTAGGGACCACATCTCATTTGAAGTAGTTTTGAGGGGTCTATATGATAGAAAATAACCAAGTGTGACACCATTCTAAAAACTGCACCCCTCAAGGTTCTAAAAACCACATACAAGAAGTTTATTAACCCTTCAGGTGTTTCACAGGAATTTTTGGATTGTTTAAATAAAAATGAACATTTAACTTTTTTTCACACAAAATTTACTTCAGCTCCAATTTGTTTTATTTTACCAAGGGTACCAGGAGAAAATGGACCCGAAAAGATGTTATACAATTTGTCCTGAGTACGCTGATACCCCATATGTGGGGGTAAACCACTGTTTGGGCGCATGACAGAGCTCGGAAGCGAAGGAGCGCTGTTTGACTTTTCACTGCAAAATTGACAGGAATTGAGATGGGACGCCATGTTGCGTTTGGAGAGCCACTGATGTGCCTAAACATTGAAACCCCCCACAAGTGACACCATTTTGGAAAGTAGACCCCCTAAGGAACTTATCTAGAGGTGTGGTGAGCACTTTGACCCACCAAGTGCTTCACAGAAGTTTATAATGCAGAGCCGTAAAAATGAAACAAAAATTTTTTCCCACAAAAATTATTTTTTAGCCCCAAGTTTTGTATTTTCCCGAGGGTAACAGGAGAAATTGGACCCCAAGAGTTGTTGTCCAATTTGTCCTGAGTACGCTGATACCCCATATGTTGGGGGGAACCACCATTTAGGCGCATGGGAGGGCTCGGAAGGGATGGAGCGCCATTTGGAATGCAGACTTAGATGGAATGGTCTGCAGGCGTCACATTGCATTTGCAGAGCCCCTAATGTACCTAAACAGTAAAACCCCCCCACAAGTGACACCATTTTGGAATGTAGACCCCCTAAGGAACTCCAGTTCTGTATTTTCCAAGGGTAACAGGAGAAATTGGACCCTAAATATTGTTGTCCAATTTGTCCTGAGTACGCTGATACCTGATATGTGGGGGGAACCACCGTTTGAGCGCATGGCAGCGCTTGGAAGGGAAGGAGCATCATTTGGAATGCAGACTTAGATGGATTGGTCTGCAGGCGTCATTGCGTTTGCAGAGCCCCTAATGCACCTAAACAGTAGAAACCCCCCACAAGTGACCCAATATTGGAAACTAGACCCCCAAGGAACTTATCTAGTTGTGTTGTGAGAACTTTGAACCCCCAAGTGTTTCCCTACAGTTTATAACGCAGAGCCGTGAAAATAAAAAAAAAAAAAATTCCCCAAAAAATTATTTTTTAGCCCCCAGTTTTGTATTTTCCCGAGGGTAACAGGAGATATTGGACCACAAAAGTTGTTCTCCAATGTGTTCCGAGTATGCTGATACCCCATATGTTGGTGTAAACCCCTGTTTGGGCGCACGGGAGAGCTCAGAAGGGAAGGAGCACTGTTTTACTTTTTTAACACAGAATTGGCTGGAATTGAGAACGGACGCTATGTCGCGTTTGGAGAGCCCCTGATGTGCCTAAACAGTGGAAACCCCCCAATTATAACTGAAACCCTAATCCAAACACACCCCTAACCCTAATCCCAACGGTAACCCTAACCACACCTCTAACCCTAATCCCAACCCTATTCCCAACCGTAAATGTAATCCAAACCCTAACTATAACTTTAGCCCCAACCCTAACCCTAACTTTAGCCCCAACCCTAACTGTAGCCTTAACCCTAGCCTTAAACCCTAGCCCCAACCCTAGCCCTAACCCTAGCCCTAACCCTAGCCCTAACCCTAGCCCTAACCCTAACCCTAGCCCTAACCCCAACCCTAGCCCTAACCCTAGCCCTAACCCTAGCCCTAGCCCTAACCCTAGCCCTAACCCTAGCCCTAATGGGAAAATGGAAATAAATACATTTTTTTAATTTTTCCCTAACTAAGCGAGTGATGAAGGGGGGTTTGATTTACTTATAGTGGGTTTTTTAGCGGATTTTTATGATTGGCAGCCGTCACACACTGAAAGACGCTTTTTATTGCAAAAAATATTTTTTGCGTTACCACATTTTGAGAGCTATAATTTTTCCATATTTTGGTCCACAGAGTCATGTTAGGTCTTGTTTTTTGCGGGACGAGTTGACGTTTTTATTGGTAACATGTTCGGGCACGGGAGATTTTTTGATCGCTTTCTATTCTGATTTTTGTGAGGCAGAATGACCAAAAACCAGCTATTCATGAATTTCTTTTGGGGGAGGCGTTTATACCGTTCCGCGTTTGGTAAAATTGATGAAGCAGTTTTATTCTTCGGGTCAGTACGATTACAGCGATTCCTCATTTATATCATTTTTTTAATGTTTTGGTGCTTTTATACGATAAAAACTATTTAATAGAAAAAGTAATTATTTTGGCATCGCTTCATTCTGAGGACTATAACTTTTTTATTTTTTCGCTGATGATGCTGTATGGCAGCTCGTTTTTTGCGGGACAAGATGACGTTTTCAGTGGTACCATGGTTATTTATATCCGTCTTTTTGATCGCATGTTATTACACTTTTTGTTTGGCGGTATGAGAATAAAGCGTTGTTTTTTGCCTCGTTTTTTTTTTTTTTTTTACAGTGTTCACTGAAGGGGTTAACTAGTGATATAGTTATATAGGTGGGGTCGTTACGGACGCGGCGATACTAAATATGTGTACTTTTATTGTTTGATTTTTTTTTTATTTAGATAAAGAAATGTATTTATGGGAATTTTTTTATTTTTTTTTTTATTTAGGATTTTTTTTTCTTTTTTTTTTTACACATATGGAAATTTTTTTTAAACTTTTTTACTTTGTCCCGAGGGGGACATCACAGATCGGTGATCTGACAGTTTGCACAGCACTCTGTCAGATCACCGATCTGAGTTCCAGTGCTGCAGGCTTACCAACGCCTTCACTGGACCCGGAAGTAATCCCTGCAGGACCCGGATGCAGCCCCGCGGCCATTTTGGATCCGGGGCCTGCAGGGATAGGAGGTAAGAGACCCTCGCAGCAACGCGATTACATCGCGTTGCTCCGGGGGTCTCAGGGAAGCACGCAGGGAGCCCCCTCCCTGCGCGATGCTTCCCTGTACCGCTGGCACACTGCGATCATGTTTGATCGCGGTGTGCCGGGGGTTAATGTGCCGGGGGCGGTCCGTGACCGCTCCTGGCACATAGTGCCGGATGTCAGCTGTGATAATCAGCTGACACCCGGCCGCGATCGGCCGCGCTCCCCCCGTGAGCGCGGCCGATCGTGCTGGACGTACTATTCTGTCCTTGGAAATTAGGGCCCACCCCACATGGACGGAATAGTACGTCCAATGGCAGAAAGGGGTTAATGTACTGTATGTCTATATGTATGTATTGTATGTAATGTATGAATGTATTGTATGTAGTATGTATGATGTATGTAGTATGTATGTAGTATGTATGTAAGTAGTATGTATGTAGTATGTACAGTAGTATGTATGTAGTATGTGTGTAGTATGTAGTATGTAGTATGTATGTAGTATGTATGTACGTAGTATATATGTAGTATGTATGTATGTAGTATGTATGTAGTATGTATGTATGTATGTAGCATGTATGTAGCATGTATGTAGTATGTAGTATGTATGTATGTGTGTAGTATGTATGTATGTATGTATGTATTATGTAGTATTTTTTTTTTTAGATTTAACACATTAGCCGGATGATGGGACTACTACTGTCCCATCATTGGCTAATGTGTCAATCACTGTCACTGTAGCAGGCATCGTCCGATGGGACTGTACACAAGCACAGAGCCCCGGCAGCCCACACAGAGCCCCGGCAGCCCGCACATAGCCCCGGCAGGCAGGACAGAGCCCCGGCAAGCCCGCACAGAGCCTTGGCAGCCCGCACATAGTCCCGAGACGCCCGTACAGATCCCCGGCAGGCCCATGTGTCCGTTCACACACCGCCCACACTCTTCCCCCCTCCGGAACAGGATGTAGAAGCACATCCGATATTTGTGTCCCATTGACTTGCATTGGTATCGGGTATCGGTATCGACGATATCCAATATTTTTTGGATATCGGCCGATCCAATCCGATACTGATACTTCTGGATATCGGAAGGTATCGCACAACACTATTCCAGATACAATTTCAGATCTACAAGTCAGGGAGCATTTGGGAAGCAGTGACCATAACATAGTAAATTTCAATGTAATTTTCAATCAAACATTTAAAAGGGGAAATATTAAAACCTGGAACTTTAAGAAAGCTGATTTCAAAAATTTAAGAGAAGAGCTTAATCGTATAGACTGGGACAACGTCATGGTAACTGGGGATGCCGAACATAAATGGGCCATTTTTAAGGAAATACTGCTTGGATCAGGCAGAAAAATTATACCCTCTGGTAATACAATGTCAATGAATAAAAAAGAAACCATTATGGATAAATAAGACAGTACAAGGTTTAATAAGACAAAAACAAAGGGCATTCAAAATCTTAAAAGCCCAGAATACTGAAAAAACATTTCAGGAGTATAAAGATCTAAATAAGAAATGTAAAAAAAAAAAAATCAAGCTAGCAAAGTTATCTACAGAGAAACAAATCACCAACAACATTAAAATAAATCCCAAATACTCCGACCTTTACCCAACCCCTACCCTCATCAAACATATCCCCAGCTCAAAATACAGCACCACTATCTATAATAATAGCAATATTTTTTATTTATATAGCGCCAACATATTCCGCAGCACTTTACATTAAAGGGAACCTGTCACCCTGTTTTTTGAAGATGAGCTAAAAATAGCATTAAATAGGGGCAGAGCTGGGCGTTACATTAGTGTCTTTGTGTGCCTTTATTACCCACCTATGCTGCCGAAATACCTTTGTAAAGTCGCCGTTTTCTGCTGTCACTCAGGCTGGTCTGGTCCTATGGGCGTGGTGACAGCGCTGTTTCTCCCCCAGAATCCTGCTCATCATTACGTTGGTGGCGTAGTGGTGTGCGCATGTCCAAAAGGCTAATCCACTGCCCAGGTGATGAAAAACAGCGCGATCTGCGCTATTCAGCCGTTTGCCGGTGGGCGCGGCCAGCTTTCCTGTGGCCACGCGTGCGCAGATGGAGCGCTCTGCTGCCTGGGGCTTCAGGAAAATGGCCGCGGGATTCCGCGCAAGCGCAGATGGAGATCGCGGCGGCCATTTTCCTGAAGCCCCGGGCAGCAGAGCGCTCCATCTGCGCACGCGCGGCCACAGGAAAGATGGCCGCGCCCACCGGTAAACGGCTGAATAGCGCAGATCGCGCTGTTTTTCATCACCTGGGCAGTGGATTAGCCTTTTGGACATGCGCACACCACTACGCCACCAACGTAATAATAAGCAGGATTCTAGGGGAGAAACAGCGCTGTCACCACGCCCATAGGACCAGACCAGCGTGAGTGACAGCAGAAAACGGCGACTTTACAAAGGTATTTCGGCAGCATAGGTGGGTAATAAAGGCACACAAAGACACTAATGTAACGCCCAGCTCTGCCCCTATTTAACGCTATTTTTAGCTCATCTTCAAAAAACGGGGTGACAGGTTCCCTTTAAACAGGGGACATGTACAGACAAAAGACATTACAGCATAACAATAAACACAGATCAAAACAGATACCAAGAGTAATGAGGGCCCTGCTTGCAAGCTTATAAACTATGAGGAAAAAGGGGAGACACAAGAGGTGGATGGTAACAATTGCTTTCGTTGTTCGGACCAGCCATAGTGTAAGAATCGGGTGTTCATGTAAAGCTGCATGAACCAGTTAACAGCCTAAATATGTACCTGTACAGACACTAGAGGGCTAATTAAATGCATAAAGCGTATGAGAACATGATGCGAGGAGCCTAAGTTTTTTGAATGGGCCACACAGGGATAGTTAGGTTAATGCGTTGAGGTGGTAGGCCAGTCTGAACAAATGCGTTTTTAGGGCATGCTTAAAACTGTGGAGATTGGGAGTTAATCGTGTTAACCTGGGTAGTGCATTCCAAAGCATGTGAAAAGTCTTGGAGACGGGAGTAGGAGGTTCTAATTATTGAGGATGTTAACCTCAAGTCATTAGCAGAAAGGAGAGCAAGGGTAGGGTGGTAGGCTGAGACAAGGGAGGAGATGTAGGGTGGTGCTGAGCCATGGAGTGCTTTGTGGATGAGGGTAATACGTTTGTACTGGATTCTGGAGTGGATGGGTAACAACCAGTGTAATGACTGGCACAAGGTAGAGGCATCGGTATAATGATTCGTTAGGAATATGATCCTGGCTGCAGCATTCAGGACAGATTGGAGCGGGGAGACTTTGGTAAGAGGGAGGCCGATTAGTAAAGAGTTACAATAGTCCAGACGAGAATGAATAAGAGAAACAGTAAGAGTTTTTGCAGAGTTGAAAGTAAGAAAAGGTTGAATTCTAGAAATGTTTTTGAGGTGCAGATAACAAGAGCGAGCCAGTGATCAAATGTGGGGGGTTAGTGAAAGCTCGGAATCAAGTATGACCCCAAGGCAGCGGGCATGCTGCTTGTGAGTAATGGTGGAGCCACACATGGAGATGGCAGTGTCAGGCAAAAGTAAGTTAGTGGAGGGAGAAAACACGAGGAGTTCATTTTTTGACAGGTTCAGTTTCAGATAGAGGGAGGATATGATGTTAGAGACAGCTGTAAGACAATCACTGGTGTTTTCTAAAAAGCAGTTGTGATATCAGGAGAAGTGTATAATTGGGTGTCATCAGTATAGAGATGGTGCTGGAACTCAAATCTACTGATTGTTTGTCCAATAGGGGCAGCATACAAAGAAAAGAGGAGGGGGCCTAGGACTGATCCTTGAGGAACCCCAACAGTAAGGGGAATATGAGAGGAGGAGGAACCAGCAAAAGATACAGAGAAAGAGCGGTCAGAGAGATAGGAGGAGAACCAGGAGAGAGCGGTGTCCTTGAGGCCGATAGAGTGTAACATAGTGAAAGTCCTAACAAAAGCATTAGTGGAAGCTTGGTCATTTACCGAACTTTGGCCAAATTTTGCTGATTTTAAGGCAAATGCTTGGGAATCCGAACACAAATCATAATGTGCAACATTCATGCCGAATTTTAGATTGGTGAATGTTTTCCAAACATATTCGCTCATCTCCACTTAATAGTCAATGAAATAAGTATGGGAACAGCCAGATAAGGAAATTTACTGACTAAACCTGCTTAGTGGAGGGAAGCACTCCGATTGGAAAAATAGAATACTCTCATAGCAAACTTATGTCTTCTTGAATACAATGAACAAAGACAAAGACCCAAACTTTTATTTTCATGAGCTCAAGATTACGTCAACATGCCTCCCCTTCATGAGCTCATGTGGGGGCTGGTTGTGAGATGTGCTAGGCCCTTTAGAATTTCATGAGATCCCCAACTTACAGAATATCTCCATTCCTGGAGGTCCGAGGCGATAGATATTGTTGTTATGATTCTTATCGCGATTTTACCTGTCTATAAAAATGAAACATGACATGGACAGCACCATTCATTGAAACAATATTAAGTTGAAGGGGTTCTGCTTGCCTTACGATGATGTGAGTGAATGTGTTATCTGTTCCTTCAGTACAACTCCAAAAATACATCTTCCATAAATATCGGATCAATGTAAAACCCCAATATTCATCACTAACCAGTGGCTCCAAAACGTTTAAGAAAATTCTTTGATTAGAGGAAGCTTTATCCCTGGGAAAAGAACTTACCCACCTCTGATTAAACAAATACCAGTTTTGCTGTCTTTTTCTCAAAACACTTATCTGCGGTAATTACCTGCACATTGCAGGAGATTCCTTTTTCAATGCAGCTTGTAGCTCTCTTCCTCACTTCTCTATTTATAATTAGTTTATTTTTTCAACAGCTATAGTTAATCCCATATGTTCAGTGTTGGGCCTTACTTCAGTGGAGGAATTGAAGGTGATATGTCAAACTCTGGGAATGTTTTATGGATTTTAGTTTTTCTCTATGACAGCTTACATTTAGGGTTAACCCAGAGACCTATACAATATTACAATGGGTATTGTAATCCTACCCAAAAGTTACTCATATGTCTACAAGTTACCTGCTGTAAAGATGAGGATGCAGTATAATAAAAGTTCCATTAATTCTAAACAACGTGTCTTGACACCACCCAGAGCAAAGAGTTACTGTGAAAAAAAGATGTTCTCCATGTGTGATTGTAAATAGGTTGGATGAAATGTGCCATTTGCACCATCATATTAATGTTCAGCTGTTACTCAGGAAATTCAGAATATAATAGTAACGAACCATGTTTGTTTCTCAATACATATTTTAGCAGCTGCACCCAAGACACAAAGGAAAGCTGTTTCATTCCATAGGTTACTCTTTGCTTATGAAAATGCTTTCTGGGTTTGAGGATACGAGAATTTAAAGCTGCTTTATTCTCATTCCCATATTGGCCTTAGTTTGGTACTTTACACACACACACACACACACACCAGCTGATACCAGTTGTGCTATGGACATTCATTCTTGTTAAATCACCCAATAAGCTTTGAGATAATTCAACATCTGTTGTCCTTAAATGTTGACTTTTTTGCCATAAATTATTATTGACTGTGAGAGAGAAATACTGTATAGGAATATGGAAAATAAAAAAGTTATGCTGACAAAATTCTGTTTGCTTTTGTTTGACAGAAAACGTTGAGATGAATTTACATACTTTAAGGTAAAAGTGTCTAGAGATTATTATGAACAATACAAAATTCATTGAGAAGACCAACATAATTTTTAAGACTGTGGAGACCTGGGTGTCGTAACCAGTGCCTTCCCCCCTCCCATCAATCCCGTAATGAAACACACACAGTCCTAGGTGGGTTGAACAGGTCGGTCACAGTTTATTAAATAAATAAGCAGAGAAAGGGCAATTACATATCGTAACGACCGCTTGCGCCGTGCTCCTGTCCGTGATTGACAGGGGAATTGGCCCAACGAGCGGCTACGACCTTTGCCCTCCTCCGCTTCTTCCGCTGTGACTTAACAAGGTTACTAGGGTTAGTTATATCACATACGTATATACATTTTTTTTTTTTTTGTTAACGTAAAATATTACAATAGCATTTACAAATTTACATCATCCCGCAGGTTAGTACCATCTTTAGCCTTTAAAAAGGGGTGGGAGGGTGGGACCAAAGCTTCCAGGTGTCCGCCGGGAGGAAAAGAGAAAGTTCCCAGCCGGACACCTGGCTTTAACCCCTGTAGGAGTGGCCGCAGGACCCATCCCCTCTAGTGACCACTGGCCGACCGGGGGTCTTCCAATTAGTGCATCACTAGGGGGGGGGAGTGATGCTAGGGGGGAAACTGGCACTGACAACCTTTCCGTGCTGCTCTATCTAGGTGCTCCCCAGTCAGAGACGCGCACCTTATACAGTACCGCGTCTGCCAGACTGTGGAGACCTGGGTGTCGTAACCAGTGCCTTCCCCCCTCCCATCAATCCCGTAATGAAACACACACAGTCCTAGGTGGGTTGAACAGGTCGGTCACAGTTTATTAATTAAATAAGCAGAGAAAGGGCAATTACATATCGTAACGGCCGCTCGCGCTGAGCTCCTGTCCGTGATTGACAGGGGAATTGGCCCAACGAGCGGCTACGACCTTTGCCCTCCTCCGCTTCTTCCGCCACAGAGGATCCCGTGTATTACCTACGCGGGACTCCGACCCCACCCATCAATGTTAAGGCCTGTTCAACCCCCTCCTGTAAACCCAACAAAAAAATATCGAGGCCAATGTCCGTTAGGTGAACTCCGTCCGGTCTTAATTGTGGCGTGTTATTCCTTTGTAGGTATTGGTGACGAATCGCGATACCGCCTCTTCCTCTCACATATTTTCCGATCCGAGCATTGAATTTCACCCTTGTCCGTTCTATGGCTTTTTTATCTCTTGCACCCCGCCAAACGGCCCGTGGTGTTATCTCCGACCACACCAGTTTCATGTTCCTGAACAGACTGCTGAACCGTTCCATATCCGTTGTCACCCATTTGTACAACTCGGCCACCTTTTGTTTGCCCAGGTCATTGCCTCCCGCGTGTAACACCATTATCACCGGGCGTTCCGCCATCCTTGCTATGCCCACTATCTCCTTGAACACCTGTTTCCACTGGAGGCCTCTGATACCCCTCCAGTTAACTTTTATTCCCGGGATGTAAAGATTTGTTCCTCCTGGCCGCAGTTTGGCCCTTTTTCCGGCCAGTATACGTAGGAATCTCCTACCACCCAAACTTCAACCCCTGTAAGAGACAACACATGTTAATTAAGCAAGTCGGGTCTTATGTATCTGGTGAAGCATGCGGACTTACAACGACCCATTCTCTGCACTTCGGCCTCTGACACTCCTGCCCTAGCTGCCTCTGTGGCCGCCCCATCCGGAACGAATGTGTTCCGTACTCCTTTGGATTTGCGCCAGTTTTTTCCAAGCATAGCTTGAACATTGCCTGGAATTGGTACTTGGTCAGAGGGGACCCGTCTGTATGAGTGAAGAAAAATCTACCAGCGTGTCTTATTGCGGCGTATGTTTTAACCATTTTTAGCAGGCAAGCTGGGCCCTCTAAATAAAGCAAAAATGACACAGACACATGATCCAAATTACTTGCCATATATTTACCCACATCATGTGTCTGCTAGGACTATCAGACCCATCATCATAAACCATATATGAAAACCGCAAAAAAAAGATGATACAATGGTCAATGTATAGAAAAAATCAATATAAACTTTATTAACACATATTAAAAACTACATCACACCAAATTGGGACAGAGGGTGAAAAACGGAACTACAATGTGCTCTGTGTGATACATAGGTGACCGACACAATCACCCGGAACCACAGCCCAAACTTCCTGGTATCTATGTACATGTTAGCCCTCTATATAATGCACCAATAGCTATAGCCATCACATACTCCACTAATTATACATAATGCTGATTCCTTCTGCTATTTACTGGTGCAATAGAAAGGGGCACACCTGCTTCTCCTAACCAACAATTCCCAATAACGACCGTATAGTAGATCAGTAATGTTACCTGTGCCGCAAGGATACCAAGGTGGGGCTGCAGTCCGGGCAAGAGCATCTGCCCCGACGCGCGTTTCGGACCTTTTCCTTTTTCAAGGCCCCTTGAAAAAGGAAAAGGTCCGAAACGCGCGTCGGGGCAGACGCTCTTGCCCGGACTGCAGCCCCATCTTGGTATCCCTGCGGCACAGGTAACATTACTGATCTACTATACGGTCGTTATTGGGAATTGTTGGTTAGGAGAAGCAGGTGTGCCCCTTTCTATTGCACCAGTAAATAGCAGAAGGAATCAGCATTATGTATAATTAGTGGAGTATGTGATGGCTATAGCTATTGGTGCATTATATAGAGGGCTAACATGTACATAGATACCAGGTAGTTTGGGCTGTGGTTCCGGGTGATTGTGTTGGTCACCTATGTATCACACAGAGCGCATTGTAGTTCCGTTTTTCACCCTCTGTCCCAATTTGGTGTGATGTAGTTTTTAATAAGTGTTAATAAAGTTTATATTGATTTTTTCTATACATTGACCATCGTATCATCTTTTTTTTTGCGGTTTTCAAGCTGGGCCCTCTGTAGAGTTAACCAGGACCCATGTGCCCCTACCGGTGGGATCGCATTTGGATTTTCTAACCCTGATGCGCAGGGCGTCGCTGCATATAACTATGTCCTCATTAATTAGGCCTCCTTCCGATGCGTTTTTTGACCGCGGTAGCAATTCACTAATACGCAGTGCTCCGAAAAAGACGGTCGCGAAAGCTGCTGATATGAGGGCCACCTCATATTGCGATGAGCAGACTGACGGGGATATCGCGATCAGTTCCTGAAGTAGTCTCAGTGAGATGGGGCGGCGACATTCTTGGCTTGGCTGGAGCCTTTTCCAACCTTTTATGGCTTGTCTTATGCAGAAGGATTTAGTTACGTCTACCCATCCCAATAATTGAAAGAAAAATGCTATCCCCGATAATTTCCGTTGTGCCAAGGTGCCCGACGCCCCGCCTTCCCTCATCTGTAATAGGAAATCAGTTGTCACTGCGCTTCGCGCTCCGTCGCTTTCGTCGACTGGCCTACCCTGAATTAGTGAGCACCATTCCTCCCAAGCCTTACCATACACCTGCCAGGTAGCTGGCGAAACGGAGGACTGGATTAAGGGCATCAGTGATTGGCCACTGTGTCCCACAGGGACAGTGGACACAGAATACCCCGGAGTTGCGCGTTGGGCTGCTGGATTCTGAAAGCCTGCCAATTGGAAAATAACAATGGGTTAATGATATTGTCATCTACTTCCGCCACCACGGTGGCTCTACACCAAATATTGTTTTCAAGGCAAATCATCGCTAGCCGGCGCAAGAGCGCGAGTATGGGCAGGGATGAAGAAGACATGTGATTCAAACTCTTCGCCGTTTTCGCATTTTTTGTTTGGAAACGAATGTTCGTGTTTCTCAACTGAACGGCCCATATCTCCACCGCTGCTACAACCGCAAAAAATTCCCATAGGGCCGGGTCTTGCCCCCACTTTGTTGACGTCCTTCTCTCTGGCCAACCAGATTTGCACCATTGGTTTTTATACATTGCTGCAAAACCCTCTTTTTTGTTCCACCCTATTGTCAGCCCTAATTCCTTGCTTGAGATCTCTCTCGCCATAACGCATGTGTGACCGTTGTACGATTGTAGGAACGTTTGCCATACTAGCAGATCTGCTTTTAGCGAACGAGTGAGCCTAATTCTATGGCCGGGCTGAGAAGCGCCTTTTGTTGCCAAAGAAAGTCTGTGCGAGAATGCTCTGCCGACCGGCATTACGCGGCAGGCGAACGTCAGTAGGCCCAATAATGCCTGCATTTGCTGGAGGGTTACCTTGTTAACTTCGCGGAAGCCTTTCAACATTTGCTGGGTTTTTACTATTTTATCCTTTGGTAGGTGGAAAACCATTGAATTGGTATCTATTTCGTTGCCCAAGAAAGGCAATACATTACATGGTCCCTCCGTTTTTTCCGGTGACAATGGCACGCCGAATTCGAGTGAGATAGATTTGAATTTTCCTAGCAGATCAGAGCAGAGTTTAGACTTTCTGGGGCCGACGAACAGGAAATCATCGAGGTAGTGAATTAGGGATTTACTGCCCGTTTCGTAGCGAACTACCCAATCTAGGAATGTGCTGAA
This sequence comes from Ranitomeya variabilis, assembly GCF_051348905.1. NCBI lineage: Eukaryota > Metazoa > Chordata > Amphibia > Anura > Dendrobatidae > Ranitomeya > Ranitomeya variabilis. Next base: position 415,363,363 of record NC_135236.1, on the reverse strand, counting down.
TAGCTCAAAATAGTGACATGAGATGGAACATCCCATCGGGAGGCACATGTCGAAGTAATAGAGCTGGTCCACTTTGCAGCCCAGTAGGTGGAAACATTCGGGGTGCACGGGTAATAAACGGAATGCCGATTCAATATCGGATTTGGCTAGCAGGGCGCTGGGTCCGGCTGCCCGGACTAATTCTACAGCCTTATCGAAAGACGCGTATGAGACCGAGGCTTCTTCTGGAGTAATTGCGTCGTTAACCGAATCGCCCTTTGGGTGAGATAAATGATGGATTAAGCAGTATTTACCGGGTTCCTTTTTTGGTATAATGCCTAGCGGTGATATTTTCATGTTTTTGAAGGGGAGCGACTGGAAGGGGCCTGCTATTCTACCCAACTCTACCTCCTTTTCTATTTTTTGTCTAAGTATTTCGGGGAATTCGCGAGCCGATTTTAGGTTATCGGATAGGGTTGGCGTTCTTGTTAGCCTAAAGGGAATAAAAAATCCGTCGGAGAATCCTGCTTGCAGCTGCTGCGCCGCTTCCTTATTGGGGTAGAGCTTTAGCCAGGGGGCCATCGCGGTTACGCTCACTGGGGTTCTGCTGCGTAGGCGCTTTGTAAGGCTGACGAGTGCACCTTGACGCCGGGTGGCCCCCCCACAAGCGGAGCAATCATGTTTGAATTTGCATAATGCGTGGAAACGGCAGTTTCCCTCGTTGAACAACTAGCAGGCCCCGGGTTTTCACACGACCAATGAGTTTTGACCTGCGGCTGTGGAGTAATTAGTAGTCATGGCCGAAAAGGGGGGCTGCTTTTGGGACAGCATCAAACGCAACCATACGTCTGTTGCTTTAACTCCCCAGCCTAGATCGGGCTGTAGGGCCAGACGCCTGCGGAACTCCTCGTCGTACCGACACCAGGCTGAACCGCCATGCGACTTGTATGAACTATATATCATGTCCTGATATATAAACAGTTCGGAGCAGCGTTCTGGATGTTTCTGGCCCATAATGCAGCCCAATACTGCGAAGGCCTAGAGCCAATTATTCATGGTTAATGCAATTCTCGATCTCCCCCTATCGAAATCCCTATCATTAGGTTTATCCACCGTTTGCTGGTCCGCTGATAACAGCGACCATATGTCAATGTAATCGTTACTCCAGATTTTCAGTCTAGTTTCCTGATCTATATGAGCGCCCAGCGGGCTGACCCCGCAGAAGAAGGCGTCTTTGTGTAGATTAGCGGACTGTGGCGTTGTATTATTCACCACTTTTCCGCTCGAGTGCGATAGTTGTAGGATTAATTCCTTAACCGCCGAGGTTAGCTCCATTTCTTTTAACATTTCCTTGCCACCCTTGGAACACTCACCGCTGCGTGACTCTGGACGAGTGTACTCCGATCCTGGATGAACCCCCGCAGATGTTGACGGGGTGATGTCGCAGGACGGGGAAACTCTGGGTCCCGCTACAGCGAGGGACTGGCCGATGTGCTGGCCGATGCACTGAGTATCGTGCGTTGGAGACCAATTACAACCACATCGTGGCGGATTAATGGCTCTGTCTTCAGCGACTGCGTGGTTGTTGTGGCTGGAAGCCACGGGGGATTGTTCTCCCCGGCTGAAAGCCCTAGCGGGTCCCCGTGATTTAGAGGATTTGTCACGTGCACGATGACTCCTATCCGTGCTCAGCGATGCATCGGACCCCTCGGATGTTGCTGATGACAGCCATCCTGAGGCCCGGGATCTGCGGTGGCTCCTATGGGAGCTGCGTCTGCGTCGGGAGGGGCGTTTAGAGGGGTAGCGCGAATGGTGCCGGGAGTCATCAGAGGAAGAATGGGAGGACGTTTGGCGTCTACGCCTTCGTCCGCCTTTACTTAGCGGTGTAATGTGGGGGATTCTAACATTGTTACTAGGGGGATTACCGTCAGTGTACGGTCCCGCAGTGCTACTGAAAAGGGGGGGGGGGGGTTAGGAGGTAACTGTATTCAGCCACATTGCTGGGATTTGGCACATTGCTGGGATTTGGCGGGGCGGAGGTTAACGGAAAATTGTTATTAGGGATTTGGTCCGTGGGGGGAGGTGTAAATGTGTCCGTGTTTGGTGCATTTAATGATATTACGCAGTGATTCCCGCTGTGCAGCTGTTGAGCGCATTGATCGGTCCTATTGGACCGAACAATGCGCTCTTCAGCTGACCTGTCATATCTACATTCTGACCCCTGATATCCCCGTGCAGACATCAGTGCTGCGCCTGCCGAGGGTATGCTGGAGGTCAGGCCTGGCGATAAATCCGCGCGCTGATCGGTCTGGTTTGACCGATCAGCGCGCTCTGGGGACCTTGTGGCGTTAGTGCCGGCCTTCAGGTTACCCCCTGCGGGCGGCATATATGTGCCCGCAGGGAAGGTAACCGAGGACTGGCCGTCGCTGTTCCCAGCGCTGAAATGCGGGGACCGGAAGTGGGTGGGCGGGGACAGGAAGTTGGTGGGCGGGGCTACCTCTCACCGCCGGACCGAGCCCGACGAGGAAGCCGGAAGACGCCGGCAGCTGCGAGGCGGCGAGGCCGCCCCCTCCCCAACCTGGAGCCGCTCCGGGGCGCGGGGCAAGCGGGCAGATCGCCTGCCCCCCCGTGCGGCTGGGGGGTCCACCGGAGCAGCAAGGGAAGGGGGCGATGCCTCGCGCCGCCTAGCGCCGCCACCCTGCTCGCCGCCAGCCACCGGAGCCGCGTGGAGAGGAGGCGACGCTGCGCGCCGCTCGGCGCAGCCCGGTGCCTCGTCGGCAAGGGGGGCCACTATGTTTTTGCAGCGTGTGCGGCGCCCGGCCCTTCCCCGCCGCTTCCGAGAGGCCAGCCCAACCTCAGCGGCTGGGAGACCCCCGGACCGCTGCGTGGAAGATAGGGGCAGCACCGATCCATCCTCCGGACCGTGGGGAGGCCGCACAGGACGCCCCCCAGCTGTCGAGCAGGCCAAAGGTGAGGTGACCATAAGGGGCCCCGGGGGCGTGAGGGTGGATGAGGCAGACCCGACCAGACCAGATAAGGGGGTGTGGGCAGTGTGTCGGGAGAGGGCACAGAAAGCTGAGCCCTGATGTCGGCGACAATGGCCTGAAGCCAGTTCTCACCTTTCCGTGCCGCTCTCCTCTGCAAGGCCTCAACCAGGGAAACCGACATCACTACTGCAGGGACCAAAGCTTCCAGGTGTCCGCCGGGAGGAAAAGAGAAAGTTCCCGGCCGGACACCTGGCTTTAACCCCTGTAGGAGTGGCCGCAGGACCCCTCCCCTCTAGTGACCACTGGCCGGCCGGGGGTCTTCCAATTAGTGCATCACTAGGTGGGGGAGTGATGCTAGGGGGGGAACTGGCACTGACAACCTTTCCGTGCTGCTCTATCTAGGTGCTCCCCAGTCAGAGATGCGCACCTTATACAGTACCGCGTCTGCCAGAAATAGTTTTATAACAGAAAAGTATGGCATATCCACATGTTTTGCTATACATGTCTAATGGATGTGGGCCCTATCCCTTAGGACCCTCAGTTATCACCAGTACAGTGTTTTCGCAATCTCACTGTTTAGACTACAGTGACTAACTACAGTGAGAGGGGAGTGCTTCCTCACTGATGTTCAGAACTACCAGTGATTGACTTATGCAGACTACCTCTGCTGTCACTGCAGTCAGGCACCAGGGAAAATGAATGACTCCCATTCTGGAGACGTGTGTGTATCCCAGGGGTGTGATCTGAATCTATTACACATTTATAGCTTAACCTGTGAATTTAAAATCTGCTGAATTCCAGCAGAGTTCTTTAATCGCTTAATTACCACCAATATGTCTTATTGTTAACCATAGTTATAAGAGAATAGCATCTCCCGATGAATAAAAGTGCAGCAGTTGTTAGTTATACACTAGTGCTTTCACCCTGCTGCATCAGCCACAATCGGCGTTGGCACTGACCATGCCCATTTACCCCTTATATGCTGCTGTCAATAGTGACAGCAGCATCTTGATGGTTAACAGAGTGTGAGTTGCTCTTGTCCAAAATCTCTGTCTGGTGAATTTATTTACAGTTTGAGGCATAGTATATAGTGATGAGCGAGTGTACTCGTTGCTCGGGTTTTCCCGAGCACGCTCGGGCGACCTCCGAGTATTTGTTAGTGTTCGGAGATTACGTTTTCATCACCTCAGCTGAATGATTTACAGCTACTAGCCAGCTTGATTACATGATGGGGATTCCCTAGCAACCAGGCAACCTGTTGTGAATTAGACTTTTTGGCTCCCTCTTGTGGTCACTAGTGATATGACTCTGGGATTGTCTTTCTTCAGTTTGGCACTCACCTGGGTCGTTAGTCCAGGGGTGTTGCTATATAAACTTCCTGGATCCTTAGTCCAGTGCCTGGCATCGTTGTAATCAGATCCTTTCTGTTTGCTCCTGTCTGCTGGTCCCGGTTCGTGCAAAATTAAGCTAAGTCCTGCTTCTTTGTTTTTTGGTTATTTGCTTTGCTCTTATTTTTGTCCAGCTTGTACTAAATGTGATTCCTGACTTTGCTGGAAGCTCTAGGGGGCTGGTGTTCTCCCCCCGGGCCGTTAGACGGTTCGGGGGTTCTTGAATATCCAGCGTGAATATTTTGATAGGGTTTTTGCTGACCATATAAGTCATCTTACTATATTCTGCTATTAGCTAGTGGGCCTCTCTTTGCTAAATACCTAGCTCATTCTTACGTTTGTCTTTTCCTCTTACCTCACCGTTATTATTTGTTGGGGGCTTGTATCCAACTTTTGGGGTCTTTTCTCTGGAGGCAAGAAAGGTCTTTCTTTTCCCTTCTAGGGTTAGTTAGTTCTCCGGCTGGCGCGAGACGTCTAGAACCAACGTAGGCACGTTCCCCGGCTGCTGCTATTTGTGGTGCTAGGATTAGATATATGGTCAGCTCAGTTACCACTGCCCTATGAGCTGGTTTATTGTGTTTGCAGACTTAGTATTTATTTCTGAGACCCTCTGCCATTGGGGTCATAACAGCAACCCCCACATGTACTCAGCCTGGCTAATAACTATAAATCATTCAGCTGAGGCGATGAAAACTTAATCTCCGCACACTAACGGTATGTTTCCACGTGCCAGATTACATCCAGATTAGCTGCAGATTGAACGCTGAATACAACCGCAGCATTCAATCTGCAGCGTTCAGATGTTACAGCATAGTGGAGGGGATTTTATGAAATCCCGTCTCCACTATGCGTGCGAACACGCATCTGGCGGCCCTGCTTTTCCGGACATGTGATGCGTCTTTTCAGAACGCAGCATGTCCGTTTACCTTGCGGCAATGCTATGTCGCCGCAAGGTAAATTACAGGGCCCTATGAATGGGGTGCTGGCAATCCGGAACGTGGAACTTTATCCTAACAAATACTCGGAGGTCACCCGAGCATGCTCGGGATAACCCGAGCAACGAATGTACTCTCTCAACACTAATAGTGTATAGAAAACGTTTTGGTCGTTATACCTTCATCAGTGATTCACTAAATAGGTTCAAATAGATTCAGAAAGGTTCAAACATATAGCATAGCATATCTGGCTATTTTTGATTCAAGCATAAAGTTGTATCTAAGGGAGAGGTGATCCTATAGCAGCCCGCAGGATGAAGACTCCCGTCTCTGTGATAACCAAACCGTGGAAGCTCCCTCTTTTACCCCATAAATAATTTGTAGGAGAAATGCAAGAAATGGGTGTTCCCACTCTGCTTCGAGGATTCTTCAATACGGTTTATTAAAATTAAAAAATAAAACACAACTCGTTTCGGCTGGGTCCGCCTTTATTAGGTGTATAGCTCAAAAATTAAGCATGCAAGCTATTTATACCTTTTCCAGTGCTAGTAGTGGATGGTGCTCATTTGTATAGCAAATACTTTCAGAGCACCTGTCATCACTTTTTCTTTTTCTATACCTTTCCTTGAATCATATGTGTATGTGTATAGATATAATGCAATCAATACAATTTGTAACAACATACATAGAAATGATCTCACAAATTTGCTCATACAACATAGTAACAACAAAATTTCGTACTAACCCTTGACTCAATTTGTTTTATTGAGTGTTAGAAGACTTATTTAGCAAAATATTTAATAAAATACTAATACAGACATGAATTTTGTACAAACTTTCTATTTTGTATAAGGGATAGGTGATGTAATTTTTTATTAATTTTTTATTTTGTGTTATCAGTTTTTTTTTGTTTTGTTTCTTCTGCTTTTTAAAAATGTTTATATTTTAGCTTTTATTATTTTTCATGTACAAATGAATGATTGATGTATTAACACATTAAATTATGCTCCTTTTTTTGCACATATTTTTCATATATTTGTTTGATCCTAATTCCCAAACAGTGTCCAGGAGCTTGCTTCCTTCTTTTATCTGCATTTTTATTTTGAATTCACTAAACTGTTTGTTGTCGTTAGTCCAGGGGTGTTGCTATATAAACTTCCTGGATCCTTAGTCCAGTGCCTGGCATCGTTGTAATCAGATCCTTTCTGTTTGCTCCTGTCTGCTGGTCCCGGTTCGTGCAAAATTAAGCTAAGTCCTGCTTCTTTGTTTTTTGGTTATTTGCTTTGCTCTTATTTTTGTCCAGCTTGTACTAAATGTGATTCCTGACTTTGCTGGAAGCTCTAGGGGGCTGGTGTTCTCCCCCCGGGCCGTTAGACGGTTCGGGGGTTCTTGAATATCCAGCGTGAATATTTTGATAGGGTTTTTGCTGACCATATAAGTCATCTTACTATATTCTGCTATTAGCTAGTGGGCCTCTCTTTGCTAAATACCTAGCTCATTCTTACGTTTGTCTTTTCCTCTTACCTCACCGTTATTATTTGTTGGGGGCTTGTATCCAACTTTTGGGGTCTTTTCTCTGGAGGCAAGAAAGGTCTTTCTTTTCCCTTCTAGGGTTAGTTAGTTCTCCGGCTGGCGCAAGACGTCTAGAACCAACGTGGGCACGTTCCCCGGCTGCTGCTATTTGTGGTGCTAGGATTAGATATATGGTCAGCTCAGTTACCACTGCCCTATGAGCTGGTTTATTGTGTTTGCAGACTTAGTATTTATTTCTGAGACCCTCTGCCATTGGGGTCATAACAGTATGCCAGGCCAACATTGAATGTTTAATGCATTGCAGAAGTGGGATAATAAGAAAGGAAATTCTGAGTTTTTTTTTTTTTTTTTCCTCTCTTCCTCCCCTTTACCTCTGAGTGGCTTGTGCTTGCTGCAGACATGAATGTCCAGACCTTGATTACAAGTGTAGACCAGCTTGCTGCTCGTGTGCAGGGCATACAAGATTTTGTTACCAGTAGTCCAATGTCTGAACCTAAAATACCTATTCCTGAACTGTTTTCTGGAGACCGATTTAAGTTTAGGAATTTCAGGAATAATTGTAAATTGTTTCTATCTCTGAGACCCCGTTCATCTGGAGATTCAGTTCAGCAAGTTAAAATTGTTATCTCTTTTTTACGGGGCGACCCTCAGGATTGGGCTTTCTCGCTAGCGCCAGGAGATCCGGCATTGGCAAATATTGATGCGTTTTTTCTGGCGCTCGGATTGCTTTACGAGGAACCCAATCTTGAAGTTCAGGCAGAAAAAGCCTTGCTGGCTATTTCTCAGGGCCAGGATGAAGCTGAAGTGTATTGCCAAAAATTTCGGAAATGGTCCGTGCTTACTCAGTGGAATGAGTGTGCTCTGGCCGCAAATTTCAGAAATGGCCTTTCTGAAGCCATTAAGAATGTGATGGTGGGTTTCCCCATTCCTACGAGTCTGAAAGATTCCATGGCGCTGGCTATTCAAATTGACCGGCGTTTGCGGGAGCGCAAAACCGCTAATCCTCTGGTGGTGTTGTCTGAACAAACACCTGATTTAATGCAATGTGATAGAATTCAGACTAGAAATGAGCGGAAAAATCATAGACGTCAGAATGGGTTGTGTTTTTACTGTGGTGATTCTACACATGTTATATCAGCATGCTCTAAACGCCTAACAAGGGTTGTTAGTCCTGTCGCCATTGGTAATTTGCAACCTAAATTTATTTTGTCTGTGACTTTAATTTGCTCATTGTCTTCTTACCCTGTTATGGCGTTTGTGGATTCAGGTGCTGCCCTGAGTCTTATGGATCTGTCATTTGCCAAGCGCTGTGGTTTTGTTCTTGAACCGTTGGTAAATCCTATTCCTCTTAGAGGTATTGATGCTGCGCCATTGGCGGAAAATAAACCGCAGTTTTGGACGCAGGTAACCATGTGCATGACTCCTGAACATCGGGAGGTGATTCGTTTTCTTGTTCTGCATAAAATGCATGATTTGGTCGTTTTGGGTCTGCCATGGTTACAGACCCACAATCCAGTCTTGGGTTGGAAGGCAATGTCTGTGTCAAGTTGGGGCTGTCAGGGAATTCATGCTGATTCCCCGCCGGTGTCTATTGCTTCCTCTACTCCTTCGGAAATTCCTGAGTATTTGTCTGATTATCAGGATGTATTCAGCGAGTCCAGGTCCAGTGCTCTGCCTCCTCATAGGGACTGTGACTGCGCCATAGATTTGATTCCAGGTAGTAAATTTCCTAAGGGAAGACTATTTAATCTGTCTGTACCTGAGCATGCCGCAATGCGTTCGTATATCAAGGAGTCTCTGGAGAAGGGGCATATCCGTCCATCCTCTTCCCCTCTTGGTGCGGGATTCTTTTTTGTGGCCAAGAAGGACGGATCTTTGAGACCTTGTATTGACTATCGGCTTCTGAATAAAATCACTGTTAAATTTCAGTATCCTTTGCCTCTGTTGTCGGACTTGTTTGCCCGGATTAAAGGTGCCAAGTGGTTCACCAAGATAGATCTTCGTGGTGCGTACAACCTTGTGCGCATTAAGCAAGGAGATGAATGGAAGACAGCATTTAATACGCCCGAAGGTCATTTCGAGTACTTGGTGATGCCTTTTGGGCTCTCTAATGCTCCCTCAGTGTTTCAGTCCTTTATGCATGATATTTTCCGGAAGTATCTGGATAAATTTATGATTGCTTATCTGGATGATATTCTGGTTTTCTCTGAAGATTGGGACTCACATGTGGAGCAGGTCAGGATGGTGTTTCAGGTTTTGCGTGAGAATGCTTTGTTTGTTAAGGGCTCAAAGTGTCTCTTTGGAGTACAGAAGGTTCCCTTTTTGGGGTTTATTTTTTCCCCTTCTGCTGTGGAGATGGACCCAGTCAAGGTCTGAGCTATTCATGATTGGACTCAACCCACGTCAGTTAAGAGTCTTCAGAAGTTCTTGGGTTTTGCTAACTTCTACCGTCGTTTTATCGCTAATTTTTCTAGCGTTGTTAAACCTTTGACGGATATGACCAAGAAAGGTTCTGATGTTGCTAACTGGGCTCCTGCAGCCGTGGAGGCGATCCAAGAGTTGAAGCGCCGGTTTACTTCGGCGCCTGTTTTGTGCCAGCCTGATGTCTCACTTCCCTTTCAGGTCGAAGCGGATGCTTCTGAGATTGGGGCAGGGGCCGTTTTGTCGCAGAGAGGCCCTGGTTGCTCGGTAATGAGACCATGTGCTTTCTTCTCTAGGAAGTTTTCGCCTGCTGAGCGGAATTATGATGTTGGCAATCGGGAGTTGCTGGCCATGAAGTGGGCATTTGAGGAGTGGCGTCATTGGCTCGAGGGTGCTAAGCATCGTGTGGTGGTCTTGACTGATCACAAAAATTTGATGTATCTCGAGTCTGCTAAACGCCTGAATCCTAGACAGGCCTGCTGGTCATTGTTTTTCTCCCGTTTTGACTTAGTGGTCTCGTATTTACCAGGTTCAAAGAATGTGAAGGCTGATGCTCTTTCAAGGAGCTTTGTGCCTGACTCTCCTGGAGTCGCAGAACCAGTTGGTATTCTTAAAGAGGGAGTTATCTTGTCGGCCATTTCTCCTGATTTGCGACGTGTGTTGCAGAGATTTCAGGCTGGTAGACCTGACTCTTGTCCACCTGACAGACTGTTTGTTCCTGAAAAGTGGACCAGCAGAGTAATTTCCGAGGTTCATTCCTCGGTGTTGGCAGGGCATCCGGGAATTTTTGGCACCAGAGATCTGGTGGCTAGGTCCTTTTGGTGGCCTTCCTTGTCACGGGATGTGCGGTCATTTGTGCAGTCCTGTGGGACTTGTGCTCGAGCTAAGCCTTGCTGTTCTCGTGCCAGCGGGTTGCTCTTGCCCTTGCCTGTCCCGAAGAGGCCTTGGACACACATTTCCATGGATTTCATTTCAGATCTCCTGGTGTCTCAGGGCATGTCTGTCATCTGGGTGGTATATGATCGCTTTTCTAAAATGGTCCATTTGGTGCCTTTGCCTAAGCTGCCTTCCTCTTCCGATCTGGTTCCTGTGTTCTTTCAGAATGTGGTTCGTTTACATGGCATTCCTGAGAATATTGTGTCTGACAGAGGATCCCAGTTTGTTTCCAGGTTCTGGCGATCCTTTTGTGCTAGGATGGGCATTGATTTGTCGTTTTCGTCTGCCTTTCATCCTCAAACTAATGGACAAACGGAGCGAACTAATCAGACTCTGGAGGCTTATTTGAGGTGTTTTGTTTCGGCAGATCAGGATGATTGGGTGACCTTCTTGCCGTTGGCTGAGTTTGCCCTTAATAATCGGGCTAGTTCCGCTTCTTTGGTTTCGCCATTTTTCTGCAACTCTGGTTTCCATCCTCGTTTTTCCTCGGGACATGTGGAGCCTTCTGACTGTCCTGGGGTAGATTCTGTGGTGGATAGGTTGCAGCAGATCTGGAATCATGTGGTGGACAACTTAAAGTTTTCACAGGAGAAGGCTCAGCGTTTTGCCAACCGCCGCCGCGGTGTGGGTCCCCGACTTCGTGTTGGGGATTTGGTATGGCTGTCTTCTCGATTTGTTCCTATGAAGGTCTCCTCTCCTAAATTTAAGCCTCGCTTCATCGGTCCTTACAAGATATTGGAAATCCTTAATCCTGTGTCCTTTCGCTTGGATCTTCCGGTGTCGTTTGCCATTCACAACGTGTTCCATAGGTCTTTGTTGCAGCGGTACGTTGTACCTGTGGTTCCTTCTGTTGAGCCTCCTGCTCCGGTGTTGGTTGAGGGCGAGTTGGAGTACGTGGTGGAGAAGATCTTGGATTCTCGTCTCTCCAGACGGAGGCTTCAGTATCTGGTCAAGTGGAAGGGCTATGGTCAGGAGGATAATTCCTGGGTGGTTGCTTCTGATGTGCATGCGGCCGATTTAGTTCGTGCCTTTCAAGCTGCTCATCCTGATCGCCCTGGTGGTCTTGGTGAGGGTTCGGTGACCCCTCCTTAAGGGGGGGGTACTGTTGTGAATTAGACTTTTTGGCTCCCTCTTGTGGTCACTAGTGATATGACTCTGGGATTGTCTTTCTTCAGTTTGGCACTCACCTGGGTCGTTAGTCCAGGGGTGTTGCTATATAAACTTCCTGGATCCTTAGTCCAGTGCCTGGCATCGTTGTAATCAGATCCTTTCTGTTTGCTCCTGTCTGCTGGTCCCGGTTCGTGCAAAATTAAGCTAAGTCCTGCTTCTTTGTTTTTTGGTTATTTGCTTTGCTCTTATTTTTGTCCAGCTTGTACTAAATGTGATTCCTGACTTTGCTGGAAGCTCTAGGGGGCTGGTGTTCTCCCCCCGGGCCGTTAGACGGTTCGGGGGTTCTTGAATATCCAGCGTGAATATTTTGATAGGGTTTTTGCTGACCATATAAGTCATCTTACTATATTCTGCTATTAGCTAGTGGGCCTCTCTTTGCTAAATACCTAGCTCATTCTTACGTTTGTCTTTTCCTCTTACCTCACCGTTATTATTTGTTGGGGGCTTGTATCCAACTTTTGGGGTCTTTTCTCTGGAGGCAAGAAAGGTCTTTCTTTTCCCTTCTAGGGTTAGTTAGTTCTCCGGCTGGCGCGAGACGTCTAGAACCAACGTAGGCACGTTCCCCGGCTGCTGCTATTTGTGGTGCTAGGATTAGATATATGGTCAGCTCAGTTACCACTGCCCTATGAGCTGGTTTATTGTGTTTGCAGACTTAGTATTTATTTCTGAGACCCTCTGCCATTGGGGTCATAACAGCAACCCCCACATGTACTCAGCCTGGCTAATAACTATAAATCATTCAGCTGAGGCGATGAAAACTTAATCTCCGCACACTAACGGTATGTTTCCACGTGCCAGATTACATCCAGATTAGCTGCAGATTGAACGCTGAATACAACCGCAGCATTCAATCTGCAGCGTTCAGATGTTACAGCATAGTGGAGGGGATTTTATGAAATCCCGTCTCCACTATGCGTGCGAACACGCATCTGGCGGCCCTGCTTTTCCGGACATGTGATGCGTCTTTTCAGAACGCAGCATGTCCGTTTACCTTGCGGCAATGCTATGTCGCCGCAAGGTAAATTACAGGGCCCTATGAATGGGGTGCTGGCAATCCGGAACGTGGAACTTTATCCTAACAAATACTCGGAGGTCACCCGAGCATGCTCGGGATAACCCGAGCAACGAATGTACTCTCTCAACACTAATAGTGTATAGAAAACGTTTTGGTCGTTATACCTTCATCAGTGATTCACTAAATAGGTTCAAATAGATTCAGAAAGGTTCAAACATATAGCATAGCATATCTGGCTATTTTTGATTCAAGCATAAAGTTGTATCTAAGGGAGAGGTGATCCTATAGCAGCCCGCAGGATGAAGACTCCCGTCTCTGTGATAACCAAACCGTGGAAGCTCCCTCTTTTACCCCATAAATAATTTGTAGGAGAAATGCAAGAAATGGGTGTTCCCACTCTGCTTCGAGGATTCTTCAATACGGTTTATTAAAATTAAAAAATAAAACACAACTCGTTTCGGCTGGGTCCGCCTTTATTAGGTGTATAGCTCAAAAATTAAGCATGCAAGCTATTTATACCTTTTCCAGTGCTAGTAGTGGATGGTGCTCATTTGTATAGCAAATACTTTCAGAGCACCTGTCATCACTTTTTCTTTTTCTATACCTTTCCTTGAATCATATGTGTATGTGTATAGATATAATGCAATCAATACAATTTGTAACAACATACATAGAAATGATCTCACAAATTTGCTCATACAACATAGTAACAACAAAATTTCGTACTAACCCTTGACTCAATTTGTTTTATTGAGTGTTAGAAGACTTATTTAGCAAAATATTTAATAAAATACTAATACAGACATGAATTTTGTACAAACTTTCTATTTTGTATAAGGGATAGGTGATGTAATTTTTTATTAATTTTTTATTTTGTGTTATCAGTTTTTTTTTGTTTTGTTTCTTCTGCTTTTTAAAAATGTTTATATTTTAGCTTTTATTATTTTTCATGTACAAATGAATGATTGATGTATTAACACATTAAATTATGCTCCTTTTTTTGCACATATTTTTCATATATTTGTTTGATCCTAATTCCCAAACAGTGTCCAGGAGCTTGCTTCCTTCTTTTATCTGCATTTTTATTTTGAATTCACTAAACTGTTTGTTGGAGTATTTTTTGTCCAATGATTTTGGACCAACACTATTTGTTTGGAGATTAACTCACTTGTAAGTGTTGGTGATTTTTCCACATCCCGCATTGCATCTCCAACTGTCATCTACCAGACAAGGGGAAGCAGCTTCAAGAAACAAAATATTTGGAACCTGAATGTGATGACAACAAAATGAAAAAACCACGTTACACAATATAGATAATATATATCAAACGTATAAAGTGTAAATGACACATTTAAAATCTTTGAACTATCATCTAATATATTTGTGGGTGACATGTAGTTTTTCAAGGTTTGTACAATAACATTCAGAGAAAGATTTGTCGGTGGGAGGAATTTTCTCTCCCAACGAATAGATGAATCTTGCCGAAGAGACTAATTTGCACACATTTGATACATTCATATATGTTTTTCATGTGCAAAAGGGGACAGGTAACCCACACATACTCAGCAATATAATTCCCATTCTGAAATAAGAAGCCACCTTTAATGTATATATACACCCCACTGATGAAATTCCTTTGATCAGTTTTTTTTAACAATGAATAATTTTTTGGAGTGAACCAGTGATCTTTCTTTCAAAGATATTTTTAGTGTTTTTTACATACATAATGGGGGTAGAAATCTTAATGGATTGCCTGTTTGCGCAAAACTGGCAGTGCGCCTCCTGTTTGCTCTCCCGATTGGATAAAATATGTGAATCGTCAAGTAAGTCACTACACTACACTATTGCATAGTGATCGTAAGGCAACCATCCCCTCAACTCCACCCCTCCCCTCAAGTCTGAAAATTATCCTCCGGATCCTAGGCACAAGTGTACATCTCCAGAACCAATAGAGAAGCAGAAAGCACGCCCCAATCCCAAGGTGGCTTAATCTGTTCCAACATTTCATTCAAACCATCTGGGTGCAGACTTTTTAATTTATAGTTTGGAAAATAAGTATTTGATACACTGCTGATTTTACAAGTGTTCCCACCTGCACCTTCACTAACAGTTTATCTGGTACCATGAGCCCCACCTGCGCGATGATAGTCTGGAACTTAGAGACATTGTTATCCCTTCTGCATCCTCCTTTGCTTCCACCTCTTCCTCTGACCACCACCTGCCACAGACTATTCAAAGTGTGCGCCACCATGTTGATGACCAGAATAGTGATGCTGATGACAGCATCATCAGCGCTAACCATCTTCGTAGCCATTTAAAAACTGTGCAGAAGGATGCAGAGGTCCTTCATCTGTTCCCACTCTGCAAGTATGATTTGCACCACGTCCGTACTGCGTTGGCCCAGGCTATGCAAAAGAACATACTGCACCAGGGCTCATTGCTGCTGCCACAATCGCTGCAACATGTGCAAAGTGGAATTCCATTCTGTTGGCACATCGTATGCAGTGATGCAATTCGATGACCTGCATGGTGCAAATGGTGGAAGTGAGTACACAGCAACAGTGTTTTCTGCAGCAGCGCATCCAGGCCGGGATAGTGGCAGAGAAAATGCTGTACCACCAGGTTGAGGATGTGAGCCATGCAAGGTATATGTGTGAGGTTGCACCGGTATACTGCCACCACTAGGTTCGCACTGTTATTGCACATGGCCTTCCCTGGCTCCAGGTTCAGTGGAGACAGCCAGTGGTCAAATTCGCCTGGATAGCTGTCCACAACTCTTGAATTGTGTGCCTGCGATCTCCAAGGCATATTAAGTTAAACACTGCCTGAGTGTGGTGAGCCCTCCTAAGGGAGAGGTTGAGGGTACAGGCGGAGGCCCTACAGGTGGTGGAGGAGGCAGAAGCAGTGGAGAAAGTGTTAGATACAAAAGATTTGTCCCGCAAACCATGAGAAGTCCAAGACTTGTGGAGCAGCCCTTTGCCTGCCTGCCCCACAGTCACCACAGTCACCCAGTGCCCAGTCAGCGAGTTGTACCACCCCTGGCCATGTTTGGTCATCTAGGTGTCAGTAGTGAAATGCACCATGGCAGATATAGATTTTTACAAGGAACAGGTGATGCTGTCTGTGACATGCTAGGGTAGCGCAGGTACAACTTTCTTAGAGAAGTAATGGTGACTGTGCAACTGGTACTGGGGGACTGCGACGGCTGTCAGCTTTCGGAAACCGTCTGTGTCCACCAGGCAGAAAAGCAGCTTTTCCATGGCCAACAGATTGGAGATGGTGGAGTTCAAGCTCTTAGCTTTGATCTGTGAGGGAGGAAACATTCTTTTATGTGACCACAACTGCGTGACCAAGAGATGGCTGCTGTACTGAGAGAGAGTGGAGTAGGGCGAACACAACAAACTGCTGGACTGTGAGTGTGTTTCAGGCGGAGATGTTATGGTGGATTGAGAAAGATGTGGTGTGCTTGGTTAAACAAAAACAGCAGGCATCTCCACTTCCGTAACAGCCGATGGGCTCTCACTCTCCCCGACTGTAGGGGGTAAACAAGTGAAGGTTCTGTGGCTGGAGACCTGTGTGAGAACACTTGCCTCAGTGATGGAGGAGGAAAAAGCAACAGATGCGGTTGATGGGATGGCTGATGGTTGGCAAGGCCCGCTAGTCTGCATTTTAGCGCAGTGAGATTCCCAGACTAACACATGCTGATATCGCATTTGCCGGTTCATGCATGTAATAGTCACATTATTGCAATTTTCACCTCTACTGAGACTTTTTTTGCAAAGTTATCAGAGTTGGGTCATCATTTGCAGTCTCAAAAAAGGCCCAGGCCAGGCAACACTGCAGATCTACGACCACTACTGGCCACAGCCATAGTTGTGGCTGACGATGCTGTGCTTGTCATGGTTTCATTTTCCTTGTCTGTGCTGCAAGTTGCAATGTAACCTCCATGTCTGCCTCCTCCTCCACCTCCCCTCTGAGCTAATCAGCTGCCGGCCTCTGGGTTCACACGAAGTGGTATCTACAACCTCATTGTCATCCTTGTATGTTTTCCAACTCATTACCCTGAGAGCCATCCTCCTCTTCCTGCACTGACAGCACAGTACAGTCTGCGTGCTCCCCCCCAGGTATCTCAGTCTCATCAGGATCACCTTCACCCCTGGGAGTTAACGTTTGGTGACGAGGGTCTGGATTCTTCGTTCAGGCCAAAATCCAACATGAAAAAATTTTGTGCACCGGTGCAAATGTTTTCCTCCTCTTGATACTATGAATCTTTGGAGCAGACTTGCGATGCCCATGGAATAGAATGTGTGAACAGCTCTGCAGACTCGCCCATCTGTGGTTCCTCCCAGTTGGTTGGGCGGTTAGAGAGTTGTGATGCGGGGAGAAACAAGGGTAATTGGAGTGCCACCTTTGAAGATTGTACTGTGTGTGATGTTAAGGTGGATGAAGAGGAGAAGAAGCCACTTGATGCAGTGCTTGCCACACACTGGAGCACATGCTCTTTCTGGCCCTCATCTTCAAGGCATACCGCTGGGGGGCTGCCAAAGAAAAGAGAGTCAAGTAACCCATCCAGTAACAGATGTCAGTTGTCTTTGGATAAGATGAGACGGTGTTTGTTCAGTAGAGCTTTCAGTAACATTACCACCTAACCCACGTACACCTTGAACACCAAGCCTATTCCCCCTTTCACTACAAACTCACTTTTTCCCATTCATTTTGGATGTACCCTTCCCCTCTTTTAACCAGCTGTTTCACAACCAAGGGAAGACCTGTCAGTTACCTGTCACTAAATTAACAATCAGTATTTAGTTGCTGAGATAGTGTGTCTGGACCACTCTATTACCAGAAAGGATTCAGATTTAGAAATGTGGGCTGGTGTCTGGACCACACTATTAGTAGAAAGGACTTAAATTCAAAAATGTTGACTGGTGTCTGGACCACACTATTAGCAGAAAGGATTTAGATTCTGAAATGTGGACTCCTGGCTGGACCACACTATTAACACAAACTATTTAGATTCTGAAATGTTGACTCCTGGCTGCACCACACTATTAGCACAAACAATTTAGATTCTCACATGTGTACTGCTGGCTGCACCACACTATTAGCTTAAAGGATTTAGATTCTCAAATGTGCCTGGTGTCTGGACCACACTATTAGCAGAAAGGATTTTGATTCTGAAATGTGGACTGGTGTCTGGATCACACTGTTAGCAGAAATGATTTAGATTCAGAAATGTGGCCTGGTGTCTCTACTACACTATTAGCAGATAGGATTAAAGGTACCTTCACACGAAACGACATAGCTAGCGATCCGTGACGTTGCAGCGTCCTCGCTAGCGATATCGTTTCGTTTGACACCCAGCAGCGATCAGGATCCTGCTGTGATGTCGCTGGTCGCTGAATAAAGTCCAGAACTTTATTTGGTCGTCCGATCGCTGTGTATCGTTGTGTTTGAAAGCAAAAGCAACGATAGTAGCGATGTTTTACACTGGTAACCAGGGTAAACATCGGGTTACCAAGCGCAGGGCCGCGCTTAGTAACCCGATTATTACCCTGGTTACCAGCGTAAAAGTAAAAAAAACAAACAGTACATGCTCACCTGCGCGTCCCCCAGCGTCTGCTTCCTGACACTTACTGAGCGCCGGCCCTAAAGTGAAAGTGAAAGCACAGCGGTGACGTCACCGCTGTGCTGTTAGGGCCGGAGCTCAGTCAGTGTCAGGAAGCGGACACTGGGGGACGCGCAGGTGAGCATGTACTGTTTGTTTTTTTTACTTTTACGCTGGTAACCAGGGTAAACATCGGGTTACTAAGCGCGGCCCTGCGCTTAGCAACCCGATGTTTACCCTGGTTACCCGGGGGCCTCGGCATCGTTGGTCGCTGGAGAGCGGTCTGTGTGACAGCTCTCCAGCGATCAAACAGCGACGCTGCAGCGATCGGCATCGTTGTCGCTATCGCTGCAGCGTCGCTTCGTGTGAAGGTACCTTTAGTTTGAGAAATGTGGCCTAGTGTCTGGACCACACTATTATTAGAAAGGATTTAAATTCAGAATTGTGACTTGGTGTCTGGACTACACTATTATCAGAAAGGATTTAGATTCAGAAATGTTGCCTGGTGCACGGACCCCACTATTAGCAGAAAGGATTTAGATTTTGAAATGTGGTCTGGTGTCTGGACCACACTACTAGCAGAAAGGATTAGATTCAGAAATGTTACCTGGTGTCTGGACCACATTATTGGCAGAAATTATTTTGTTGTGTCCCATGAATTGGAACAACTTGTGTATTTTCTGTACTAAGCATTGAATTCTGTTGTTGCTACAGAGAAGCTCTGTAGTTGTCCCTTAGTTTGTCCCTTTGTCACTCCTGTAGTTGATTATGTTAGCCCTTGCCCCTCACTTCTTCATTATCAGTTTGCTGTAGCCATCTTTGGATGCACATGCATACTCCTCTGTTTGGGATTACTCATTCCACCTGCTGCATTGAACTTAAGACAAGATTTCAGAGAATATCAACTCTTTTTTTCTCCTGGACTCTTATTACAAGTCAGTACGGCTTAGATGGCACTGTCTGAGGAAGCCTGGCATGTGAGTACAACAATCATACAGTTATCTAGGGGATTGATGGCTAATGATTTAGAGACTCATACTACCTTGAAGAGTCAGAATAGATTTAGATTCTGAATTGTGGATTTCCTTGGCTGCACCACACTATTAGCACAAACTATTTAGATGCTGGAAGGTAGATTCAACACAGGATTCTATTTAGCTGGACTAGCTGACAATAAACCGCCTAGCTAACTATCTGACTGCTTGCAACAGCAGCAGAAGCAACCTCTCTGCGCTGATACACTGTCAAAATTGCACAAAAACAACATGTCCATTTTTTACATGGAGAGGGACATGTGACTTCGGCAGCCAATGACAGAAGCCCTTGTGTCTGGATGTTGTAGATGGTTTCTCTGCCCTGATTGAATCTCCATACATAAAGTTAATTTAAAAAATTACAGACCGCCACTACTCTGACATCTCCCCACCCCCTGCACTCATCAAACACATCCCACTCGCTCATCATACAGCACCACTATCAGAGCCCCCAAGACCTAACAAAAGCATTAGTGGAAACTCAATCTAATATCGAACTTTGGCTGAATTTTGCCAATTTTGAGAAATATGCTCGGGAATTCGAACAAGCATCCGATTGTGCAACGTTTGTGCTGAATTTGAGTTTGATGAACATTTTCCGAACATGTTCGCTCATCTCTACTGGTAACTGATTGAGAAATGCACGTAGAACACAATGCTGAATCCAAAAAGTTAAGGTGATCAAAATAAGGCCAGCTTACCCATACTAGTGCTTGTCTGATGAGATGTTTAGTGCAGCCCCAATGCGTGTTCCGCATGGTTTAATTGGGGGGCTGATAAACGTCCATTGGCGCTGCACTGGACATCTTATCAGACAGGCACTAGTATGGGTAAATGTCCAAAAAAGAAAATGCTGCACTCACCACATTGAATCTAATCTTTCAACAGTCCTTTATTTCGCCATACGTGTCATAGACAGTGAAATGGACGTGCAAGTCAGGAAGGCATGTGGGTAGAGGAAAGATGGACTACGGGCGTTTTGTGCAAAACGACCATAGTCAATCTCTCCTCTCCCTGCATGCCTACCTGACGCGCATGTCTATTTCACTGTCTATACCCACTGTCACTGTCATAGCCTTTGACTAAGGCCGAGGTCACACTTGTGAGTGTGATGCCAGAAAGTCGCCAGTCTCTCGCATCAATATGCGGCACTGCCACCGGCTCTCGGGATCAGAGCGTTCAGCTGCATGTATTTCTATGAAGATGCATACTAATAGAGAGAGACTAGAGGGACAAGGACTGAACCCTGAGGGACCCCAATAGTGAGAGGAAGTCAGTTTTTCTATATTTACTATGTATTGCTTTTTCTGACTTGAACGCCCCGCCCTTCACCATGCTGTGATTTTAATTACATCCAAACACAGTTGGTTCTAACCTCCTCTATAAATGCAGGCTTTATCATGTTATTAGCCATAGGTAAGTGTTCACACTAGGCAGACAGGTTAGTTACCCATTCGATCTGAGATTACCTTGACGTTTGGTGAATGGGCTCACAACTTTTGGCCAAATCTTGTGCTAAAAATCTCATGTGTTTTTTCATAAATTTCACAAGCCATTATGCTGTTCACATTTCATGTATTGCACATTTCCTTGCTTTAGCACAATAAACTTGAGTGCAGCCATTATCTATTTGCTATGTAAGACTTTTTGGTTATGCACCAGTTCAGACTAGATGGCTGTTCAGTCAGTTTTTCTATATTTACTCTATATTTTCAGCTTAGACCTGGATCCTCAGGGAGTGAATTACAGTGTGTGGGGATTATTGTCTTTATTGCGAAGTGAACCCCAAATCTGGGCATTTTCATTACATCCTGATGATCCTTGTTTGACATCTGTAGATGCATTTTTTACTGCTAAGGAGTTGTTATATGATGATCCTGATCAGCTGAGGCAGAGCTCAGATGGCTTAAACAGGGTTCTGTTGATGCTGAGAGGTATTGCTCCCAGTTCAGACGATGGTCCACAGAGGTCAGGTTCAATGACCCAGCGCTTAAGAGTCAGTTTTTAGCAGGTTTGAGTGAAAGAGTTAAAGATTTGCTCATTGCATATCCTGCACCTGATACTTTGGAAACTGCTATGCAGTTAGCTATTCGTGTGGATAGAAGATTGAGAGACAGGCAGAATGAAGAGAAGGCTCTTGTAATGCTGGACCTAGTCTCTCATGATAGCCCCATTGACAGTGGGGTACCGATGCAACTTGGGGCGACGTCCTCTTGTTCCCTGGAGAGGAAGTTCTCGCTGGGGCTATGCTTGTATTGTGGTACGGCTGACCATTTTATTAAGCAATGCGAGGTTTGCATAAGGAAAGAAAAAAAAGGTCAATCAGAGTATCCCTCCTGTTAGCATTGCATTTTTACGATCCGCAGGAGTTTCTTTTTCTGGTAGTTCTACCTGTCGTGGTCATTCGATTGATTTTCAAGTGCTGGTGGACTGTGTTTCTGCACTTAATTTGATTGATCAACAATTTCTAGACAAGTATAAGATTGATTCTGTACCTTTAACATGCCCTTTTCCTGTAGTAGCAATTGACAACACTCCTCTAGAGCATGGGTGCGTTTCTCGAAAGGTCATCGGGTTTCCACTCACTGTGAATATGGAACACCTGGAATCTTTAGATTTGTTTGTACTTGATAAATTGCCTTTTCCAGTTGTTCTGGGGTTACCCTGGTTAAAGATGCACAATCCTGTGCTGGACTGTTCTTCAAGTACGATAAGATCCTGGGGTCAGGAGTGTTATGGGAAATGTTGTGATGTACACATTGCTGCTGTGGTGAAAAATGAGCTACCTGAAGCCATTCAGGAATTCTGGAAAGTATTTTCAGAGGTGGAGTCACAAGCTCTACCACCTCATAGAGATTATGATTGCGCTATTGAGTTTGTCCAAGGTGCTACTCTCCCTAAGGCTGGGTTCACATTGTGTTAACAGCAGCCCGTTGAACACATACGTTAACGGGCTGCTGTTAACGAAAGTGCTGGTATGGCTGCCCGCTAGCGCAGGTAGAGCATCTGCTAGCTCTATCTGCGCTAGCAGTGACGGACCCGGAAACGCTGCAGCCCGCGTCTCAGGGTCCGTCACTCAATGACGGAACATCGCTAGCGCAAGCCCATTGTGGGCGTGCGCTAGTGATGCGTCCGACATTGCATTCAATGGCGGCGTTAACGGACTACGTTACACCACGTTATGCTGCGGTGTAACATAGTCCATTTAACGGACGCGCAGAACGCAATGTGAACCTAGCCTAACAGTCAATTATTTAATCTGACCATTCCCGAGAGGGAGGCCTTAACCCCTTCCCGACCTCTGACGCCACGTAGGCGTCATGAAAGTTGGTGCCAATCCGACCTGTGACGCCTATGTGGCGTCATGGAGGGATCGAGTCCCTGCAGATCGGGTGAAAGGGTTAACTCCAATTTCACCCGATCTGCAGGGACAGGGGGAGTGGTACTTCAGCCCAGGGGGGGTGGCTTAACCCCCAATGGCTACGATCGCTCTAATTGGCTGTTGAAAGTGAAACAGCCAATCAGAGCGATTTGTAATATTTCACCTATGAAAATGGTGAAATATTACAATCCAGCCATGGCCGATGCTGCAATATCATCGGCCATGGCTGAAAACCCTGATCTTCCCCCCCCACAGCCACCGATCGCCTCCCCAGTCCTCCGTTCTGTCCCGTACTGTGGTCCGCTACTGTCCGCTCCCCCCATCCTCCTGTCCGCTCCCCCATGCTCCGATCCCACCCCCCGTGCTCCGATCCCCCCCGTGCCCCGATCCCCCCCTATCATACTCACCGAGCCTCCCGGTGTCCGTCCGTCTGCTCCACGGGCGCCGCCATCTTCCAAAATGGCGTGTGCATGCGCACTGCACCCGCTGATTCTGCCAGCCGGCAGATTCGTTCCAGGTACATTTTGATCACTGTGCTAAAACCTATTGCAGCGCCCCAGAGTCCTGGTCGTTGCAATACTGATGCTCCGCCGCTAAGGGGAGTGATGGTACGTCTGATGGCACTTAAGGAGTTCACCTGACCAGGTATCACAGACACCAATACACTTCATAGTCTGGCCTCCAGGGGGAGCAAAGGGCACTATGTATTAGGCCATTCCTCACAAACTGGTAAAACTGGGGGTTGGATAGAAAGTTAGGCAGAAGCTGACTGGGTTGGAACCAGGCAACATCCTGTCGCAGAGGGTGTTGCAGGGGAAGATTCAGGGGGGTCTGTCATGATTCCCAATGGCAGGGAAACATCAAAACACAAAGATAATGGACGAGCTCTGGGTGATGGAATCTCGAGCTGACCATGAGCTAAATCTACCACACAACTAATAGTAGCCAGGGAGCATACCTGATTAACCCTAGATGCCACGCGCCAGCCGGACGACTAACTACCCCTGGTAGAGGAAGGAACAGACCTGGCTTACCTCTAGGGAAATACCCCAAAAGATGATAGCAGCCCCCCACATGTAATGACGGTGAGTTTAGAGGAAAAGACATACACAGTATGAAGGTAGATTTAGCAAAGAGAGGTCCACTTACTAGATAGCAGAAGGATACAAAAGAGGACTTCACGGTCAACTGAAAACCCTATCAAAAAACCATCCTGAAATTACTTTAAGACTCCTGTGTCAACTCATGACACAGGAGTGGCAATTTCAGCCCACAAGAGCTTCCAGCTACAGAGAATAACAAAACTGCAAACTGGACAAAAGATACAAAACAAAAGGACAAAGTCCACTTAGCTGATCAGCAGACTAGTAGCAGGAACATGCAACCGAAGGCTCTGGTTACAATGATGACCGGCAAGGAAATGACTGGAGAGCAAGGCTAAATAGGAAACTCCCAAACACTGATGGGAGCAGGTGAACTGAGACAGCAAAGACACACAAGTCACCAGTACCACCAGCAACCACCAGGGGAGCCCAAAAGCGGATTCACAACAGGGGTCCCTGTCAGGGGTGGGATCCTGTCAGAGGCCTAGCAAACAAGACAGAACATTAAGGAACCGCGCCTGCACTACATCGCGGCGGTATCTCAAGAAAGGACAAGAAGCGGGGTTTATTGTGAAGAGTGAGAAACGAGATCATAGCAAAAAGGAAATAACACCAGTAGGAGTCGTGCTGTAAGATCGAGGCAACATCCTACTGAGGCGCGTAGCCGGTGGCCGGAACGCCGAGGAAGTATTGGGCTCCAAGCATTACTTCAAACCAACGGCAGGACAGTTAATTATAGGTTGGCTGTCTCACCTAAATCACCTAAGCAGACATAGGGGGCAACTGTGGGAGAGGGGCGTCACTAGGGTCCCGGAAGAACTCCAGGCCTACCCGTCATACGGGTGCGTCCTAGCCATATCATCTGGGGGACGGAGAAGAACATCAGAACAGACATAAGTTGTGTGAAAGAACATCAGAAACAGACACAACAGTTGTGAGGACTATCCCGTGGTGCTCAGCAGGGAAGTACTACAACACACAGGCGCTAGAAGGAAGGCACAGATTTCCACCTGCAAAGGGAACTCTGGAGGTGCCATCAGATCGGCCGGTCTCAGACAGCCCTGTTAACCGTACTCTGGATTGAGGATCTTGAAGCCTTCAGTAAAGAGGTAAAGAGACTGCAACCCTGTGTCCTCCTTATTCACCGCGAACTGCACCACGCACCACCACCTACACCTTTCATTGGACGCCCCTTAGCAGGGTCACGGACCGGGTCTAGCCACCGTGACAACCCCAGAACTGAGACAGAGAGGCCCGGTACCGAGTACCCCGCGGCCCTGCGTCTGGGGGCGCTCCAAACTTGGCGTCATGAACAGGATCTACTTAAGCCTGAAGAATCAGGTCATGTGTGCCTTGGAACTGTGATTTATTGTGCTGGAACTGTGACTTATTGCAAAGACTGTGGATTGCCACTTGCCGCCAAAAGTTCCCGCCAAAACTGCCGCCATTACAGCGCAACAGGGAGCGCAGGAGAAGACGGGCATGGAAGTGGGCGTAGACAAGTTGGAGAGCGCGAAAGACAATGGCCGCCCAGTCTAAATATTTCTGTACCTTGAGGACGTGTCCGTCAGCAGCTGAGATCCGCCTCCTAATCCTTAATGGAGGGCGGAGACAATGGAAACGAAACCGCCCACGATGGAGAGAGCGGGAAAAAGACCAGGAAGCGACCCACGTGGAGGATGCGATGGCTGACCGCTCAGACCCAGAGTGTGGGGTTGAAGTGGAGAACTCCTCCAGCTACCCGAAGGAGCGCAGCGGTCCCGTCTCCACAGCCGAAGTGGGTCTCCTGCAACTCGAGATGGAGGACTTAATTGAACAGCTTCTCCAGCTGCGGGTGGAAGCCAAGGCCGCACCCCAGGAGACGCCAGCGGAAGAGTCCCCGACCTCGGTCCCCGCACCGCTGATCGAATTGCTGCCGACGTCTCCACCGATGTCACCGCCAGTGGGACCAGCCGCGAGGGAGGACGTTGCACCGGCCGGTAAGCCCGCCGACCCTGCCCCATTAGCAGAGGACCTGCTGATAGGCCCAGTTGCAGCGCCACCTCCCCCTGGGACCTACCGACTCCAGTACCTCCTCCCCTGGGACCAGGCCACCGGCATGGAGCACCTTCCAAAGGCCCCGATCTTGCCAGCCACCCTGCCAGGCGCGGTCTATGCCGAGTGCACGGTGTGCCGCTGGGTGAACCCCGGGTCCAACTTTATGGGGTTCCCCGGGGTGGCGACCCGAGAAGGAGAGATGGTGCAAGCCCTCAGCTGGGAAGAATATCAGGCCCAGCTAGAACGGCAGTGGGAAAAGCGGGAGAAGGCGTACCAGGCCGGGCAGGAGGCCCATCACCAAAAAGACTTAGCGGTGAAGGACTGGGCCTGCAAGGACCCCACCACTCATCAGGCCCCGCGCAGGCAGGGCGTCGTCATCGCCTTTAAGCTCCGTGGAGGCTGGGGCTTTATTAAAGAGCCGAGCCTGTACGCCGAAGTGTTTGTTAACCGGAGGGATGTCGAGTCCCACCTGAGGGAGGGTCATCCGGACCGGGACCTCTACCCAGGGGACCAAGTCACCTACACTCGGCACTTTGGGGAGAAGGGGTGGTTCGCTTTGAATGTCCACAAGAGGCAAGACCCCATGACACCCCCAACCAAGGTGCCAGCAAAACAGCCCCCTGTGGTGAAGACGCCCTCCTGCGACCAATCCACCGTTACTACAAAGACCACAGTGGTTACTCCCACTTGCACTGTGGTAAAGACCACAACCTGCACCGTTGCTACCACCACCACTGTGGTGGCCGGAAGCCTGGCCGCGGTGGTAACTGGTGCTCAAGCTGGCGTCGGAACAAAAAAGGTGGCCACCCAGACCCCTGTCTGGGACAAGGAGGCCACTTCCTGATCAGTCAGCCTGAAGCCCTAAAGTTCTACAAACTGTAAATAGTTAACTGTTCGTCTTCTGTGTTTTCTGCTGCTAGTACCCGACCAGGGTTGTTCTTAAAGGGATCCCTTTGTTTACCCGGGATCCCTATTACTTTTTTTTATTTTTACTTTTGTTTTCCCTTTTGCTCCTTTAAACCCCCTATTTGGAAAAGACTGCCGAATCATGGACGGTGAATGGTTCACAAACTGTGATGTAAATAGTTCGCACCCTATTAAGGGTGCCCCCTACTGGTTTTACAAAAAAGAGAACTCTTTGCGAAGAAACTGTTCCTGGAAACAGTATAGGAGTTCCTGCCTTACACGGACTTGCAACTTGAGCAGTTGCACTACCTCAAAGAGACTTGGTCCCCTCTTAAAGGGGAAGTTCACCAGTTGCACTTAATATACAATGTTGCCTTAAAAGAAAGCGAACAGTAATAATGTTTTACATAATAAGTTATATGTAGCCAGCTAGTTAGTTATAGAAAATGTTTGATAATGTTGCTAGAAATTGAGGACAGGAAGTGAACCCGTAGGGGTTAGTGGGTGAGTCCTCCTAGGAGCCATAGAGAGATGGCCCAGTGGTCCTGTGCTAAGAAAAGAGGCAGTAGGCCTGGGCAGATAGACAGGCGGTCCTGCATAAGACAAATCAAGAAATTAAGAAGAAGGTGTTGCACTTAGAAGAGAGAAATGAAGAAAAGTTAATTTATATTTTAGGAGTTTTATAGTAAGCCTTTAGTGGATCCAGCTTATACGTCCTTAGAGGCAAAGTTAAATTATTGTTCAGAATTTGCACTTAGTAGAATACCCGGCTGGGTAGTAAAAGTTATTTATAGTGTGTTATTTAAAATATTTAACTATGTTTGTTTGTAAAGTTTAAGAGTCCTCACCTCCCATAAAGGGAAGCACTGTTATCATTTCCTATTACTTGTTTATTGCATTCCAAAATTTGTATGTCTTTTGCTGACATGTATTGTTGTTTTCTTCCCAGTCCGGGAGTACTGGATTTAGCCGGGGGGGAGTGCAGCACCCCAGAGTCCTGGTCATTGCAGTACTGATGCTCCGCCGCTAAGGGGAGTGATGGTACGTCTGATGGCACTTAAGGAGTTCACCTGACCAGGTATCAAAGACACCAATACACTTCATAGTCTGGCCTCCAGGGGGAGCAAAGGGCACTATGTATTAGGCCACTCCTCTCAATCTGGTAAAACTGGGGGTTGGATAGAAAGTTAGGCAGAAGCTGACTGGGTTGGAACCAGGCAACATCCTGTCGCAGAGGGTGTTGCAGGGGAAGATTCAGGGGGGTCCCTGTCAGAGGCCTAGCAAACAAGACAGAACATTAAGGAACCGCGCCTGCACTACATCGCGGCGGTATCTCAAGAAAGGACAAGAAGCGGGGTTTATTGTGAAGAGTGAGAAACGAGATCATAGCAAAAAGGAAATAACACCAGTAGGAGTCGTGCTGTAAGATCGAGGCAACATCCTACTGAGGCGCGTAGCCGTGGCCAGAACGCCGAGGAAGTATTGGGCTCCAAGCATTACTTCAAACCAACAGCAGGACAGTTAATTATAGGTTGGCTGTCTCACCTAAATCACCTAAGCAGACATAGGGGGCAACTGTGGGAGAGGGGCGTCACTAGGGTCCCGGAAGAACTCCAGGCCTACCCGTCATACGGGTGCGTCCTAGCCATATCATCTGGGGGACGGAGAAGAACATCAGAACAGACATAAGTTGTGTGAAAGAACATCAGAAACAGACACAACAGTTGTGAGGACTATCCCGTGGTGCTCAGCAGGGAAGTACTACAACACACAGGCGCTAGAAGGAAGGCACAGATTTCCACCTGCAAAGGGAACTCTGGAGGTGCCATCAGATCGGCCGGTCTCAGACAGCCCTGTTAACCGTACTCTGGATTGAGGATCTTGAAGCCTTCAGTAAAGAGGTAAAGAGACTGCAACCCTGTGTCCTTGTTATTCTCCTCGAACTGCACCACGCACCACCACCTACACCTTTCATTGGACGCCCCTTAGCAGGGTCACGGACTGGGTCTAGCCACCGTGACAACCCCAGAACTGAGACAGAGAGGTCCTGTACCGAGTACCCTGCGGCCCTGCGTCTGGGGGTGCTCCACTATCACAGTGATCAAAATAAAAAAAATAGTAAATGACCCCCCCTATATCACCCCCATAGGTAGGGACAATAATAGAAATAAAGAAAATATATTTACTTTTATTTTTCCACTAGGGTTAGAACTTGGGTTAGAACTAGGGTTAGGGGTAGGGTTAGGGTTAGGGCTAGGGTTAAGGCTAGGGCTAGGGTTAGGGTTAGGGCTAGGGTTAGAATTAGGGATAGGGTTAGAATCAGGCTATGTGCACACGGTGTGGATTTGGCTGTGGATCCGTGGTGGATTGGCCGCTGCGGATTCGTCGCAGTTTTCCATCAGTTTTACAGTACCATGTAAAC
Organism: Ranitomeya variabilis; assembly: GCF_051348905.1. Taxonomy (NCBI): domain Eukaryota; kingdom Metazoa; phylum Chordata; class Amphibia; order Anura; family Dendrobatidae; genus Ranitomeya; species Ranitomeya variabilis. The sequence goes on along the minus strand of NC_135236.1, from coordinate 415,334,507 downwards.
CTATGGAAAACCAAATCCACTGTGTCCATGGTGCAGAAAATACAGCGTGGCAACGCTGCAGTGTATTTTCCGCAGCATGTCAATTCTTTGTGCGAATTCCCCAGCGTTTTACACCTGTTCCTCAATAGGAATCCGCAGGTGAAATCCGCACAAAAAAACACTGGAAATCCATGGTAAATCCGCAGGTAAAACACAGTGCATTTTACCTGCGGATTTTTAAAAAATGGTGCGGAAAAATCTCACACAAATCCGGAACGTGGGCACATAGCCTTAGGGTTAGGGTTGGAATTAGAGTTAGGGTTGGAATTAGGGCTAGGGTTGGAAATAGGGTTAAAATTAGGCTTGTGGTTAGGGTTGTAGTTAGGGTTAGGGGTGTGTTGGGGTTAGGGTTGGGATTAGGGTTAGGGTTGGGATTAGGATTAGGGTTGGGATTAGGGTTAGGGGTGTGTCGGGGTTAGGGTTGTGGTTAGGGGTGTGTTGGGGTTAGTGTTGTGATTAGGGTTATGGCTAGAGTTGGGATAAGGGTTAGGGGTGTGTTGGGGTTAGAGTTGGAGTTAGAATTGAGAGGTTTCCACTGTTTAGGCACATCAGGGGTCTCCAAATGCAACATGGCGCCACCATTGATTCCAGCCAATCTTGCGTTGAAAAAGTGAAATGGTGCTCCCTCCCTTCCGAGCCCCGACGTGTGCCCAAACAGTGGTTTACCCCCACATATAGGGTACCAGCATACTCAGGACATCTGGATAAGTTCCTTGGGGGGGTCTAGTTTCCAAAATAGGGTCACTTGTGGGGTGTTTCTACTGTTTAGGCACATCAGGGGCTCTGCAAACGCAACGTGACGCCCGCAGACCATTCCATCAAAGTCTGCATTTCTAAACGTCACTACTTCCCTTCCGAGCCCCGACGTGTGCCCAAGCAGTGGTTTACTCCCACATATGGGGTTATCAGCGTACTCAGGACAAAAAGGGCAACAAATATTGGGGTCCACTTCTCCTGTTATCCTTGTGAAAATAAAAAATTACTTACTAAAACATAATTTTTGAGGAAAGAAAAATGATTTTTTATTTTCACGGCTCTGCATTGTAAACTTCTGTGAAGCACTTGGGGGTTCAAAGTGCTCACCACATGTCTAGATAAGTTCCTTGGGGGGGTCTAGTTTCCAAAATGGGGTCACTTGTGGGGGGGGTTTCTACTGTTTAGGTACATCAGGGGCTCTGCAAACGCAACATGACGCCCGCAGACCATTCCATCAAAGTCTGCATTTCAAAACATCACTACTTCCCTTCTGAGCCCCGACGTGTGCCCAAACAGTGGTTTACCCCATATATAGGGTACCAGCATACTCAGGACAAACTGGGCAGCAATTATTGGGGTCCAATTTCTCCTGTCACCCTTGTGAAAATAAAAAATTGCTTGCTAAAACATAATTTTTGAGGAAAGAAAAATGATTTTTTATTTTCTCGGCCCTGCGTTATAAACTTCTGTGAAGCACTTTTGGGTTCAAAGTGCTCACCACATGTCTAGATAAGTTCCTTGGGGGTCTAGTTTCCAAAATGGGGTCACTTGTGGGGGATTTCTACTGCTTAGGCACATCAGGGGCTCTACAAACGTAACATGATGCCCGCAGACCATTCCATCAAAGTCTGCATTCCAAAACGTCACTACTTCAATTCTGAGCCCCGACGTGTGCCCAAACAGTCGTGCCCCCCCACATATGGGGTATCAGCGTACTCAGAACAAACTGGACAACAACTTTTGGGGTCCAATATCTCCTGTTACTCTTGTGAAAATAAAAAATTGAGGGCTAAAAAATAATTTTTGAGGAAACAAAAATGATTTTTTATTTTCACGGCTCTGCGTTATAAACTTCTGTGAAGCACTTGGGGGTTTAAAGTGGTCACCGCACATCTAGATTAGTTCCATGGGAGGTCTACATGTGGGGGAGCTCCAATGTTTAGGCACACAGGGGCTCTCCAAACACGACATGGTGTCCGCTAACGATTGGAGCTAATTTTTCATTCAAAAAGTCAAATGGCGCTCATTCCCTTCCAAGCCCTGCCGTGTGCCCAAACAGTGGTGTACCCCCACATGTGAGGTATCAGTGTACTCAGGAGAAATTGCCTAACACATTTTAGGATCCATTTTATCCTGTTGCCCATGTGAAAATTAAAAAAATTGAGGCTATATTAATTTTTTTGTGAAAAAAAGTACTTTTTCATTTTTACAGATCAATTTATGAAGCACCTAGGGGTTCAAAGTGCTCACTATGCATCTAGATAAGCTCCTTGGGGGGTCTAGTTTCCAAAATGGGGTGACTTTTGGGGGAGCTCCAATGTTTAGGCACACTCCAAACGCGACATGGTGTCCGCTAAAGATTGGAGCCAATTTTTCATTGAAAAAGTCAAATGGCGCTCCTTCCCTTCCGAGCCCTGTCGTGCACCCAAACAGTGGTTCCCCCACCCCATATGGGGAATCGGCGTACTCAGGACACATTGTACAAAAACTTTTGGGGTCCAGTTTCTCTTTTTACCCTTGGGAAAATAAAAAAATTGTTGCTAAAAGATCATTTTTGTGACTAAAAAGTTAAATGTATATTTTTTCCTTCGATGTTGCGTCTGCTGCTGTGAAGCACCTGAAGGGTTAATAAACATTTTGAATGTGGTTTTGAGCACCTTGAGGGGTGCAGTTTTTAGAATGGTGTCACTTTTGGGTATTTTCAGCCATATAGACCCCTCAAACTGACTTCAAATGTGAGATGGTCCCTAAAAAAAATGGTTTTGTAAATTTCGTTGTAAAAATGAGAAATTGCTGGTCAAATTTTAATCCTTATAACTTCCTAGCAAAAAAAAATGTTGTCTCCAAAATTGTGCTGATGTAAAGTAGACATGTGGGTAATGTTATTTATTAACTATGTGGTGTCACATAACTCTCTCGTTTAACAGAATAAAAATTCAAAATTTGATAATTGCGAAATTTTCAAAATTTTTGACAAATTTTCATTTTTTTCACAAATAAACGCAAAAATTATCGACCTAAATTTACCACTAACATGAAGCCCAATATGTCACGAAAAAACAATCTCAGAACTGCTAGGACCCGTTGAAGCGTTCCTGAGTTATTACCTCATAAAAGTAATTGCAAAAAAACGGCCAGGTCATTAAGGTCAAAATAGGCTGGGTCATGAAGAGGTTAAAGGAATACCTGCAGACTAGTCTTGCTGCAGGACATATCAGACTGGAATTCAGGGAGATTAATAAGATCACTGTGCGCAATCCTTACCCCTTGCTGCTAATTCCGGATTTGTTTAACCAATTAGTAGGAGTCAAATGGTTCTCTAAGATCGATCTCCGTGGGGCATATAATTTGCTGCGGGTAAAAGAAGGCGATGAATGGAAGACAGCCTTTTATACCCCAGAAGGTCATTTTGAGTGTCTAGTAAATGCCTTTTCGCCATACAAATGTTCCGGCGTTCTTTCAACATTTCATTAATGACATTCTGAGGCCGTTGATCGGTAGGAGTGTTATTGTTTATTTGAATGATATTTTGATCTACTCGCCCGATCTGGAGTCGCATTGGCAGAGAGTCCGCCAGATTCTGCAGATTCTGAAAGAAAACACACTCTTTGCTAAACTGGAGAAATGCGAGTTTGCGGTACAGAAAATTAGATTTTTGGGGTACTTTATGTCCAGTGATGGTTTTGAGATGGACCCGGTGAAGATTTAGGCAGTATTGGAGTGGCCTAGACCTCAATGCTTGAAGTCGATTCAGAGATTCTTGGGGTTTGCTAATTATTATAGAAAATTCATAAAGAATTTTTCTGTTATCCCACCTCTTACTGATCTGACTAAGAAGGGTTCCAATACTGTCCAATAGTCCCCTGAGGCTGTCAAGGCTTTTGAGCATCTCAAGGAGAGGTTTAGCTCTTCTCCTGTTTTGATCCAGACACATGAGACTAGGCCCTTTCTGGTACAGTTGGATGCCTCATCAGTAGGAGTGGGGGCTGTTCTGTCACAGGAAGGAGAGGATGGGGTGTATCCCTGTGCGTTCTTTTCTAAGAAATTTTCGGAGGCGGAGCTCAACTACGATGTTGGGAACCGAGAATTGCTGGATATTAAGCTTGCGTTTGAGCATTGGTGACATTTTTTGGAGGGCGCCAGACATCCTATACAAGTCTTTACTGATCATAAGAATCTGATCTACCTGGATGCTGCTAAACGTTTCAATGCCCATCAAGCTAGGTGGGCTTTGTTTTTTGCCCGTTTCCATTTCTCTGTGACATATATCCCTGGGACAAAAAATGTTAAACCTGATGCTTTGTCTCGTAGTTTCTCCCCAGTGGTTAATACTGAAAAGGAGGAATCTATTCTGCAGAGAGGGGTGGTGGTGGCAGCATTAGGTTGGAAAATAGCATTCTTAAAGCCCAGGATGTGGCACAAACAAACACTCCGTTTGGGAATTTATTTTTGCCTAAAGCCCTGAGGAGAGCTTTGTTTACGGAATGTCATGAGTCTCGTTTGGCAGGTCATCCAGGGATTGCCGAAACAAGAAAGTCGATTGGTCAGAGTTTCTGGTGGACGGGGTGGCTAAGAGAAATTGTCAAGTGGGCACGTCAGTGCACCGTGTGCGCTAGGTCTAAGGCTTCTCATGCTCCGGCGGCAGGGTTGCATTGCCCGTTGGAGGTTCCTGGTTCTCCATGGACGCATCTTGCAATGGATTTTATCACTGATCTGCCTGTCTCTGAGGGTTTTTCTGTCATCTGGGTTGTTGTGGACAGGTTAGTAAGATGTGTCATCTGGTCACGTTCAATAAATTACCCTGCGCTAAGACACTTGCCAGGGCATTTGTGAAAGAGATTGTCAGACTCCATGGTGTTCCCACAGACATTGTCTCCGATAGGGGACCACAGTTTGTGGCTCGCTTTTGGCGTGCTTTTTGTGACAGACTTAAGGTTCATTTGTCATTTTTGTCATTTTGTCATTTTTGTCGGGTTATCATCCAGAGTCCAATGGACAGACCGAGAGGAAGAACCAGGGCGTTGAGAAGTTTTTGAGATGTTTTGTAGCGGACAATCAGGAGATGTGGTCGGAATATCTACCATTAGCTGAGTTTGCTCTCAATAATCATACGTCTTCTTCAGCTGGGTGTTCTCCTTTCTTTTGGTGTTCTGGGAAGCATCCATCTTTCAATCCTTTTTCTAGGATGGGGGTGGCGGTGAAATTTGGAAAAGGTTTCGACCAGTGTGTGTCATAATCTGAAACAGGCTAATAGGAGGTCTAAGAAATATTTTGACAAGAGAAGAAGGGAGGCGATGTTTGTTGTTGGGGACATGGTTTGGTTGTCCTCTAGGAATATGTGTTTGAAGATCCCTTCTAAAAAGTTGGGGCCTAAGTTTGTAGGACACTTCAAAGTAATTCAGATTGTCAACTCTGCAGTGGTGAGATTAGACATTCCTTCTTCCTGGAAAATTAATTCAGTTTTTCATGTATCTTTGCTGATGAAAGTTGACATACCAGATATGGTGGCTATGCCGTCTGCTCCTCCAATTGATGAGGACTGCGAGTTTGAGATTTAACGCATTCTTGATTCCAGGTGGCACAGAGGAGGGTTACAGTATCTTGAGTCCTGGAAGGGTTTCAGTCCTGCGGACAATTCCTGGGTGGAAGCTGTGGACGTCTCAGCCTCAAGGTTAATTAAGGCTATTCACAGGAGATTTCTGAATAAGGCCCGGCCTAGAGGATCCGGGGGATCCTTGTTAAAGGGGAGGTACTGTTAGAATCTGTTTAGTTTGTGACTATCCGCCATTTTCTGGCTGCTGGTCTTTTCCCTCTGGTGCTGGATTTGTCTTGGGTCAGGTGATTGTATTGTGAAAGGACAAATTAAGAAAGATTCTCCATTCTGCGCTTTTCGACTCCATTTTGCTGTTTTAAGATAAATTTTGTTAGTAGACTAAAGTTTACAGCTGTTATGAGACCTTGATTGTTGCAATCTAAACAGAACATGAGACTGAGGGTGTATTGTTCTACGAGACTTTGATGCACAAACTGTTCCTGCTTTCTTATAGGTTAAGAACTGTGAGCATGTTCTTATGCTGATTGGTTGAAGTATAATTTCTATGACTATGAAAAGTCATACACAATAAACAGGGGCAGAGAGATCTGCTTGATCCCCCAAACAGAGGCACACGTCTCCGTCTGGTCATTTTCAGTTGCCGGCAACGCCCTGTAGATTAATTTGGAAATCACTGAGTTAACCGTGAAGGATCACTTTAGATCCTCCCTCAACAGTTGGCGCCCAACGTGGGGCCCCAAGTAGGAACGCCTCTGCCCCCCGGAGGACAACAAGACAAAGGACCCTAGGACCGGACGCAGGCACTTGAAAATTGGGACTGATCATCCCCCACAACAACCACGGTAAGTTGGCAGTTATACTGTCCAGACTGACCGTTTGGTGTGGCTTTCCTTTGTTTGTGCTGCAAAGAGGATCTGAGGTTTGTCCCCGATGGTGGGGTGATTCTTGGGTGGAATCATATAGAGGTGTAGTTCCATTGGGAGCCCAGTGCTCGAACCATACCTCATAAGGGACGGACACCCCGGATTGACCAGTGATGTAATTCTCTTTATAGTCAAAATATCCTGAATTCCTGATCACTGTTAGAATCAGGCGCGGTGAGGTGATCGAAGATGGGTAGTATGCGTAACTCAGGAATATATAGATATATATGTGTATTTCCAGAGGTGTCCGGAGGGAAAGTCTGAGACGCCCTCCTCCTTTCGCTGAGTACCGCGATTTTGGGTTGTCCCAGCGGGGGACAGGTAAACCTAGTGGAACAAACTAATACGGCCACTCTGGTATTGTGCACGACTAAGTAAGGATATTTAGCTCTAAAGGAGAATCCGTTTCCGTGGAAGAAGAAGAAGACTTTGAATTTGTGTGATGAATCTGATATTGTTAGCCCAAAGACGGGGAAAATATTCGCAATCATTGGTTTTTCTAAGGTGGTCGGGCACATGAATTGTGTGATGTAGTTTTTGTAGAAATTAATTAAGTCTGAGAACTGCTGTATTCCGTTTCTGTGTGAAATCTCTAAGATACCTGATGGGAGGGGTCAAACAGCTGCGCTATTGCTTTCTTCTTTCTGTGCTGAGGAATGCTGCGATTTTCTTATCTCTGTGTCCCTGGAATGGAGGGGGCACATAGTTGCGTTCTCTCTGTATTTTCTTGGTGTAGTACGTGCTGGAAGATCTGTGTTTTGTTTAAAGCACCTGCTTCAAGTTGAGTGGTTGATATATAGCAAATTGAGGATCAACAGAGGATGTGAATTCTGATTGTTTTTGGGACGTTGAAAAAGGAAAGTTGTCTATTACTATGACAAAAAACTGGATGTTTTGTGGTACCAGAAGGAACTGAGAAAGTGACTGAGATTAATGTGTCTGGAAAGCAAATAATTAAAAATTTGGGACAGGGGGTCTCCCTGCTAGATAATATGGTCCCTCCCCAGGAAATTAAGCCTCTACTCCCGACTGTAAGCCCTATGCCCCTTAACCCCAAGGCACCAATATATCCTGGGCTGCCGAGAAGTTCTATGGGCGTCTTATGGTAGTATTTAAAGATCTGGGATTCTCATTGTAACAAAAAGCCCATTCACACTTTTTTGTAGTAGCTTTAATGTCTGGCCTTAAATCTGAATTGAAAGAGGCAATAATGTCAGTCAGACCCGATATTGAGACTTCCACTCCGGATGATGCATTAAAAGTAGTAAAAAAAAAAAAAAGGTTTTCAGAACTTAGCCCAATATGCATCAGCAGGGAAATCAAAAGGTTAAACCAGTAGCCGCAGCGAATCCTGCTCCAATCTCAGCCCCCCCTCACAGCTGCAAGGACGCAGCTCTGTTCCTTATCAGTGGCCCACATAACAGACTTCAGCTCCAGCCCTCCCACCCTACACAAATTCAGTTCTCCAATATCCCTTTTAACCCTATGTCTGGGAATCTCACTCCCCAGCCCCGCCATGTCAATTCTCAGATCAAGAGCTTGTTTTAATTAGAGTAGATGACAGACCCAATAAATATACTCTTACAAAACCCTGTGGGTCCTTTCCTTGAGGCTACTGTTCAGTTCCTAATCTCTCCCGTATGTCTGGTAAATTTACTGGGGGCAGATTTATTATCACAGTTCCGTTCCAGAATACAATTCCAAGATGATGGTCAGATGGTCCTTACGTTATATAACCTGTTATGACCCCAATGGCAGAGGGTCTCAGGAATCAATACCAAGTATGTAAATACAAAAAATCCGGTTCATAGGGCAGTGGTAACTGGGCTGACCATATATCTAATCCTAGCACCACAAATAGAAGTAGCCGGGGAACGTGCCTACGTTGGTTCTAGACGTCTCGCGCCAGCCGGAGAACTAACTAACCCTAGAAGGGAAAAAGAAAGACCTTTCTTGCCTCCAGAGAAAAGACCCCAAAAGTTGGATACAAGCCACCAACAAATAATAACGGTGAGGTAAGAGGAAAAGACAAACATAAGAATGAGCTAGGTATTTAGCAAAGAGAGGCCCACTAGCTAATAGCAGAATATAGTAAGATAACTTATATGGTCAGCAAAAACCCTATTAAAATATCCACGCTGGATATTCAAGAACCCCCGAACCGTCTAACGGCCGGGGGGAGAACACCAGCCCCCTAGAGCTTCCAGCAAGGTCAGAAATCACATTTAGTACAAGCTGGACAAAAATAGTAGCAAAGCAAGTAACTCAAAAAACAAAGAAGCAAGACTTAGCTTAATTTTGCAAGAGCCAGGACCAGCAGACAGGAGCAACAGAAGGATCTGATTACAACGATGCCAGGCACTGGACTAAGGATCCAGGAAGTTAATATAGCGACACCCCTGGACTAACGACCCAGGTGAGTGCCAAACAGAAAAAAGACAATCCCAGAGTCATACCACTATTGACCACAAGAGGGAGCCAAAAAGTCTAATTCACAACAGTACCCCCCCCTAAGGAGGGGTCACCGAACCCTCACCAAGACCACCAGGGCGATCAGGATGAGCAGCGTGAAAGGCACGAACTAAATCGGCCGCATGCACATCAGAGGCAACCACCCAGGAATTATCCTCCTGACCATAGCCCTTCCACTTGACCAGATACTGAAGCCTCCGCCTGGAGAGACGAGAATCCAAGATCTTCTCCACCACGTACTCCAACTCGCCCTCAACCAACACCGGAGCAGGAGGCTCAACAGAAGGAACCACAGGTACAACGTACCGCCGCAACAAAGACCTATGGAACACGTTGTGAATGGCAAACGACACAGGAAGATCCAAGCGAAAGGACACAGGATTAAGGATTTCCAATATCTTGTAAGGACCGATGAAGCGAGGCTTAAATTTAGGAGAGGAGACCTTCATAGGAACAAATCGAGAAGACAGCCATACCAAATCCCCAACACGAAGTCGGGGACCCACACCGCGGCGGCGGTTGGCAAAACGCTGAGCCTTCTCTTGTGACAACTTTAAGTTGTCCACCACATGATTCCAGATCTGCTGCAACCTATCCACCACAGAATCTACCCCAGGACAGTCAGAAGGCTCCACATGTCCCGAGGAAAAACGAGGATGGAAACCAGAGTTGCAGAAAAATGGCGAAACCAATGTAGCGGAACTAGCCCGATTATTAAGGGCAAACTCAGCCAACGGCAAGAAGGTCACCCAATCATCCTGATCCGCAGAAACAAAACACCTCAAATAAGCCTCCAGAGTCTGATTAGTTCGCTCCGTTTGTCCATTAGTCTGAGGATGAAAGGCAGACGAAAACGACAACTCAATGCCCATCCTAGCACAAAAGGATCGCCAGAACCTGGAAACAAACTGGGATCCTCTGTCAGACACAATATTCTCAGGAATGCCGTGTAAACGAACCACATTCTAAAAGAACACAGGCACCAGATCGGAAGAGGAAGGCAGCTTAGGCAAAGGTACCAAATGGACCATCTTAGAAAAACGATCACATACCACCCAGATGACAGACATGCCCTGAGACACCGGGAGATCTGAAATGAAATCCATTGAAATGTGTGTCCAAGGCCTCTTCGGGACAGGCAAGGGCAAGAGCAACCCGCTGGCACGCGAACAGCAAGGCTTAGCTCGAGCACAAGTCCCACAGGACTGCACAAACGACCGCACATCCCGTGACAAGGAAGGCCACCAAAAGGACCTAGCCACCAGATCTCTGGTGCCAAAAATTCCCGGATGCCCTGCCAACACCGAGGAATGAACCTCGGAAATGACTCTGCTGGTCCACTTATCAGGAACAAACAGTCTGTCAGGTGGACAAGAGTCAGGTCTACCAGCCTGAAATCTCTGCAAAACACGTCGCAAATCTGGAGAAATGGCTGACAAGATAACTCCCTCTTTAAGAATACCAACTGGTTCTGCGACTCCCGGAGAGTCAGGCACAAAGCTCCTTGAAAGAGCATCAGCCTTCACATTCTTTGAACCTGGTAAATACGAGACCACAAAGTCAAAACGGGAGAAAAACAATGACCAGCGGGCCTGTCTAGGATTCAGGCGTTTAGCAGACTCGAGATACATCAAATTTTTGTGATCAGTCAAGACCACCACACGATGCTTAGCACCCTCGAGCCAATGACGCCACTCCTCAAATGCCCACTTCATGGCCAACAACTCCCGATTGCCAACATCATAATTCTGCTCAGCAGGCGAAAACTTCCTCGAGAAAAAGGCACAAGGTCTCATCACAGAGCAACCAGGGCCTCTCTGCGACAAAACGGCCCCTGCCCCAATCTCAGAAGCATCCACTTCAACCTGAAAGGGAAGTGAGACATCAGGCTGGCACAAAATAGGCGCCGAAGTAAACCGGCGCTTCAACTCCTGGAAAGCCTCCACGGCTGCAGGAGCCCAGTTAGCAACATCAGAACCTTTCTTGGTCATATCCGTCAAAGGTTTAGCAATGCTAGAAAAATTAGCAATAAAACGACGGTAGAAGTTAGCAAAACCCAAGAACTTCTGAAGACTCTTAACTGACGTGGGTTGAGTCCAATCATGAATAGCACGGACCTTGACTGGGTCCATCTCCACCGCAGAAGGGGAAAAAATAAACCCCAAAAAGGGAACCTTCTGTACTCCAAAGAGACACTTTGAGCCCTTAACAAATAAAGCATTCTCACGCAAAACCTGAAACACCATCCTGACCTGCTCTACATGCGAGTCCCAGTCATCAGAAAAAAACAGAATATCATCCAGATAAACGATCATAAATTTATCCAGATACTTCCGGAAAATATCATGCATAAAGGACTGAAACACTGAAGGAGCATTAGAGAGCCCAAAAGGCATCACCAAGTACTCAAAATGACCTTCGGGCGTATTAAACGCGGTTTTCCATTCATCTCCTTGCTTAATGCGCACAAGGTTGTACGCACCACGAAGATCTATCTTGGTGAACCACTTGGCACCTTTAATTCGGGAAAACAAGTCTGACAACAGAGGCAAAGGATACTGAAATTTAACAGTGATTTTATTCAAAAGCCGATAGTCAATACAAGGTCTCAAAGATCCGTCCTTCTTGGCCACAAAAAAGAATCCCGCACCAAGAGGGGAAGAGGAAGGACGGATATGCCCCTTCTCCAGAGATTCCTTAATATACGAACGCATTGCGGTATGCTCAGGTACAGACAGATTAAATAGTCTTCCCTTAGGAAATTTGCTACCTGGAATCAAATCTATGGCACAGTCACAGTCCCTATGAGGAGGCAGAACACTGGACCTGGACTCGCTGAACACATCCTGATAATCAGACAAATACTCAGGAACTTCCGAAGGAGTAGAGGAAGCAATAGACACCGGCGGGGAATCACCATGAATACCCTGACAGCCCCAACTTGACACAGACATTGCCTTCCAATCCAAGACTGGATTATGAGTCTGTAACCATGGCAAACCCAAAACGACCAAATCATGCATTTTATGCAGAACAAGAAAACGAATCACCTCCCGATGTTCAGGAGTCATGCACATGGTTACCTGTGTCCAAAACTGCGGTTTATTTTCCGCCAATGGCGTAGCATCAATACCCCTCAGAGGGATAGGATTAACCAACGGCTCAAGAACAAAACCACAGCGCTTGGCAAATGACAGATCCATAAGACTCAGGGCAGCACCTGAATCCACAAACGCCATAACAGGGTAAGAGGACAATGAGCAAATTAAAGTCACAGACAAAATAAATTTAGGTTGCAAATTACCAATGGCGACAGGACTAACAACCATTGTTAGGCGTTTAGAGCATGCTGATATAACATGTGTAGAATCACCACAGTAAAAACACAACCCATTCTGACGTCTATGATTTTTCCGCTCATTTCTGGTCTGAATTTTATCACATTGCATCAAATCAGGTGTTTGTTTAGACAACACCACCAGAGGATTAGCGGTTTTGCGCTCCCGCAAACGCCGGTCAATTTGAATAGCCAGCGCCATGGAATCATTCAGACTTGTAGGAATGGAGAAACCCACCATCACATTCTTAATGGCTTCAGAAAGGCCATTTCTGAAGTTTGCGGCCAGAGCACACTCATTCCACTGAGTAAGCACGGACCATTTCCGAAATTTTTGGCAATACACTTCAGCTTCATCCTGGCCCTGAGAAATAGCCAGCAAGGCTTTTTCTGCCTGAATTTCAAGATTGGGTTCCTCGTAAAGCAATCCGAGCGCCAGAAAAAACGCATCAATATTTGCCAATGCCGGATCTCCTGGCGCTAGCGAAAAAGCCCAATCCTGAGGGTCGCCCTGTAAAAAAGAGATAACAATTTTAACTTGCTGAACTGAGTCTCCAGATGAACGGGGTCTCAGAGATAGAAACAATTTACAATTATCCCTGAAATTCCTAAACTTAAATCGGTCTCCAGAAAACAGTTCAGGAATAGGTATTTTAGGTTCAGACATAGGACTACTGGTAACAAAATCTTGTATGCTTTGCACACGAGCAGCAAGCTGGTCCACACTTGTAATCAAGGTCTGGACATTCATGTCTGCAGCAAGCTCAAGCCACTCAGAGGTAAAGGGGAGGAAGAGAGGAAAAAAAAAATAATTCAGAATTTCCTTTCTTATATCCCACTTCTGCAATGCATTAAACATTCAATGTTGGCCTGGCATACTGTTATGACCCCAATGGCAGAGGGTCTCAGGAATCAATACCAAGTATGCAAACACAAAAAACCAGCTCATAGGGCAGTGGTAACTGGGCTGACCATATATCTAATCCTAGCACCACAAATAGAAGTAGCCGGGGAACGTGCCTACGTTGGTTCTAGACGTCTCGCGCCAGCCGGAGAACTAACTAACCCTAGAAGGGAAAAAGAAAGACCTTTCTTGCCTCCAGAGAAAAGACCCCAAAAGTTGGATACAAGCCCCCAACAAATAATAACGGTGAGGTAAGAGGAAAAGACAAACATAAGAATGAGCTAGGTATTTAGCAAAGAGAGGCCCACTAGCTAATAGCAGAATATAGTAAGATAACTTATATGGTCAGCAAAAACCCTATTAAAATATCCACGCTGGATATTCAAGAACCCCCGAACCGTCTAACGGCCGGGGGGAGAACACCAGCCCCCTAGAGCTTCCAGCAAGGTCAGAAATCACATTTAGTACAAGCTGGACAAAAATAGTAGCAAAGCAAGTAACTCAAAAAACAAAGAAGCAAGACTTAGCTTAATTTTGCAAGAGCCAGGACCAGCAGACAGGAGCAACAGAAGGATCTGATTACAACGATGCCAGGCACTGGACTAAGGATCCAGGAAGTTAATATAGCGACACCCCTGGACTAACGACCCAGGTGAGTGCCAAACAGAAAAAAGACAATCCCAGAGTCATACCACTAGTGACCACAAGAGGGAGCCAAAAAGTCTAATTCACAACAATAACCCCTATGCAGATGAATATAATGTGGATGATCCTTTGTTGTGTGCACGAACAGAGCAGGAAGCCATTGCTGCCACTGTTAGCCTCCTCAAATATATGGCAGATCTGAACTGTCGGGTTTCGGCCTCGAGACTTCGGTTCTGCCTTGGTCAAGTGATATTTTTGGGTCACTATCTCCTTCAGGGTGTCAGACACCTCACAAAAGAAAGAAAAATAGCTCCCTTCCTTTTTCGAAAGATGAGACTGAACTCCAGCGTTTTCTTGGACTATGTACTTATTGTCGTCTGTGGATACCAGACGCATCCCGCATAATGCAACCTCTCTACAATGCCCTGAAAGATGGTTCAAGATGTGCTGATGAGTTTGGCAGGTTCCACACTGGATATGGTGTAGTGCACGCAGCTGCACTCCCTCCCTCACCGTCAGCACAAGAAGTAGAACTTCAGGCTCTGTCTACTGCATGTGTTCTGGCCAAAGACAGGCGGGCTAATATATACACGGACTCACAGTATGCATTTGGTATTGCTCTTGATTTCGGAGCCCTATGGGTCAATCGAGGGTTTATTACTACCGCTGGGACTCCAGTGAAGAATGCTGAAGCTGTTAAAACCCTCATGGACTCAATCAAATTACCTACCCAGGTGGCCATTATCAAAGTTAAGGTGCATGGTCCTAAGAACAGTCCACAGACTGTTGGTAACACCTTTGCAGATATGCAAGCAAAAGCTGCTGCTCTCCTACTTATTGAAATGACCATACCAGCTATGGTGACCACACGCTCTCAGCATAAACAGTTACAAGAAACACTGACTCTACAGGAACCTGATGATCCACGACAGACTGAAGTTTTCTGTCGGACCCCGCGAGACCGCTTAATGACGATGCAGAGAATGTCCCCAAAGGAAGAGATGAAGCGGTGGAAGGCTGATGGAGCATGTATGGACAATGGTCTCTGGAAAAAGGACCAACTTGTGTGTCTCCCTAAGCGGATGTACCCTGCTATTGCCACGTGGGCACATGGGCCCACACATCGAGGAAAAAACCAGGCCCTAGCCCTGGTACAAAAATTCTACGGGGCTCCAGGTATTTCTACAGTCCTGACAGCACTCAACCGTGCATGTAATATGTGTCAGACCTGCAATCCCGGTCAACTTCAACATGTACCCCCAAAGCACCTGGCTAAGCCCGACTATCCTTTCCAAAGGCTCCAGGTGGACCACATCATGTTGCCTAAGTCTGAAAGGTATGAATATTGTCTGGTGGTTGTCGACATGTTCTCCAGTTGGCCTGAAGCATTCCCTGTTACCAACATGACTGCAAAGACCACAGCAAAGAAACTGATGATGGAAGTTATATACAGATATGGTGTTCCAGAAGTCGTTGAAAGTGACCAAGGCCCGGCCTTTTCTTCTTATGTGTATCAGGAGGTTCTGACAATGCTTAGATCCACTGTAGCCCTCCATACTCCGTACTATCCACAATCCAATGGGAAAGTTGAGAGGCTGAACGGCACACTGAAGGGACAATTAACCAAAATGATGCAGGAGACTACGGCTCCATGGCCAGAGCTCCTACCCATTGTACTGTACCACATTCTTACTACCCCTAAGGCAAAACATGGCCTGTCCCCATATGAGATATTGTTTGGTGCTAGGCCCCCAGTTGCAAATTTCCAGCCTCAGTAGTTATCAGAAGAAACTGACCGTACTGTTCAATATGTTATTCAGCTTAGTAAAAATCTTGCTAACACCCATGTTTTAGTTTCTTCTTCCCTTCCAGATTCAGCAGAAACCGACATTTGTCACAACTTAAAGTCTGGTGATTTTGTGGTCGTGAAAAGCCATGTCAGAAAACACGGACTAGAACCCTTGTATGACGGTCCCTACCAAGTCCTCATTACTCCTATGTCAGTAAAGCTGGAAGGAAGGCCGACGTGGATCCACGCATCGCACTGCAAGCTGGTCAAACAGACTAGTAGCAAATAAGGGGACATAATGTTTTGGTTTTTCGTATTTTCTATATTATTATTGGTAACCGCATGGGACAGCCTAAATTCCCCAATATTCTTGAATAATAAGTTTGTACAATATCATGAAAGATTAGTAGTACAGATGGGTATAGCCAATAAAATTGTCAGTTCTATTTTCATTTACCCTATGATTACACAAATGTGGGATAAATTGATTAGGGCCACAGATTATCTAGATGATCAAATTTGGGATATATTGGATATACTTAATACTACTGTTGCTGTCCAAAACCAACTACTTATAGTCATTAATCAATATACTGTAGTACTGGACTACTTAACAGCAGCACAGGAAGGTATGTGTCAGGTTATTGGACCCGCATGCTGTTACTATATAGATCCCAATAGTACTCTAAAGTTAAAGTTAAAGTTAGAGGATATTCAAAGACTCAGAGATTAATATAATAAAGACAATGACCATAATAAGGACAGTTGTGGGCAGACACCTTCTCCTTTTTTTAATCTAGCCAATTGGTTTGAGGGACTTGGGGGCTGGATAGCTGAAATCTTGTAAAGTTTGTTACACATTGCTGCCTTTATCCTTGTTATGTAACACTAAAACTTGTTCTTTGGTGTATTTCTGTATGTATTAGGAAATTCTACACTAAGACAACTAATGATGAAACCAAAAGCTTTGCCACCCCTGCTCTTCTCTACACCGATTTCACAAAGTTATCTGATGAAGATGTTGAAGCCAAGCGCATAGCTATCAAAAGATCCCCACCACTGTTATCAATAATTGTTATTCATAAATTCTAGTATACAGGGGGGACGGGTACGCCGCAACAGCCATGGCTGGTATCCAGGCACCAGCCATGTGAAGACCGGTACCCCTCGAGCTTATAGCTTGGGATAGTACCTCTGATGCTGGACATTAATTAACAAAATGTATCTAGGGGGGAATGTGAAGGGACAAATTAAGAAAGATTCTCCATTTTGCGCTTTTCGACTCCATTTTGCCGTTTTAAGATAAATTTTGTTAGTAGGCTAAAGTTTACAGCTGTTATGAGACCTTGATTGTTGCAATCTAAACAGAACATGAGACTGAGGGTGTATTGTTCTACGAGACTTTGATGCACAGACTGTTCCGGCATTCTTATAGGTTAAGAACTGTGAGAGTGTTCTTATGCTGATTGGTTGAAGTATAATCTATGACTATGAAAAGTCATACACAATAAACGGGGGCAGAGAGATCTGCTTGATCCCCCCAAACAGAGGCACACGTCTCCGTCTGGTCATTTTCAGTTGCCGGCAACGCCCTGTAGATTAATTTGGAAATCACTGAGTTAACCGTGAAGGATCACTTTAGATCCTCTCTCAACAGTATCACTCTTTATTAACCAGCACCTGCCTCCCAGTCCTTGCTGGACAACAGTGTTAATCAGCTTGAGTTCTGGCTTGGTGCTTTGCTTTGTTTTCTGTGTGTATAATTTGTGCAGTACTGGGACTTCTGGTTCTGCTAGTCTTAGTTTCTGTTTTCAGTTGGTATCTGCAGCCTTCTCTGTGTTTTCTATTAGGAGGTGACCCGTTTTTGTACCCAGTCCTTAGATCTTTTAGATAACCCCTTCCCCCTATCTATAGGGCTTCGCTTGAGATTAACCTAGGATCGTCGGTGGGTCTATTCGCTCCATCGTAGGGTAACAGCCTAGTCATAGTTTAGGGTCAGTTTTCCCCCTTCTACCCTAGTCCTGTGTTGCAGTTCCGTAACATACACACCCTTAGGCCGGGGTCACACTTGTGAGTGTGATGCGAGAAACCCAGGGTCCTGGCAGCATGTTTTCTTTCTAGGTAAAAAATTGTACTCTTCTTTTGTAAAGTGCTACACCACCTGATTCAGCTACTTATTATTATATATACATATAATTTGTACTTTTTAAAATGATTTCTAATAAAATTTTGCTTTTATTCTATTACGTTTCTTTTACTGGTCTTTTTTGCACGTTCTTTTTATATGATCGCTATGTTGAGTCCCAGAAGAGTATTGATCTCACACTAGGACACTCCGAGGAGCTCTTTACCACAACATTTCTTGATTACGGCCTCTCAACCTGCATGCTCTAAGAGGAACAGGACAACATGCTGTTTAGTGCTGCACAAATCTTAGAGCAGCCACGGCAACAAGAACATGAGCAAATTTGGGATAAGGAGGAGGAAGATGATCATGAGTAACAATTTCTGCCAAGTTTTGTTGTTGTTAAGTCACAAAGTCATTAGGAGCAGAGTGTGGGAGTGGAAGATGAGGTGGTTGATGACAACGTCACAGACCCAAGCTGGGAAGCTGGCATGCAGAGTGAGGCTAGCTGCACTGAGTGGGAGAGATCAGCAGCACCGAAAGAGGCAGTGCGGTGACCAGAGGGAGAAGGCAGGGAAGTGAAACGCAGAGCACCAACAGTCCTGAATTTCTCCGTCAAAGAGTTAAGTGTTCCTGGGACTTTTTAAAGAGAGATCTGACACAAACAAAATGGCCATTTGCAACCTGTGCTATGCAAAGATCAGCATGGGCATGACCACTAAGAACCTATCCACCATCATTATGATCAGGCACATGTCATCTAAGCACCAGACTCGGTGGGCTGAGCACCTTGGTCCACGATTGGTGCCATTGGGTGACACCACTGTCTCTTTCCCTGTGCTTGGTGCTTCCCAATACCTTGTCCAATACACGGATGCAGGAGCGTCCTGCCCTGCACCTATCCTTGCACATTCTGACTTACCATCAACAGGGACTTCCAATTTCTTGTCCCAGCCCAGAGTTCAGATGTCCATACCCCAGGCCTTGGAAAGACAAAAGTTTGCAGCCACCCACCAACAGGCCCAAATGCTAAACATACACATTTCCAGGCTGCTTGCTGTTGAAATGTTGCCATTTCGGCTAGTATACATGGAGAATTTCCTCCGACTCATGGCCTATTTAAACAGTCGTTGCTCACAATTAAACGAGAAGCTTTGCATGCATCCACCAGGTGGGGAAGGAGGAAGACATAACACAGAGAGATTGTCGCAGGTCCAGCCTCATCTTATCTGCTCAGCACTGATTGGGTAACAATGAGGAGGTGGACAATGAGAAGGATGAAGAGGAGGGACAAGAGCTGGTGGCTAGCCCAACAGAGGCTAGTAGCCACTCAATCTTTGTCCCATCTCTCCTACATGGATGGGCTGAGGATGAGAATGAGGAGGAAGAGAGGTAGGAGGAGGAGGAAGATATGGAGAGTTATCATCATGGTGGAGACAGGGAAGTGCTGGCTCTATGGAGCTTGGCAGAGATGGCCAACTTTTTGTACCGCTGCCTTTTCCGTGACCCTCGCTTTACATTCATCTTGGCAAAAAAAGAGTACCTGATGTTCATCCTGCTAGACCCATGCTACAAGGAGAACTTTGCATCTTTTCTTCCTGAGGAGAAGAGGTCTTCATAAATGGTGCTGTATGAGAAGGCCATTTTGGAAAATATGTTGAAAAAATTCCCATCAGACAATGCTAGCGGCAGAGGGCAAGTTTTTTTGCCCAACCAAGGAGGAGAGACCAGAAATACACACAGCAGAGGCACCCCAGCACCCAGTGCCTGATGACCTGGTATTTTTGACAAGGAGGGAAACGTTTTTAAAGATGGTCCAGCAATACCTGGCAGACAAATCCAGGGTACTCCTTAATTCCGATGTGACTTTCAAATATTGGGTCTCAAAACTGGACATCTGGCATGTGCTGTCCCTCTATGCCTTAGAGGTGTGGGCTGCCCTGTCTGAGCGTGTTTTTAGTGCCATCAGGGGGTCATAACAGACAGGCACTTTTGCCTGGCAACAGAGAATGCAGAAAGGCTCACTCTCACATAAATGAACAAAGCCTGAATTGGCCCACACTTTTCTACACCACCAGATGACAGCAGCATATAAAGTGTTTGTAATATTTTAATAAGAACCTCCAGCTGTTTACTTTCAGGGATCTATGGATGACCCTAATCATATTTTCTGTCTGGCTTTGCACTTTCTGCCAAGCCTTTGTGACTGTATAGGTACATCATCTACACTTTCAAAATAATTTTCATTAAAAATGTTGTTATGGATTCAATGACTCATCCATTCAATTTAACATGGTTACTGTTGCTGCTGTAATATGTAAAAGTAAAAAAAAAAAAAAGTATTACATGTTTCTTCACATTTCTTACTCATACACTATTCCGTGTTTTGGGGTACATTTTTGTGATATAAGAAAAAAAAAAGTAAAAAAATTTAGCTGGGTTACATTTCTCAGCCATACAGTAATATGTGTTCTTCGGTATTTCGTGGTCTGGAATACACTTTGCTATATAAACCTCAAAAAAAGATTGAAAATTTCATAGTTATCATATCGCTCACCCATAGGCTATTTTGTGGATTGAATTACATTTTGTTGGTATATAACCCTCCAAAAACTTGTTCAAAATTTATCGGTATTATATTGCTCATCCATAGACTATTCTGTGGTCTGGAGTACATTTCATTGCTATATAAGCCTCAAAAAAAATTTCAAAATTTATTGGTATTATATTTCTCACCTATGGAGTATTACTTCTTCTTGGGTACATTTTGTTGCTATATAAACCTCCAAAAACTTGTTTAAAATGTTCATAGACTATTCTGTGGTCTGGAGTACATTTCGATGGTGTATAACCCTCAAAAAAATCTTCAAAAATTGAGACTTTGCGCACTCGTTGCAGATTTGGTGCATTTTTGTTGCATTTTTTTTCTGCACAGGTTTGTGACAAAACCTGAAGCCAGCAAAGTGAATAAGAAACTTGACGTGTCATGCACAGATTGAGTATTTTTGACTTGCAGATTTGGTGAAGAAAATTACCTGCTGCATGTCAGTTCTCTGTGCATTTTTGCCCTGCATTTTTCACCATTGACTTCACTACAATCAATCAATAACGCAGGCAAAAATGCACCAAAAATGTGTGTTTTGCAACTGCATTTTTCCTGCTAAGAGATGCAGAAATGGTGCAGAAATGTTCAAGGTGTGAACATACCCTTATTGGTATTATATAGCACACCTATAGACTATTCCATGGTCTGGAGTACATTTCCTTGGTATATAATCCTCAAAGTGCATAGCCTTTATGAGTGTAGTAGTACCAATACATGACAATTAGAACAGAATGTGTATGAGGCCTTACTTTATGTCTCATATAAGGGTGTATTGTAGTGATGAGAGAACATACTCGGTAATGCTCGTTACTCGCTCGAGCATCGCTGTACTCGTGGTACTTGGCGAGCACCGAGCATTTCTGGGTTTGCTCAGCGTGAGCTCGGGTCTCTGCCCTGCATGATTGGCGCTCTTAACAGAGCCAATCAACATGCAGGGATTGTGTGCCACGCACTGTAATGCCGCAGCCATCTTTGTTGTGGTATTACAGTGATTGGCTGACCACACAGCGTCATCGGGTCTATAAGAGACCTGGCGCCGCCCTGCTCAGTGCATTCAGCTCCGGATTCAGACAGCGTAGGGAGAGCTGGTGCCGAGATAGGGTCAAATTTAGGGATTTATTAGTTAGTGTGGGTCTACCCTTATAGAATCCACAAATCCAGCTAAACCAACAGTCCTTCTACGGACTAATTACGGAGTATATAGATTGCAGTTCTAGGTAGGCAGGGGAGTGTATGTGGCGCTATACATATTAGTGCAAGGCATGCAGGCAGTATATGTGAGGATATAGATATCATTGCATACATCAAGAGGGTCCATTCTATTACTGTCTGCTGCTGCTGCTGCCTATTACGTATATACCTAGCCCCAGGTATCAGTGGCTAACAAGAATTTTTTTGGCATCTTAATCCTGATTATTTTATTCCAAAGCAATACAGAACCCCCCCCCTTTTTTTTGCTTGTTTACCTATTGAACAGTGTGGTACCTCTGTCAGACGCCTGATCTGTGGGCTCCAAATTTGGGCATTTCAGGCCTCTATTCCACTGTATTGGCTGTCTGTAACCCTTGTTCTATTCAGTATTTTGGGGTAAAAAATACAGGCCACATATTGAAAAGTGTGGTACCTCTGTCAGACCCCTGATCTATCTGCGGGCTACAAATTTGGGCATTTTAGGCCTCCACTCCATTTTATTTGTTGTCTGCTACCCTCGTTCTATACAGTATTTTGGGTATAAAAATACAGGTCACATATTGAACAGTGTGGTACCTCTGTCAGACCCCTGATCTAGCTGTGGACTACAAATTTAGGCATTTCAGACCTCCATTCCACTGTATTGGCTGTCTGTAACCCTCGTTCTATTCAGTATTTTGGGGTAAAAAAATACAGGCCACATATTGAATAGTGTGGTACCTCTGTCAGACCCCTGATCTATCTGTGGGCTACAAATTTGGGCATTTCAGGCCTACATTCACCTTTTTTTGCGGTGTGTTATCCTAGTTCTATACAATATTTTTCTGTTTAAATTAAAAAGCATACAAGCCACATATTGAACAGTGTGGTATCTCTGTCAAACGCCTCCTCTATCTGTGGGCTAAAAATTGTGTCATTTGAGGTCTCCTTTGAACTGGGTTTGCTGTGTCTTAGCCTAGTTATTAACAACAGTTTTTTGTTTTTTTAAATATTTTTTACCTACAGTCCAGATAATTTAAACTGCGTTTTTTACGCACACTGATCACATAAGTTTGCTCCAAATTCAGTCATTTGTAGTGAACATGGAAAATATTGTAGTAGTCCATTTAAAATGGGCATGGCGCGTGGCAAGGGATGGGGAAGTGACCGCGATGCTGATGGTGCATGCAGAGGCCGATACAGTGGGCAAGCTGAAAGTGGGCCAGAACAAACACCCACATCTTCTCACTCGACGTTCCTGTTCCAGTTACTAGGGGACCACAGCACACCACTATTGATCCCAGAGCAGTGTCAAAAGGTTGTTGGTTGGATAGCGGATAATGCTTCCAATCACTTTGCCACCACCACGTCTTCCATACGGTCAAGTCTGAGTAGCCATGAGTCTGGACCGCATATTACTCACCCTGATCCTCCTTCCTCCCACCATGCTGAGTGCATTGAGACAACTGATCCCACACATGGACCATCCGAAGAGCTGTTCACTTTTCCATTTATAGATTCGGGACTCTCGGCCGGTCGACTTGAAGCAGGGCAAGATGAGATCGCGTGTAGTGATGCCCAAATATTTGAGCAGCCACGGTCACACGAAGGCGATGGTGGCAAAGTGTCACAAGAGGTATACGATCATGAGACACAATTGCCAGAAAGTCAGGAGGTGGACCAGGGTGTGGATGTGGAAGACGAGGTGGTGGATGATATAGTAACTGACCCAACCTGGCAGGAGGACATGCAGAGCGAGGACAGCAACACACATGGGGAAGGAGGCATAGCACCTCAACAGGCAGGAAGAAGCAGTGTGGTGGCCACAGACAGAAGGTGTGCATCCGTTCCTCGTAACACCAACATGATGGAAGTTGCCATTCCAACTGTTAGGTCTTCCCGAGTCTGGTTGTTTTTTAAAGATTCTGCCGATAACCCAAAACAAGCCATTTGCACTACCTGCCAGGCCCGCATCAGCAGGGGTAGCAAAACTACCAACCTGACCACCACCAGCATGATCAGGCACATGGCAGCAAAGCACCCGACTTTGTGGGCCAAACCCCAGGAACAGTGTCTGTGGGTGACACCACTGTTTCTTCCACTGTTGTGCATGCAAACCAATCCCCTGTCCAAAGTGCATGTGAAGATGGTTCGTGCCCTGCACCTGTCATTGCCCACAGTCAACTAGCACCATCATCAAGCATATCCAAGTCCTTGTCCCAGCGCAGCTTTCAGTTGTCCATACCACAGTCATTTGAACGCAAGTGGAAATAGGCAGCCAACCCCCACAGGCCACAGTACTAAATTCTAACATTTCTTGTCTGCTTGCGCTCGAAATGTTGCCTTTTAGGCTTGTGGAAACGGAAACTTTCAGCAACTTGATGGCGGCAGCCGTCCCAAGGTACTTGGTCCCCAGCTGCCACGATTTCTCCCGGTGTGCCGTACTGGCATTACACCAGCACATGTCCCAAAACATTACCCGTGCCCTCAACAATGCTGTTACTGGCAAAGTCCTCCTAACCATGGACACGTGGACAAGTGCTTGTGGGCAGTGATGGTACATCTCACTGATGGCACACTGGGTTAACATAGTGGAAGCCGGGACCCAGTTGGACCTTAGGATGGAACACGTCCTCCTGACGCTGAGGATTGCAAGCCCTATGTCAATCAGGGTTGTCCCCACAGTCTATGGCTCCTGCACCTCCTTCTCCTCCTCGTCTTCAGCCTCCATCTCTGAAATGAGCGCATCAGTCACAAGTTGGAAGCACTGCAGCACTGCCTCAGCCAAGCGGCAACCTACGAAACCTTGAGGACTCCACCAAGATGGTGAGCGGCGATGATGCCATAATTAGCGTTATCTGTTATGATCTGGTAACCTTGGAGCCGCATGAAAGACTTTCTCAGGAGTAGGTGGTACCTGTACTGACCGCAAACCCTAAACTAACACTGCAACTAGAAGTAGCTGTGGGATGTACCTAACATGTCCTAGACACCTCGACACAGCCGGAGAACTAAATACCCCTATAGATAGAAATGGGAATTCTATCTTGCCTCAGAGCAGAACCCCAAAGGATAGGCAGCCCCCCACAAATATTGACTGTGAATATAAGAGGAAAGACACACGCAGGCAGAAAAACAGGATTTAGCAAAAGAGGCACTTCTAGCTAAATAGAAATGGATAGGACAGAATTCTAAGCGGTCAGTATTAAAATCCTAAAAATATCCACAGCAGATAATACAAATATTCCACATCTAATTAAAGACATAGAAAGTATATCTGCATCTCCTGAGAATCCAGCATGACTGAAAAATCCAAACAAAGTCTAAGCTGGACAAAAACACAATAAATTGCACTGAATTGCAAAGCACACTGCATGTGTGCACAGAGACAAAAAACAGACACTTATCTTAGCTGAATTTGGCAGCAAGGCATGAGGAGCCAGAGAGAGATGCAATCCCTCCAAGTACAATGGACAACTGGCACTGACTCATGGAGCCTGCACACCTAAATACCTAATAGAGCTGCAATCAGCAGAAACACCTGCCCGGATTACAACCCCAAGACAACTGCACTACCACCAACAACCACCGGAGGGAGCCCAAGAGCAGAATTCACAACAGTTATCATCCCGCTTCTCTGCATTCTGAAAAGCTCTCTGCTCACAAGAAAAGAGGATGCATTCCAGGTGGAGCAGGAGGACATGGAGCAAGGAACCATACAGAGTGATTACACACAGCCTAGCCTCATGTCGTCCTAATGTGGATTGGTAGACAATGAGGAAGAGAAGGAGGAGGAAGTACAGAAACTAGTTTCATGCACTATAGACGGTACTACAAGCACAACTGTCATACTGTCTGTTCAGCGTGGCTGGCCTGAAGACAGGGAGGAGGAGGAGGACAGCATGGTCAGTCATTCTGTTGCCTGTTAGCAGTCTGGCATGCATGGCTGACTTTATGTTGCACTGCCTTTCCCGTGACCCTCGCATTATGAAAAATTTCTGTGACACTCATTACTGGTAGGTGACACTTCTAGACCCATGCTACAAGGAGAACTTTCAATCTCTTCTTCCAGAGGCAGACAGGTCTACTAAAATGATGCAGTACTAGAGGGCCCTTGTTGCGGAATTACTAAAAAAATTCCCATCTGAGAACGCAGGTGGTAGATGTCATAGTTCGTTGGACAACCAAGGAGTACAGGTGAGAGAGACACAACTCCAATCCAGCGGAGGCAGGGGAACACTCTGGGAGTTATCTCAGACCCTCCCATCGCCCTGGCCCAGAGGCGCGGGGTACTGTCACCAGTAGTGCAATGTTTGGTAAGATGCTGAGGGAGTACCTTGCTGACCGTACCAACGTCCTCAGTGATTCCTCTGTGCCTTCTAATTATTGAGTATCCAAGCTGGACACGAGGCATGAATTGGCTCTCTATGGCTTGGAGGTCCTGGCCTGCCC
This sequence comes from Ranitomeya variabilis, assembly GCF_051348905.1. Lineage (NCBI taxonomy): Eukaryota > Metazoa > Chordata > Amphibia > Anura > Dendrobatidae > Ranitomeya > Ranitomeya variabilis. The sequence goes on along the minus strand of NC_135236.1, from coordinate 415,308,516 downwards.
GTAAAAAAAATTTTGAAAAAAAAAAAGGTGTACCCCCCAGGGGGAAATGTTTGTCAGCCCATGTGTGGGCATTCCAAGTATAGGAGACCCGCTCCTTTAAATTGGGAATAGAATCATAGGAGGACATCTTCCACATCTCTTCAGACACCACCACTAGAACATCAGGGTGACCGTATTCTGCTAGTGTTTTGTCAGAGTGGGTTTTTAGTGCCGCTGGTGGAATTATAACTGATAAGCGCATCCGCCTGTCAACTGAAAATGCTGACAGGCAGACTCTCATAAAAATGAACAAAGGCTGGATTGGGCCAGACTTCTGTACACCACCAATAACAGCAAAACATATCCTCCAATACAGTGTCTTTTTTGGGAGGTGTATTCCCATACACCTCTTCACACCCACACATGTGTATATGCTTCCTGATTTTGGCTATTTGGTGTTATCCTCCTCCTTCTCTTCATTCTCATCATCCACCACCATAAGAACACCAGGGTGAACGTGTTCTGTGATGTTACTGCCTCTCTATTTTTTTGCAAGGGTGTTTATGATGCCCGTAAATAATTTAAAAAAAGTTTACCCCCCAGGGGTTAACGTTTGTCAACCCCTACACTTAGTATATTGGCATTCCAAGTATAGGAGACCCGCTCCTTTAAATTGTGAATAGATTCACAGGAGGACATCCTCCTCGTCTCTTCAGACACCACCACTAGAACACCAGGGTGAATGTATTCCGTGATGTAACAGCCACTCTATTTTTTATCTAGGGTGTTTATGATGCCCGTAAAAAATACACTTAGTGTATGGGCATTACAAGTATAGGATACCAACTCCTTTATAATAGGAACATTTTTATATGAGGCCCTCCTCCACATCTCTTTCAAGGGGCATTGGAGTGGCTCCTAATTTTTTGCAGGCCTTGCATTTACTGCATAGGCAAATACTATGGGAGACCCCCTTCCTAATAATGGGAACATTGTTTTGAGGAGGCCCACCTCTACGTCTCTTCCCAGGCTTATTGAGGTGTGTGTGAATTTGATGCAGGGCAGGCCTTGCATTCAATGCCTAAGCAAACAGTTTTGCAGTACCAAATGAATAATGTGAACTGGGTTTTGTTGTGGCCATCCAGTATGTGGGCTCAAAGGCTTATTGGGGTGCGTGTAACTTTGGTGCAGGGCAGGCCTTGCATTCAATGCATAGGCTAACAGTATGGCAGTAGCAAATGAATAATGTGAACTAGGTTTTCCAGTGGCCATCCAGTATGTGGACTCAAAGGCTTATTGGGGTGCGTGTAATTTTGGGGCAGGGCAGGCCTTGCATTCAATGCCTAAGCAAACAGTATGGCAGTACCAAATGAATAATGTGAACTAGGTTTTCCAGTGGCCATCCAGTATGTGGGCTCAAAGGCTTATTGGGGTGCGTGTAATTTTGGGGCAGGGCAGGCCTTGCATTCAATGCCTAAGCAAACAGTATGGCAGTACCAAATGAATAATGTGAACTTGGTTTTCCTGTGGCTATCCAGTACGTGGTTTCAAAGGCTTATTGAGCTGCATGTGAATTTTGGGTAGGCCAGACCTTGCATTCAATGTATTATCAAACAGTATGGCAGTACCGAATGAATAATGTGAACTTGGTTTTCCTGTGGCCATCCAGTACGTGGGTTCAAAGGTTTATTGGGGTGCGTGTAACTTTGGGGCAGGGCAGGTCTTGCATTTAATGCATAGGAAAACAGTATGACAGTAAAAAATGAATAATGTGAGCTAGGTTTTCCTGTGGCCATCCAGTACGTGGGCTCAAAGGCTTATTGGGGTGCATGTAACTTTGGGGCAGGGCAGGCCTTGCATTCAATGCATAGGTAAACACTATGTGAGACCCACTTTCTTATAATGAGAACATTTTTTCAGGAGGCCCTCCTGTACATCTCGTGAAAGGGGTATTGTGGTGCGTCCTAATTTTTGGCAGCCCAGCCACTCACTGCATAGGTAATAACAGTATAGGAGATCCACTGTATCATAATGGCCCTTTAAGAATATTAATACCGCCTGATGCCACTATAAAAATAGGCTTTGCGACTTTAAGAGTCACTCCTTCATAAATGAAACAAGATGTGTCTGATGATGTGTCACACACCACATGGCCAGCTAAGGTTGTTAAATGTTACAATGACATGTCCCAGTGAATGCATTTGTATTGGTTGAAAGCAATGGTAAAGTTGAAAAATGCATCAAAAACGCTACCTGTGAACATAGTCCAAGTGGTGGAGGTACATTTTTTTGGGGGGGGTTTTCTTTTGCCTTACATACAAATTGTTACCATGGAAAGGATTTTCCTTAACGTATTTCCCAGGAAAATCCATTTTGTTTTTGTTTTTGTATGTTTTAATGTGCACTTGTAAAGTGGCGTCACACTCTGAAAACATTGTTCACAGCAGTGACACAGGAGTCAGAAATGCTTCCAGGAGTCTTCCCCATGATGTTCCCGTGTCATTTAAGCACTGTTTCCATCGATTTCAGAAGTTTTTAGACCCTTAAAGGACCCTGGGGGGGGATCGCGACCAAAATGCTCGGGTTTCCTATAAACTTACATTGGGCTCATTGCTCGGGTCGAGTACCCGAGTATTCCAATTTGCTCGACCCGACGCATTTTAGTTCTCACCCATCACTAGTGTATTGTCCATAATTTTTGGCACTTCTTGCTTCCTTCATAAATTGAACTGAAATTTCCTATTTTTTACTGAAATTAAATTTTTAAAAATCCTTTTTAAGTTTTGTCTTATATACAAGTCATTATACATGAAAAAATAACTTTTTTCCTGTAAAATGCAATTTCTCGTTAGTTTGGAATGTTTTATTGTCACTCCTTAACCCCTTCATGACCCAGCCTATTTTGGCCTTAATGACCTTGCCGTTTTTTGCAATTCTGACCAGTGTCCCTTTATGACGTAATAACTCAGGAACGCTTCAACGGATCCTAGCGATTCTGAGATTGTTTTTTCGTGACATATTGGGCTTCATGTTAGTGGTAAATTTAGGTCGATAATTTCTGAGTTTATTTGTGAAAAAAACGGAAATTTGGCGAAAATTTTGAAAATTTCGCAATTTTCACATTTTGAATTTTTATTCTGTTAAACCAGAGAGTTATGTGACACAAAATAGTTAATAAATAACGTTTCCCACATGTCTACTTTACATCAGCACAATTTTGGAAACAAATTTTTTTTTTGCTAGGAAGTTATGAGGGTTAAAATTTGACCAGTGATTTCTCATTTTTACAACAAAATTTACAAAACCATTTTTTTTAGGGACCACCTCACATTTGAAGTCATTTTGAGGGTTCTATATGGCTGAAAATACCCAAAAGTGACACCATTCTAAAAACTGCACCCCTCAAGGTACTCAAAACCACATTTAAGAAGTTTATTAACCCTTCAGGTGTTTCACAGCAGCAGAAGCAACATGGAAGTAAAAAATGAACATTTAACTTTTTAGTCACAAAAATGATATTTTAGCAACAATTTTTTTATTTGCCCAAGGGTAAAAGGAGAAACTGGACCACGGACGTTGTTGTCCAATTTGTCCTGAGTACGCTGATACCTCATATGTGGGGGTAAACCACTGTTTGGGCGCACGGCAGGGCTCGGAAGGGAAGGAGTGCCATTTGACTTTTTGAATGAAAAATTGGCTCCAATCTTTAGCGGACACCATGTCGCGTTTGGAGAGCCCCCGTGTGCCTAAACATTGGAGCTCCCCCACAAGTGACACCATTTTGGAAACTAGACCCCCCAAGGAACTTATCTAGAAGCATAGTGAGCACTTTAAACCCCCAGGTGCTTCACAAATTGATCCGTAAAAATGAAAAAGTACTTTTTTTTCCCCCAAAAATTATTTTAGCCTCAATTTTTTCATTTTCACATGGGCAACAGGATAAAATGGATCCTAAATTTTGTTGGGCAATTTCTCCTGAGTACACCGATACCTCACATGTGGGGGTAAACCACTGTTTGGGCACATGGTAAGGCTCGGAAGGGAAGGAGCGCCATTTGACTTTTTGAATGAAAAATTATCTCCATCGTTAGCGGACACCATGTCGCTTTTGGAATGCCCCTGTGTGCCTAAACATTGGAGCTCCTCCACAAGTGACCCCATTTTGGAAACTAGACCCCCCAAGGAACTTATCTAGAGGCATAGTGAGCACTTTAAACCCCCAGGTGCTTCACAAATTGATCCGCAAAAATGAAAAAGTACTTTTTTTTCACACAAAATTTCTTTTAGCCTCAATTCTTTCATTTTCACATGGGCAACAGGATAAAATGGATCCTAAAATTTGTTGGGCAATTTCTCCTGAGTACGCCGATACCTCATATGTGGGGGTAAACCACTGTTTGGGTGCACGGCAAGGCTCGGAAGGGGAGGCGTGCCATTTGACTTTTTGAATGGAAAATTAGCTCCAATCGTTAGCGGACACCATGTCGCGTTTGGAGAGCCCCTGTGTGCCTAAACATTGGAGATCCCCTACAAGTGACCCCATTTTGGAAACTAGACCCCCCAAGGAACTTATCTAGATGCATAGTGAGCACTTATAACCCCCAGGTGCTTCACAGAAGTTTATAACGCAGAGCCGTGAAAATAAAAAATAATTTTTCTTTCCTCAAAAATGATTTTTAGCCCAGAATTTTTTATTTTCCCAAGGGTAATAGGAGATATTGGACCCCAAATGTTGTTGTCCAGTTTGTCCTGAGTACGATGATACCCCATATGTGGGGGTAAACCACTGTTTGGGCGCACGGCAGGGCTCGGAAGGGAAGGCACGCCATTTGGCTTTTTGAATGGAAAATTAGCTCCAATCATTAGCGGACACCATGTCGCGTTTGGAGAGCCCCTGTGTGCCTAAACATTGGAGCTCCCGCACAAGTGACCCCATTTTGGAAACTAGACCTCCCAAGGAACTAACCTAGATGTGTGGTGAGCACTTTGAACCCCCAAGGGCTTCACAGAAGTTTATAACGCAGAGCCATGAAAATAAAAAATAATTTTTCTTTTCTCAAAAATGATATTTTAGCCCACAATTTTTTATTTTCCCAAGGGTAACAGGAGAAATTGGACCCCAAAAGTTGTTGTACAGTTTCTCCTGAGTACGCTGATACCCCATATGTGGGGGTAAACCACTGTTTTGGCACACGTCGGGGTTCGGAAGGGAAGTAGTGACGTTTTGAAATGCAGACTTTGATGGAATGCTCTGCGGGCGTCAGGTTGCTTTTGCAGAGCCCCTGATGTGCCTAAACAGTAGGAACTCCCCACAAGTGACTCCATTTTGGAAACTAGACCCCCAAGGGAACTTATTTAGATGTGTGGTGAGCACTTTGAACCCCCAAGTGCTTCACAGAAGTTTATAACTCAGAGCCGTGAAAATAATAAATGTGTTTCCTTTCCTCAAAAATATTTTTTTAGCCCAGAATTTTTTATTTTTGCAAGAGTAACAGGAGAAATTGGACCCAAAAGTTGTTGTCCAGTTTCTCCTGAGTACGCTGATACCCCATATATGGGGGTAAACTACTGTTTGGGAACATGCCGGGGCTTGGAAGGGAAGTAGTGACGTTTTGGAATGCAGACTTTGATGGAATGGTCTGCGGGCATCATGTTACGTTTGCAGAGCCCCTGATATGCCTAAACAGTAGAAACCCCCCACAAGTGACCCCATTTTAGAAACTAGACCCCCCAAGGAACTTATCTAGATGTGTGGTGAGCACGTTCAACCCCCAAGTGCTTCACAGAAGTTTACAACGCAGAGCCGTGAAAATAAAAAATCATTTTTCTTTCCTCAAAAAAGATGTTTTAGCAAGCAATTTTTTATTTTCACAAGGGAAACAGGAGAAATTGGGCCCCAATATTTGTTGCCCAGTTTGTTGTGAGTGTGCTGGTACCCCATATGTGGGGGTAAACCACTGTTTGGGCACACGTCAGGGCTTGGAAGGGAAGTAGTGACATTTGAAATGCAGACTTTGATGGAATGGTCTGTGGGCGTCACATTGCATTTGCAGAGCCCCTGATGTGCCTAAACAGTAGAAACACCCCACAAGTGACCCCATTTTGGAAACTAGACCCCCCCAAGGAACTTATCTAGATGTGTGATGAGCACGTTCAACCCCCAAGTGCTTCACAGAAGTTTACAACGCAGAGCCGTGAAAATAAAAAATCATTTTTCTTTCCTCAAAAAAGATGTTTTAGCAAGCAATTTTTTATTTTCACAAGGGTAACAGGAGAAATTGGGCCCCAATATTTGTTGCCCAGTTTGTTGTGAGTGTGCTGGTACCCCATATGTGGGGGTAAACCACTGTTTGGGCACACGTCAGGGCTCAGACGGGAAGTAGTGACATTTGAAATGCAGACTTTGATGGAATGGTCTGTGGGCGTCACATTGCATTTGCAGAGCCCCTGATGTGCCTAAACAGTAGAAACACCCCACAAGTGACACCATTTTGGAAACTAGACCCCCCCAAGGAACTTATCTAGATGTGTGATGAGCACGTTCAACCCCCAAGTGCTTCACAGAAGTTTACAACGCAGAGCCGTGAAAATAAAAAAATCATTTTTCTTTCCTCAAAAAAGATGTTTTAGCAAGCAATTTTTTATTTTTGCAAGGGTAACAGGAGAAATTGGACCCCAACAATTGTTGCCCAGTTTGTCCTGAGTACGCTGGTACCCCAAATGTGGGGGTAAACTACTGTTTGGGCTTGGAAGGGAGGGAGCACCATTTGACTTTTTGAACGCAAGATTGGCTGGAATCAATGGTGGCGCAATGTTGCGTTTGGAGACCCCTGATGTGCCTAAACAGTGGAAACCCCTCAATTCTAACTTCAACACTAACCCCAACACACCCCTAATCCTAATCCCAACTGTAGCCATAACCCTAATCACAACCCTAACCCCAACACACCCCTAACCACAACCCTAACCGCAACACACCCGTAACCCTAATTCCAACCCTAATCCTAACCCTAATCCCAACCCTAACCCTAATCCCAACCCTAACCACAACTGTAACCCCAACGCACCCCTAACCCTATCCGTAACCCTAACCACAAGCCTAATCTTAACCCTATTTCCAACCCTAGCCCTAATTCCAACCCTAACTCTAATTCCAACCCTAACCCTAAGGCTATGTGCCCACGTTGCGGATTCGTGTGAGATTTTTCCGCACGATTTTTGAAAAATCTGCAGGTAAAAGGCACTGCGTTTTACCTGCGGATTTACAGCAGATTTCCAGTGTTTTTTTGTGCGGATTTCACCTGCGGATTCCTATTGAGGAACAGGTGTAAAACGGTGCGGAATCCGCACAAAGAATTGACATGCTGCGGAAAATACAACGCAGCGTTTCTGCACGGAATTTTCCGGACCATGGGCACAGCGGATTTGGTTTTCCATAGGTGTACATGGTACTGTAAACCTGATGGAAAACTGCTACGAATTCGCAGCGGCCAATCCGCTGCGGATCCGTGGCCAATCCGCTGCAGATCCGCGGCCAATCCGCTGCGGATCCGCGGCCAATCCGCTGCGGATCCGCAGCCAAATCCGCACTGTGTGCACATGCCATAACCCTAACCCTACCCCTAACCCTAACCCTACCAGTAACCCTAACCCTACCCCTAACCCTACCCCTAGTTCTAACCCTAGTTCTAACCCTAACCCTAGTGGAAAAAAAAAAAATATTTTCTTTATTTTATTATTGTCCCTACCTATGGGGGTGATAAAGGGGGGTGGGGTTATTTATTATTTTTTTTATTTTGATCGCTGTGATAGAACCTACCACAGCTATCAAAATGTACTTTGTAATGAATCTGCCGGCCGGCAGATTCGGCGGACGCACTGAGCATGCGCCCGCCATTTTGGAAGATGGCGGCGCCCATGGAGGAGGCGGACGGGCACCGGGAGCCTCGGTAAGTATAAGGGGGGGGAGATCGGGGCACGGGGGGGAGATCGGGGCACGGGGGGGCGTCGGAGCACGGGGAGGTGACATAGCAGCAGGGGGGGAGCGGGCAGGAGGACGAGGGAGCGGAGCACAGGACGGAGGGGACCGGACCCCATAACGGAGCACTGGGGGGGCGATCGGTGGGGTGGGGGGGGGTCACTTCAGGTTTTCCAGCCATGGCCGATGATATTGCAGCATCGGCCATGGCTGGATTGTAATATTTCACCAGTTTTTTAGGTGAAATATTACAAATCGCTCTGATTGGCAGTTTCACTTTCAACAGCCAATCAGAGCGATCGTAGCCACGGGGGGGGGTGAAGCCACCCCCCCGGGCTGAAGTACCACTCCCCCTGTCTCTGCAGAACGGGTGAAATCGGAGTTAACCCTTTCACCCGCTCTGCAGCGACGCGATCATTCCATGACGCCACATAGGCGTCATGGGTCGGATTGGCACGGGTTTTCATGACGCCTACGTGGCGTCATGGGTCGGGAAGGGGTTAAAGTGGAATAAAAGTGTGACACCATTGTTCTCAGCAGCGATCTGGGAGTCAGAGATTCTTCCATGGGTCTTCCTCATGCTGTTCTCCTTCCATTCAACACTTTTCTCATCCATTTACACATTTTTACTGCCCCCCAGACCTCTTTGTAGGGTCTACCGGAAAAAAGCTTGGCTTTCCCATTGACTTCCAGTATACCCGTTACTTGAAATGAGCATGCGAGTATTAGGAATTGCTCAGTTAGAGCAATGAGCATTTGAGTATTTTAGTGGTCGCTCATCCCTAATGATATGGCATGTGATGAGTAATTCTCAGAAAACTTTATACTTGTATGTAAAATTTCAAATGCAATATTAGTCATTAGATTTTTATTGGTTCTGCATTCTGGATCCCTGAAATATGTATTCTGAATGTGTATGTGTATATCACAAAACCTATGCTCTATGCAGTTATTTATGATACACATTGAATTGCATGTGTCTTGTTATGTCAGGCTGCATAGTGTTTGGTTGGACCATACCTTGTCACAGCAAGAAAAGACACATTCCTTTTTATTAAAAAAAGTTTTTTCTTGACATCTGAATATATCTGATGAGTGGAGACAAGATAGGGTAGAACAGTTTGTTGTTTCATCATGGTGCAGACCACTAAGGAATTCTGCAGCACTTACAGACACCATACCATCAAACGATTGTGTTTTCAGGGACACTGTGAGTGTGAAGCTATAAGGATTGGTGCCCACCCATGTTAAGATGAAGTGAAATGTGTCTCTAGGAGCATTCTTTAGATTCTTTAGGGGCATGTATAAGCATTCTTTTTTAGGCATGGGAAGGTTGTGTAAATCCTAAATAAATCTTCTTTCCTATAACTGAAGTATTTTACAATTAGGAATGCGTCTGTTATTTTTGGCTATATCAGTCTGTGTGAATCAGTTCAAAGCACATTTTTTTTAAGTTTACCTGATGTACACTGATGATCATGCAAACAGCTAAGATTTCTGGAATATTCACATATTATGGCCGGGACAGCCTAGTGGATTGTACATAGATTATTTCCCTATTATGCTCTTTCACAAAATAAAATGTTACCCCATTTGCAGTTGCGTACCCTTAATAGCGACAGATCAGATCGCCAATGGGTGGCCTGGTGCCAAACTGCACAGCCTCATTCCCCGTGTCTCGATTTCAACAGTAAATGCCTCCTCAGGAAAACAATGATACAAAGGAGCCATCACTTCCCTGCTCCACAATTCAGCCTGTTGGTCTCAGTACAGCAAGTGAGGTGACATTGTAAGGGGGTGCCACGTCCCTACCCCCTTAAAGGTGTATAGTTATTATGCTGCTATGTATTTAAGTATGTTGCTACGTGTTAGATCTGTCAGTAGTGATAGGGTAAGTGTAGAACCCTACATCCGACACTAGATGGATCACCACATTATACATAGTTATGTAGGCCTCTCTGTGCCAAGAGGAAAGTGTCTTCCTGTTTGTAGTGCGTAGGGGCCTAGCGGTCGTGTTGGGCAGACAGCTCCACAACGTTAACCCCTTTCTGCCATTGGACGGAATAGTATGTCCAATGGCAGATCCCCTGCTTTGATGCGGGCTCCGGCAGTGAACCTGCATCAAAGCCGGGACATGTCACCTGTTTTGTACAGCTGACATGTGCCCGCAATAATGATGGGTGGAATCGCAATCCACCTGCCGCTATTAACTAATTAAATGCCGCTGCCAAACGCTGACAGCTGCATTTAACAAGCGAAATGCGCGCACCGTCACGTGATCGGGGGTCATCGGTGCATTGGCATAACAACCAGAGGTCTCCTAAAGACCTCTATGGTTGTTGATGCCAGATTGCTGTGAGCGCAACCCTGTGGTCGGCGCTCATAGCAATGCAGTAAATCTGCTACATGGAAGCGATCTGAGCATCGCTCCTATGAAGCAGAGCCGATCAGGCTATGCCAGCGTCTAGCCTCCCATGGAAGCTGTTGAAGCATGGCAAAAGTAAAAAAAAATGTTTTAAAAAATAATAAAAAAAAAAAGTTCAAATCACCCCCCTTTCGCCCCATTCAAAATAAAACAATAAAAAAAATCAAACATACAAATATTTGGTATCGCCACATTCAGAGTCGCCCGATCTATCAATAAAAAAAGGATTAACCTGATCGCTAAATGGCATAGCAAGAAAAAAATTATGCCAGAATTATTTTTTTTTTTTGTTGCCACGACATTGCATTAAATGCAATAACGGGCGATCAAAAGAACGTATCTGCATAAAATGGTATAATTAAAAATGACAGCTCTGCACGCAAAAAATAAGCCCTCACCTGACCAGAGATGCCAAAAAATGGAGATGCTACAGGTCTCGGAAAATTGCACTTTTTTTTGTTTTTTTAGCAAAGTTTGGAATTTTTTTTCACCACTTACATAAAAAATAACCTAGACATTTTTGGTGAGTATGAACTTGTAATGACCTGGAGAATCATAATGGCAGATCAGTTTTAGCATTTAGTGAACCTAGCAAAAAAAGCCAAACAAAAAACAAGTGTGGGATTGCACACTTTTCTTGCAACTTCACTGCACTTAGAATTTATTTCCTGTTTTCTAGTACATGATATGGTAAAACCAATGGTGTCATTCAAAAGTACAACTCGCCCTGCAAAAAATAAGCCCTGACATGGCCATATTGATGGAAAAATAAAAAAGTTATAGCTCTGGGAAGGAGGGGAGCGAAAAACCAAAATGCAAAACCGAAAAAAAAAAGCTCCGGGGCTAAGGGGTTAAGCCTGATACCCAGCCATTCAGAGTCCGGATGGACAGAAGTACAGCTGAGGCAGCAGCATTACCTCAGTTTGGGACAGGAGCTTGAAAAGTGGTCCTTGACCAGTACAGGGACAGAGGTCGCTCACCTCGTGGCAGATCAATGCTTGGGCTGACGCCCTCCGTACCATTGCGAAATGGACGAGGAAACTCTCAGGAGAAGTGAGCTCGCACAGGGAGGATGCTGTGTTATCGCAAGAGGCAATACAACGGAAGCAGCGGAACTTCAGCCAGCCCAATGGGATCCAGATGGTGCAGAGGGTGAAGCGAAAGGTATGCTGCAGAAGGGACATTGTTTGAATGTAACTGGGGGGCCTCAATAGTTTTTTTCTTTATACCATGAGTAGTGTTGAGCATTCCGATACCGCAAGTATCGGGTATCGGCCGATACTTGCGGTATCGGAATTCCGATACCGGTATTCCGATACTTGCCGCGTATCGGATACCGGAATCGGAAGTTCCCAGATTCAAAATGCACAAATTCAGCCAATGAGAATGATTCCAAGTGTGGGCACATCCTGTTTAGCATGGAGGGCATGAAACTACTGGCAAGGCTGTGATTGGCTGCTGAAATGATGTCATGATGCAGTTTAAAAGTCGCTGGCGCCATTTTGCGATCACTCTGCTGCGAATTCAGTTAGTGACAGGACGCTGTTTGCTGACTGAGGGCCAGTTTAGAGATAGCGATTTGCTTCTTTGTGCTTTCCAAAGGCTAATTTAGCAACCGCTGTGTTCACCTACTATTCACCTTGCTTTCGCCTTGTAGCGCTGTTTTCACAGCGATCTGCAAGGTCTGTGTGTGTGTGTGTGTGTGTGAGTGCAGCCCACTCTCTAGTCTGAGTGCAGCCACATAGGCCATCCATAGCTGGTTGTATTCAGTTCAGGGAGGGTGGTTCATTGCCTCATACTGTTTTTTTTTTTTTTTTTTTCCAAGTAGTGTAGTCTGCTGCTAATTTATTAAAAAAAATCCTATTAGTGTCTTTCCACCCGTCTCCAGCTAATTTGTGGAAAAACACTACATAGGATAACGTAGAGGAGGGTTTTTGGGCCTTGCAGCGCCGTTTACGGCTGTCTGCACGGTCTCCGTGTGACTGCAGCTCGCCCTGTAGTCTGTGAGCAGCCATAGCCTGGTTGTCTCCAGCTCAGGGTTCTTCACTGCGTCATACCGCCAAATCAATTTTCATTTTGTTTTAAGTAGTGCAGGCTGCTGCACATTTTTTCAAAAAATTCCTATTAGTGTCTTTCCACCCGTCTCCAGCTAATTTGTGGAAAAACACTACATAGGATAACATAGAGGAGGGTTTTTGGGCCTTGCAGCGCCGTTTACGGCTGTCTGCATGGTCTCCGTGTGACTGCAGCTCGCTCTGTAGTCTGTGAGCAGCCATAGCCTGGTTGTCTCCAGCTCAGGGTTCTTCACTGCGTCATACCGCCAAATCAATTTTCATTTTGTTTTAAGTAGTGCAGGCTGCTGCACATTTTTTCAAAAAATTCCTATTAGTGTCTTTCCACCCGTCTCCAGCTAACTTGTGGAAAAACACTACATAGGATAATGTAGAGGAGGGTTTTTGGGCCTTGCAGCGCCATTTACGGCTGTCTGCACGGTCTCCGTGTGACTGCTGCTCTATCTGTTGTCAGTTCAGCCCCAAAAAAATAAATTAATAATAAAGTTCACCAAACACACCAGTTACACCACTTTACATTTGTGTAGGCCACATTAGCTCATATTAAAGTCTAGTCCACACTTTAGAAAATTAGTGTTTCTTATACCTGTTAGGAGGAGTTGTTCAGGAATAAGCACACAAAGCCGTTAGTACATTTCTGCTTATCTTTATCAGTCAACCAAGATGAAGAAGGCAGTGAGTAAGGCACGTGGGCGTGGGCGTGGGCGCGGAGCAGGGAGGGGACGTGGGGATTCTGTGCCTGCTGCGGGCACCGGTGACTCATCAGCACCCACTTTCACCAGGCAACAGTCATTCATGCGCAGCTTTGTGTCAGAGCGCCGTACACCGCTGCTGCGTGAAGAACAAATTGAAGCCGTTGTCGGATGGATGGCAGCTAATGCATCAACTTCAATTAGTGCCACATCCTCTCAGACACAGAGCACTGGAGAGCAGCCATCTGTCTCTTCACCACCTGCCAAATTGCCCAGGCAGACAGAGAGCCCAGGACAGGAGCCATCTCTACTTCTGTTCTCTGAATCTCTTGGCTTGGAAACAGGGGGCCAGCCAAGCAGCATTGGAGAAATGGAAGAAGAGGCAGGGTGCAGTGATGCCCAACAGCTTTTTCTCTCTTCCTCTGAAGAGGCGGGTGGGCCAGTGGCTCCGGTCACCACATCGCAGGCCGCATCAGCTGATGATGACACTCAGGTGCCACTTACTGGTGCGTGCTCTGCTGCTGAGACTACCCAGGAGGAGCAGTTGGGGGCAGAGGGTAGTGTAGATGATGAGGTCCTTGACCCATCTTGGCGTGAGGGACAGGAAGGTGGTGGGAGCAGCTCTGAGGAAGAGATTCCCCATACGGCCCAAAGAGGGAGAGGGAGGGGGAAGACTGCGGATCCTGCAGCCTCCGCTTTGGCACCCGTTAGGAGCATGTCTCTTCCAAAAGCCAAAAAGGGCGCTCCCAAGACTTGCAGTGCCTGGTCCTTTTTTGACACAGTTGCAGATGACATTTGCTATGTCAGATGCAAGGTGTGTCATCAAAAAGTCAAAAGAGGGAAAAATGTCAGCAACCTCAATACCTCCAACATGTGGAAACATGTGCGCACCAGGCACCCGGCGGAGTTAGAAAAACACACTGAAGAGCTAGGCCAACCAACAGCGGCAGCTACCACCTCTTCAGCTCGTGTTGCCTCTTCCTCCAGCTCACACGCAGCTGGTTCGGCTTCCTCCCAGGATCGCCGTGGAAGAACCTCTGGCCCTGTTGTCCAGAGACCCGCTGTAATTCCACCCGCAGCACCACTTTCCCAGTCATCCACACACTCCCAGCCCAGTCTACAGCCATCGGTAGTACAGGCATGGGAGAAAAGGCGGCCTTTCTCGTCAAACCACCCACGAGCACAGGCTCTGACTGCAGGCATTGCCAAACTTCTGTCACTGGAAATGCTGTCATTCAGGCTGTTGGAGACTGACAGCTTCCGTGACTTGATGTCATTGGCAGTCCCACAGTACAATGTGCCCAGCCGCTTTTACTTCAGCAGGCAATCCGTCCCTGCCCTGCACAAGCATGTGGAGGGACACATAAAACACGCGCTACTGAACGCCGTCAGTAGCAAGGTCCACCTCACCACCGATGCGTGGACCAGTCAACATGGACAGGGGCGATACCTTTCCCTCACTGCCCATTGGGTTAATGTCGTTGAGCCGGGTACAGACCGTGCGAGTGGCGCAGGACGTGTCCTGCCCACTCCAAGGATTGCAGGAATCCATTCTGTACGCATTGACTCCTCCTCTTACACCAGTTCCTCAGAATCATCGCTGCAGGAGCCGTCACAGTCCACCTCCACATGGACCCGTGATGAACGTGTACCTGTTACGACCGACATGAGCACAGCTGTGGCCAAACATCAACAGGCCGTCTTGAAATTAATTTTTTTGGGGAATCGTAGCCACACAGCGCAGGAGCTCTGGAATGCCATCAAGCAGGAGAGCGATGTGTGTTTTGTGCCAGCGAATCTCCAGCCAGGCATGGTAGTGTGTGATAATGGCCGAAATCTGGTGGCAGCTCTGGGCCTCGGCAACCTCACTCACATCCCATGTCTGGCACATGTGCTCAATTTGGTTGTGAAGAGCTTTTTGAGGGACTATCCGGATCTTGATGCACTGCTGCACAAGGTCCGCCTAGAGTGTGCTCACTTGCGGCGTTCCAGCACGGCAAAATCGCGCATTGCGGCTCTGCAGCGCCGACACCGCCTGCCGGAACATCGCATCATATGTGACCTACCTACCAGGTGGAATTCCACGTTACATATGTTGGAGCGGTTGTGTGAGCAGCAGCAAGCTGTAATGGAGTACCAGCTGCTTCAGGCGCAAAGAAGTCGCACTCAGCGCCGTACAGACTTCACAACCACAGAGTGGGCCACTATGAGTGACGTCTGCCAGGTTTTGCGTCCCTTTGATTATTCCACGCGGATGGCGAGTGCAGATGATGCACTAGCCAGCATGACTGTCCCCCTTATCTGCCTGCTTGAAAAATCACTGCAAGCGCTAAGGGATGATGTTGTGGAAGAGGTGGAGGATGAGGATTCACCATTTCCATCATCTTCTGGACAGTCAGCGCCACGTGGTTCCTCACAAACGCGTAGGCAGGGGACAGTTTGTGAGGAGGATGAGGAGGAGTCAATGGAGGAGGAAGACATCCGTCCAGAGGAGGGAGTTACACAATTGTCCAGTACTCAGTGTGTACAGCGAGGGTGGGGTGATGACGAGCGGGCAGAGATCACGCCTCCAGCAGGGGACAGCGTTTCTTGGCCAGTTGGCAGTCTGCAGCACATGGTGGATTACATGCTGCAGTGCCTGAGAAACGACCGCCGCATCGCCCACATTCTCAACATGTCTGATTATTGGGTGTTCACCCTCCTCGATCCTCGCTACCGGGACAACGTAGAAAGCCTCATCACATTGTTGAACCGGGAGCGAAAAATGCGGGAGTACCAAGACACACTGGTGAATTCCATCATCTTCTCCATTCCAACTGAGAGAAGTGCTGCTAGTGCATTCCAAAGCAGCTCAGTGCGTCCAGGCAGTGGTGGAGGCTCTGCACAAAGAGGGAGAAGAAGCAGTGCCTCTGCCCAAGGCAAGACCAGTATGGCCCAACTGTGGCACAGTTTTCTGTGCCCCCCACAAAAGTCTACACCATCACAGACGGCTCCAGTCAGCAGGAGGCAACGGTTCCGTCAGATGGTGACAGACTACATGTCTTGCCCTCTTGCTGTACTCCCAGACGGCTCTTCCCCTTTCAAGTTTTGGGTCTCAAAGCTGGATACATGGCCAGAGCTAAGCCAGTATGCATTGGAGGTGCTGTCTTGCCCTGCGGCCAGTGTTTTATTGGAACGTGTCTTTAGTGCTGCAGGTGGTGTACTAACTGACCGTCGCATGCGACTATCCTCCGATAACGTTGACCGGCTTACTTTCCTGAAAATGAACAAGGCCTGGATCTCGCAGGAATTTGCCACTCCTCTTCCTGATTAAATAATTAGGTCACTGTATACGTTATCCAGGTCTCCTGTTGTGTTCATCTTTCTACCACCTGAACTTAAATTCCTGGGCTCCAAAACCGCCAGTTGAGGCTCAGAAGTGCCGTCTGCACAGTCAAAACATACGACCCAGTGTTATTGGGTTTCAGTAACATCAGCTGATCCCCAGCTGTGTAGCCGGCAATGTGTCCTGCGACCGCCACGCTGACACAACAACTGAAATGTAAAGGAATCTGTCCCCCCCCCCAAGGCGTTTGTTACTGAAAGAGCCACCTTGTGCAGCAGTAATGCTGCACAAGGAAAAGGTAGCTATTTTTGTTTAGCTCCTTGCACACGCAGAACTTAACACTTATAAAATGTGTCCACTGATACCGTAAAACCGTCCCGGAGGTGGGACTTTCCTTCGTAATATGACGCAGCACAGCCATCATTCCTACCCCCCCGGCGCCGTGCCCCGGCTCCTCAGCGTTGTTTGATTCCGTCCTGGAGCCTGCGCTGTTATGTTATCCCGTGGCCAGGCACACTTAGCGCTGCCCGTCTTCTGGCATCATTTGGTGTCAGGATGGCTGCGCCTGTGCGGCCGCGCTGGCCGAGAGCCCGCCTCGCAGTGTCTTCTGATTTAATCCCACTGGGGGCCTGGGATCCATGGACATGCGCAGTGCATATCTGAACCTCCACCTCTCACTCATCTCCCTATGGCTTCTTCAGACTGTTCGGTGTCAGCTGGTCCCTAATAGCATGCCACGGCCGTGACACCGCACAGTCTTAAGAAGCCGTAGGGAGGGGAGTGAGAGGCGAGGATATGCACTGCGCATGGCCATGGATCCCAGGCCCCCAGTGGGATTAAATCAGAAGACACTGCGAGGCGGGCTCTCGGCCAGCGCGGCCGAACAGGCGCAGCCAGCCTGACACCAAATGATGTCAGAAGATGGGCAGCGCTAAGTGTGCCTGGCCACGGGATAACATAGCAGCGCAGGCTCCGGGACGGAATCAAACAACGCTGAGGAGCCGGGGCGCGGCGCCGGGGGGGTAGGAATGACGGCTGTGCTGCGTCATATTACGAAGGAAAGTCCCACCTCCGGGACGGTTTCACGGTTTCAGGGGACACATTTTATAAGTGTTTAGTTCTGTGTTTGCAAGGAGCATGATGAAAAGAGCCACCTTTTCCTTTTGCATCTTTTGTGCTGCACAAGCTGGCTCTTTCAGCTACAAACGCCTTGGGGGGGGGGGGGGGGTTAAAGGTTCCCTTTCGACTTTCTCAGGCTTCGGCCTACATTGTGTTCCTCTGCTTTTTCACCTGTCCCTGGGCTCCAACACCGCTAGTTGCCGTCCAGAAGTGCTGTCCGCACAGTCCCAACAGTCGCTCCTCTGTTATTGGGGTTCAGTAACGTCAGCTGTTCCCCAGCTGTGTGTGTGGCAATCCCTCCTACCTCCTCCACCTCCTCCTCCTCCACCTGTCCCTGGGCTCCAACACCGCTAGTTGCCGTCCAGAAGTGCTGTACGCACAGTCCCAACAGTCCCTCCTCTGTTATTGGGGTTCAGTAACGTCAGCTGTTCCCCAGCTGTGTGTGTGGCAATCCCTCCTACCTCCTCCTACCTCCTCCTCCTCCATCTGTCCCTGGGCTACAACACCGCTAGTTGCCGTCCAGAAGTGCTGTCCGCACAGTCCCAACAGTCCCTCCTCTGTTATTGGGGTTCAGTAACGTCAGCTGTTCCCCAGCTGTGTGTGTGGCAATCCCTCCTACCTCCTCCACCTCCTCCTCCTCCACCTGTCCCTGGGCTCCAACACCGCTAGTTGCCGTCCAGAAGTGCTGTCCGCACAGTCCCAACAGTCCCTCCTCTGTTATTGGGGTTCAGTAACGTCAGCTGTTCCCCAGCTGTGTGTGTGGCAATCCCTCCTACCTCCTCCTACTTCCTCCTCCTCCACCTGTCCCTGGGCTCCAACACCGCTAGTTGCCGTCCAGAAGTGCTGTACGCACAGTCCCAACAGTCCCTCCTCTGTTATTGGGGTTCAGTAACGTCAGCTGTTCCCCAGCTGTGTGTGTGGCAATCCCTCCTACCTCCTCCTACCTCCTCCTCCTCCACCTGTCCCTGGGCTCCAACACCGCTAGTTGCCGTCCAGAAGTGCTGTCCGCACAGTCCCAACAGTCCCTCCTCTGTTATTGGGGTTCAGTAACGTCAGCTGTTCCCCAGCTGTGTGTGTGGCAATCCCTCCTACCTCCTCCTACCTCCTCCTCCTCCACCTGTCCCTGGGCTCCAACACCGCTAGCTGCCGTCCAGAAGTGCTGTCCGCACAGTCCCAAAAGTCCCTCCTCTGTTATTGGGGTTCAGTAACGTCAGCTGTTCCCCAGCTGTGTGTGTGGCAATCCCTCCTACCTCCTCCTACCTCCTCCTCCTCCACCTGTCACTGGGCTCCAACACCGCTAGTTGCCGTCCAGAAGTGCTGTACGCACAGTCCCAACAGTCCCTCCTCTGTTATTGGGGTTCAGTAACGTCAGCTGTTCCCCAGCTGTGTGTGTGGCAATCCCTCCTACCTCCTCCTACCTCCTCCTCCTCCACCTGTCCCTGGGCTCCAACACCGCTAGTTGCCATCCAGAAGTGCTGTCCGCACAGTCCCAACAGTCGCTCCTCTGTTATTGGGGTTCAGTAACGTCAGCTGTTCCCCAGCTGTGTGTGTGGCAATCCCTCCTACCTCCTCCTACCTCCTCCTCCTCCACCTGTCCCTGGGCTCCAACACCGCTAGTTGCCGTCCAGAAGTGCTGTCCGCACAGTCCCAACAGTCGCTCCTCTGTTATTGGGGTTCAGTAACGTCAGCTGTTCCCCAGCTGTGTGTGTGGCAATCCCTCCTACCTCCTCCTACCTCCTCCTCCTCCACCTGTCCCTGGGCTCCAACACCGCTAGTTGCCATCCAGAAGTGCTGTACGCACAGTCCCAACAGTCCCTCCTCTGTTATTGGGGTTCAGTAACGTCAGCTGTTCCCCAGCTGTGTGTGTGGCAATCCCACCTACCTCCTCCTACCTCCTCCTCCTCCACCTGTCCCTGGGCTACAACACCGCTAGTTGCCGTCCAGAAGTGCTGTACGCACAGAGCCAAACACCTCGCCAATGTGTTAGTGGGGTTCAGCACCGCCAGCTGTTCCCCTGCTGTGTATACGGCAACGTGTACTGCGACCGCCACGCAGGCACAACAAGTTAAATTTAAGGGAACCTGTCCCCCCCCCCCAGGCGTTTGTTACTGAAGGAGCCACCTTGTGCAGCAGTAATGATGCAAAGGGAAAAAGTGCCTCTTTTCGTGGTGCTCCTTGCACATGCTGAACCTAACACTTATGAAATGTGTCCCCACACACCGTTAAACCGTCCGGTAGGTGGAACTTTCCTTTGTCGTGTGACGCAGCACAGCCATCATTTTTACCCCCTTGGCGCCGTGCGCCGCCTCCTCAGCGTTGTTTGAATCTGTCCCGGAGCCTGCGCTGTTAGGTTAGCCCTTGGCCATGCACACATGCTGCGCTGCCCGTCTTCTAACATCATTTGGTGTCAGGCTGGCTGCGCCTGTGCGGGTGCGCTGGCCGAGATCCCGCCTCGCAGTGTCGTCTAATGTAATCCCACCGCGGGCCTGGGATCCGTGGCCATGCGCAGTGCATATCCTCGCCTCTCACTCCCCTCCCTACGGCTTCTTCAGACTGTGCGGTGTCAGCTGATCCCTAATAGCATGCCACGGCCGTGACACCGCACAGTCTGAAGAAGCCGTAGGGAGGGGAGTGAGAGGCGAGGATATGCACTGCGCATGGTCACGGATCCCAGGACTGCGGTGGGATTACATTAGACGACACTGCGAGGCGGGATCTCGGCCAGCGCACCCGCACAGGCGCAGCCAGCCTGACACCAAATGATGTCAGAAGACGGGCAGCGCAACATGTGTGCATGGCCAAGGGCTAACCTAACAGCGCAGGCTCCGGGACAGATTCAAACAACGCTGAGGAGGCGGCGCACGGCGCCAAGGGGGTAAAAATGATGGCTGTGCTGCGTCACACGACAAAGGAAAGTTCCACCTACCGGACGGTTTAACGCTGTGAGGGGACACATTTCATAAGTGTTAGGTTCAGCATGTGCAAGGACCATAATTAAAAGAGCTAAGTTTACCTTTTCCAGCATTAGTGCTATACACAATGGCTCTTTCAGCTACAAACGCCTGGGGGGGGGGGGGTTAAAGGTTTCCTTTCAACTTGCTCCAGTGCAGGCTTCGGCCTACACTCCGCTCCCCCTGCTCCTCCTGCTGACCCTGGGCTCTAACACCGCCAGTTTTGGCCCAGATGTGCTAGCTGCACAGAGAAAAACACCAGCCAATGTGTCAGTGGGGTTCAGCACCGCCAGCTGTTCCCCTGCTGTGTAGCCGGCAAAGTGTCCTGCGACCGCCACGCAGACACAAGAACTGAAATTGAAGGGAACCTGTCCCCCCTCCCCCAGGTGTTTCTATGTTTTACAGCCACCTTGTACAGCAGTAATGCTGCATGTGTGCAAGGTGGCTCAGAAACTTATTCTCCTTGCACTCGTGGAACTGAACACGTCTAAAATGTGTCCTCTGTGACCATTAAAACGTCCCTCAGGTGTGATTTTCCTTTGTATTGACACGCAACAAGCTCCTTGGTAACGCTGCCCGTCTTCTGGCATCATTGTTTGGCTGGGTGCGCCTCTGCGGCCGCCTTGCCCCACACAACGCCCCTCGGTGTCTTATTTATTTTGACTGCGAGGGTGTGATTGACGGGCATGAACGGTGCATTTCTTCGCCTGTCTCTCATCTCCTTCCGCCTTCTTCGGACTGTGCGGCTTCATGGCCGTGGCATGCGATAAGGGATCAGCTGACGCCGCATAGTCTGAAGCAGGTGTAAGGACCCGAGTGTGAGAGGCGAACATATGTGCTGCGCCAGGCCATTAATCCCAGACCCGCAGTGTTTTAACTATGTCAAGACACTGCGGGGCTGGGATTCATGGGCATCGCGAACCGCACCGGCCGACATCAAATGATGTCAGAGGACGGGCAGCACTAACAGCGCAAGGCCAAGGGATAACACGACAGCGCAGACTCCTGTGCAACAAATAACGATGCTCAGGAGGCCGCGCAAAGCACCAAGGTGGCATTTTTGCAAGCTGTGCTGCGTCTCCTTACGAGGGGAACTCACGCCTCCAAAACAGTTTGACTGTGTAAGGGCCTAAATGTTGTACGTGTTCCTTTCAGCGTGTGCAAGGAGCAAAATTAAAAGAGCAACCTTTCACTTGTGCAGCATTACTGCTGCCCAAGCTGTGGCTCTTGTAGTTTTTCACCCCTGAGGGGGGGTTAAAGGTTACTTTTAAAATCGGTTCAATTAGGCTTCGTCCTACACTCTGCTCCGCCTGCAGAGCCCGGGCTCCAACACCATTAGTTGCTGTCCGGAAGTGCTGGCTGCACAGAGCCAAACACCTCGCCAATGTGTCAGTGGGGTTCAGCACCGCCAGCTGTTTCCCTGCTGTGCAGCCGGCAACGTGTCCTGCAACTGCCACGCAGGCACAACAGACCCAAAGCTGCCGCCAGTGCAGGCTTCGGCCTACACTCTGCTCCCTCTCCTCCTCCTGCTGACCCTGGGCTCTAACACCGCCAGTTGGGGCCCGGTACTGCTAGCTGCACAGAGAAAAACACCAGCCAATGTGTCAGTGGGGTTCAGCACCGCCAGCTGTTCCCCTGCTGTGCAGCCGGCATCGTGTCCTGCAAAAGCCACGCAGACACCAGAACTGAAATTGAAGGGAACCTGTCCCCCCTCCCCCAGGCGTTTGTACGTTTTACAGCCACCTTGTACAGCGGTAATGCTGCATGTGTGCAAGGTGGCTCATAAACGTATTCTCCTCGCACATGTGGAACTGAAAACACGTCTAAAATGTGTCCTCTGTGTGACCATTTAACCGTCCCGGAGGTGTGACTTTCCTTTGTAATGACACGCTGCAACCCCCTTGGTAGCGCTGCCCGTCTTCTGGCATCATTGTTTGGCTGCCTGCGCCTCTGCGGCCGCCCTGACCCACACAACGCCCCTCGGTGTCTTATTTATTGGGACTGCGAGGGTGTGATTGATGGGCATGATCAGTGCATCAGTTCGCCTGTCCCTCATCTCCTTCCGCCTTCTTCAGACTGTGCGGCTTCATGGCCGTGGCATGCGATAAGGGATCAGCTGACGCCGCATAGTCTGAAGCAGGTGTAAGGACCCGAGTGTGAGAGGCGAACATATGTGCTGCGCCAGGCCATTAATCCCAGCCCCGCAGTGTTTTAACTATGTCAAGACACTGTGGGGCTGGGATTCATGGGCATCGCGAACCGCACCGGCCGACATCAAATGATGTCAGAGGACGGGCAGCACTAACAGCGCAAGGCCAAGGGATAACACGACAGCGCAGACTCCTGTGCAACAAATAACGATGCTCAGGAGGCCGCGCAAAGCACCAAGGTGGCATTTTTGCAAGCTGTGCTGCGTCTCCTTACGAGGGGAACTCACGCCTCCAAAACAGTTTGACTGTGTAAGGGCCTAAATGTTGTACGTGTTCCTTTCAGCGTGTGCAAGGAGCAAAATTAAAAGAGCAACCTTTCACTTGTGCAGCATTACTGCTGCCCAAGCTGTGGCTCTTGTAGTTTTTCACCCCTGAGGGGGGGTTAAAGGTTACTTTTAAAATCGGTTCAATTAGGCTTCGGCCTACACTCTGCTCCCCCTGCAGAGCCCGGGCTCCAACACCGCCAGTTGGGGCCCGGTACTGCTAGCTGCACAGAGAAAAACACCTCGCCAATGTGTCAGTGGGGTTCAGCACCGCCAGCTGTTCCCCTGCTGTGCAGCCGGCAACGTGTCCTGCAACTGCCACGCAGGCACAACAGACCCAAAGCTGCCGCCAGTGCAGGCTTCGGCCTACACTCTGCTCCCTCTCCTCCTCCTGCTGACCCCGGGCTCTAACACCGCCAGTTGGGGCCCGGTACTGCTAGCTGCACAGAGAAAAACACCAGCCAATGTGTCAGTGGGGTTCAGCACCGCCAGCTGTTCCCCTGCTGTGCAGCCGGCATCGTGTCCTGCAAAAGCCACGCAGACACCAGAACTGAAATTGAAGGGAACCTGTCCCCCCTCCCCCAGGCGTTTGTACGTTTTACAGCCACCTTGTACAGCGGTAATGCTGCATGTGTGCAAGGTGGCTCATAAACGTATTCTCCTCGCACATGTGGAACTGAAAACACGTCTAAAATGTGTCCTCTGTGTGACCATTTAACCGTCCCGGAGGTGTGACTTTCCTTTGTAATGACACGCTGCAACCCCCTTGGTAGCGCTGCCCGTCTTCTGGCATCATTGTTTGGCTGCCTGCGCCTCTGCGGCCGCCCTGACCCACACAACGCCCCTCGGTGTCTTATTTATTGGGACTGCGAGGGTGTGATTGATGGGCATGATCAGTGCATCAGTTCGCCTGTCCCTCATCTCCTTCCGCCTTCTTCAGACTGTGCGGCTTCATGGCCGTGGCATGCGATAAGGGATCAGCTGACGCCGCACAGTCTGAAGCGGGTGTAAGGACCCGAGTGCGAGAGGCGAACATATGTGCTGCGCCAGGCCATGAATCCCAGCCCCGCAGTGTTTTAACAATGTTAAGACACCACGGGGCTGGGATTCATGGTCATCGCGAACCGCACCGGCCGACATTAAATGAGGTCAGAAGATGGGCAGCGCTAACAGCGCTAGGCCAGGGGATAACACGACAGCGCAGACTCCTGTACAGCAAATAACAACGCTCAGGAGGCTGCACCCAGCACCAAGGTGGGATTCTTGACATCTGTGCTGCGTCTCATTACAAAGGGAACTCGCGCCTCCAACACAGTTTGACTGTATAAAGGGCTAAATGTTATACGTGTTTCATTCAGCGTGTGCAAGGAGCAAAATTAAAAGAGCAACCTTTCACTTGTGCAGCACTACTGCTGCATAAGCTGTGGCTCTTCTACTTTGTAACCCCTGAGGGGGGTTAAAGGTTACCTTTGAAATTGGTTCAATTAGGCTTCGGCCTACACTCTGCTCCCCCTGCAGAGCCCGGGCTCCAACACCGCCAGTTGGGGCCTGGTACTGCTAGCTGCACAGAGAAAAACACCTCGCCAATGTGTCAGTGGGGTTCAGCACCGCCAGCTGTTCCCCTGCTGTGCAGCCGGCAACGTGTCCTGCAACTGCCACGCAGGCACAACAGACCCAAAGCTGCCGCCAGTGCAGGCTTCGGCCTACACTCTGCTCCCTCTCCTCCTCCTGCTGACCCCGGGCTCTAACACCGCCAATTGGGGCCCGGTACTGCTAGCTGCACAGAGAAAAATACCAGCCAATGTGTCAGTGGGGTTCAGCACCGCCAGCTGTTCCCCTGCTGTGCAGCCGGCATCGTGTCCTGCAAAAGCCACGCAGACACTTGCTCTTGTACCTTCTGCTCCCCATCCTGGTTCCAGTACCGTCAGCTGGTTCCGGGCAGAGCCTTTGGCTTAGGTGCCTCCCTCTGGGTATCCGAGTTCCGCCAACGTCAGGTGTTCCTTGGTAGTGCTTTCAGGCATGGGTACCTCCTGCTTAGTAACCGGGTTCCAGTAACGTCAGCTGGTCCTCGGTAGTTCCATTGGCTCTTGGACCTTCGGCTACCCATCCGGGTTCCAGCACCGTCAGCTGGTTCTCGGCAGTGTCTTTTGCTGTTGTACCTTCTGCTCCCCATCCTGGTTCCAGTACCAT
The DNA here is from genome assembly GCF_051348905.1 of Ranitomeya variabilis. Taxonomy (NCBI): domain Eukaryota; kingdom Metazoa; phylum Chordata; class Amphibia; order Anura; family Dendrobatidae; genus Ranitomeya; species Ranitomeya variabilis. The sequence continues at coordinate 415,283,312 of NC_135236.1, read as the reverse complement.
CAGCTGGTTCCGGGCAGAGCCTTTGGCTTAGGTGCCTCCCTCTGGGTATCCGAGTTCCACCAACGTCAGGTGGTCCTTGGTAGTGCTTTCAGGCACGGGTACCTCCTGCTTAGTAACCGGGTTCCAGTAACGTCAGCTGGTCCTCGGTAGTTCCATTGGCTCTTGGACCTTCGGGTAGCCATCCGAGTTCCAGTTCCATCAGCTGGTTCTCAGCATTTTCTCAGCCTTCTTGTACCTTCTGCTACATTTCCAAGTTCAAGAGACTAAACACGATGACCCGGAAGACCACCCAGAAGATGACGACGACACCAGAGACGACAACCACCGTGATGACGACGACCCTGGAGACGATGACCCTGAAGACCACCCCGATGACGACGACCCCGGAGACGACGACCCTGAAGACCACCCCGATGACGACGACCCCGGAGACGACGACCCTGGAGACGACGACGACCTGGAAGACCGAGAAGCAGAAGAACAAGAGGCTGCAGAACAAGGAGCAGAAGAACATTAAGCATAACACTAAATATCAGAGCAAAAAATATTATCTAAATTATAAGCAGAAGAAGACTAAGCAGTGTATGGGGGTGAGTCCGTTCCTCCTCGTGGTGCCCCTGGATAAAGCCTGATGCTGCAGGCCAAACTGAACGCGGACAAATGTAACTGTTTTGTGACAGGCAGAACGGAAGGTGTAATCTTCAAACTTTTATAGATAACAACTACGGGAATGCCTGTCACAAATAAGAATATGATGAAGAAGTAGAATATGATGAAGATAATAGTAAAATAAAAAGAATATGAACAATGTAACCAAAAAAATAATAGGTAGAAGATGAAGAAGAAGATGAATAAGGTGAAGAAGTTGATGTCAAAGAAGCTGATGATGAGGATAATGAAGAAGAAAGTGTGGGAGAAGTAAAAAAGAAGGTGAAGGGCGTGGAAGTAGTGAAACATCAATATCTGACAAAATAAAAAAAAAATTAACATAGTCAAAATCTTTCTAACGCCGAACGTCATAAAAAAACCCCAAAATCCTGCTATTCTATTACATTGGGCTAAACCTCTGTGCCTTTAATGTCTCCGCCACGTCCCCCAATACATCCTACATTATTCTTAGTTGTTTTCCTTCATGTAGAATGAACCTACAAGTTTATAAAGGGTTTATTTTAATTCCGATATTTTCGTCCCATTGACTTGCATTGGGATCGGGTATCGGTATCGGATTAGATCCGATATTTTGACGGTATCGGCCGATACTTTCCGATACCGATACTTTCCGATATCGGAAGGTATCGCTCAACACTAACCATGAGTAAGACAATAGTTGAAATGCATAGGTTATAACGCTGCATAATGTGTATACTGCTGTAATGTGCTGCTTTTTAAAAACATTTTGTGGAACACCATCGTATATAATTTTTCCTGATTTTTTTAAATGGCTCATTAAAAGCTATATTTTAAGTGGATACAACAGCTCGCTGGATTCAATTTACCCTTCGTCTAATTAGGAAATGGTGCAGTCTTAGGGTACCATCACACAGTGCCATTTTCATCGCTACGACGGCACGATCCGTGACGTCGCAGCGTCGTATGATTATCGCTCCAGCGTCGTAGACTGCGGTCACACTTTGCAATCACGGTGCTGGAGCGATGCCGAAGTCCTCGGGTAACCAGGGTAAACATCGGGTTACTAAGCGCAGGGCCGCGCTTAGTAACCCGATGTTTACCCTGGTTACCAGCGTAAACGTAAAAAAACCAAACAGTACATACTTACATTCCGGTGTCTGTCCCCCGGCGTTCTGCTTCTCTGCACTGTGTAAGCACCATAGCCGGAAAGCAGAGCGGTGACGTCACCGCTGCGCTCGCTTTCCGGCCGGCAAGCGCTCACAGTGCAGAGAAGCTGAGATGCCGGAGGACAGACACCGGAATGTGAGTATGTACTGTTTGTTTTTTTTACGTTTACGCTGGTAACCAGGGTAAACATCGGGTTACTAAGCGCGGCCCTGCGCTTAGTTACCCGATGTTTACCCTGGTTACAAGCGAACACATCGCTGGATTGGTGTCACACACAACGATCCAGCGATGTCAGCGGGTGATCAAGCGACGAAAGAAAGTTCCAAACGATCTGCTACGACGTACGATTCTCAGCAGGGTCCCTGATCGCTGCTGCGTGTCAGACACAACAATATCGTAACGATATCGCTAGAACGTCACGAATCGTACCGTCGTAGCGATGAAAATGGCACTGTGTGACGGTACCCTAACAGCAAGCTGTATCTACTAATATTGAACAATTGCTCTAAGTCAGAAACTACTTTTACCAGGGACGAATCACTCCCCTTGTGACCTCAGATGGAGGCTGGCAATTGAGATGCGGCTCAGGTATCAAAAAATAGGAGATAGTCGATCTGCAGGAAATCCACACAGTGATGCAAGTAAATGCGTTGTGTTCGCCACTACACCACGATGCCAAAAAATATATCTTCCATAACTATAGAACCTACCAACTGTCAGAAAAACAATATTCATATCTGGATCCGGCACCTTGTAGTTTTTTGAAGGCAGGAAAGACTAATTTACACATTGGCAGCAAATATTACTATAAAAACCTGTTTTTTTTGCTCTCCTCACTAACTACTCCACAGGAGATGGCTACCTTACAGTGGGGTAGGGTGGGGAGTCATAGAGCAAAGGATTTTAATGAAGTATTAGCTGTTTTTTCACTTACAATTTATGAAGAAGCCATGCTTCTCTACTCAATATGAGGATGACACGTTCCCTCTCAAGAGATGGGTCCTATTTTACCATTACATTTATGACAAAAATAATTAAGAATTTACATAAAAAACTGGATTTATGGCTGCAAAATCTACCTGTATGTACTTGAGACAACTTTTTGTGGGGAGTTGGACGGTGCTCTCACTCAATGCTGCAAAGGCATTTGATAGCGCTGAGTGGGAGTACCTATGGTCAATAATACATGGGATTGCTTTGGAACAAATTTTCTTACATGGGTTAAGTTACTGTACACTAATTCACAAGCTAGAATCAGAACATATAACTCTCTGTCCGACTCCTTAGGCAAGTGCAGTGGGACAAGGCAGGGGTGCCCTCTATTGCCCCTGCTTTTTACTCTGGGCATAGAGCTGTTGGTTGCTACACTGCTAAAGTAGTGAGGGGCTTCGTTTATGGGCAGATAGAGGAAAAAGTTGCATTATATGCAGATGATCTCCTTTTGTTCCTCAGAAATACAGATAAATAATAATAAATGCTACATTGGGTACGGAAAGTATTCAGACCCCTTAAAATTTTTCACTCTTTGTTTCATTGCAGCCATTTGATGAATTCTAAAAAGTTCTTTTATTTTCTCATTAATGTACACTCTTCACACCATCTTTACTGAAAGAAAAACAGAAATGTAGAAATTTTTGAGAATTCATTTAAAAAAGTAAAACTGAAATATCACATGGTCATTAGTATTCAGACGCTTTGTTCAGACACTCATATTTAAGTCATATGCTGTCCATTTTCTTGTTATCCCCCTTGAGATGGTTCTACTCCTTCACTGGAGTCCAGCTGTGCTTAATTAAACTGATAGGACTTGATTTGGAAAAGCACACACCTGTCTATATAAGACCTCACAGCTCACAGTACATGTCAGACCAAATGAGAATCACGAGGTCAAAAGAACTGGCCAAGGAGCTCAGAGACAGAATTGTGGCACGGCACAGATCTGGCCAAGGCTAAAAGAGAATTTCTGCAGTACTCAAGGTTCCTAAGAGCACAGTGGCCTCCATAATCCTTAAATGGAAGAAGTTTGGGACCACCAGAAGTCTTCCTAAACCTGGCCGTCTAGCCGAACTGAGCAGTCATGGGAGTAGAGCCTTGGCGAAAGAGGTAAAGAAGAACCCCAAGATCACGGTGGCTGAGCTCCAGAGATGCAGTAGGCAGATGAGAGTAAGTTCCACAAAGTCAACTATCACTGTGGCCCTCCACCAATGGGGCCTTTATGGCAGAGTGGCCCCGACGGAAGCGTCTCCTCAGTGCAAGATATATGAAAGCCCGCATAGAGTTGCTAAAAAACACATGAAGGACTCCCAGACTATGAGAAATAAGATTCTCTGGTCTGATGAGATGAAGATAGCCCTTTTTGGTGATAATTCTAAGTGGTATGTGTGGAGAAAACCAGGCACTGCTAATCACTAGAGATGAGCCACCTCCCTAGTGTTCGGGTTCGGTTCGGTTCGTCGAACAGGGAGATGTTCGCCGAACTGTTCGTCGAACTGTTCGACGAACACCGTCGAACCCCATTGAAACCAATGGCAGGCAAACACAAACACATACAAACACATGGAAAACACATAGAAAACACCTTAAAAGGTGTCCAAAAGCTGACAAACTGCTCAGAAGACACAACAAACACATGGAAAAGTCACAACTACACATAGTCATGCTAAAAGAAGAGAGGTGGAGGAGTAAAAGGAGGAGGAGACACAGATATAGACATGTCATGCCCTTCTAAAGTTAAGAAAGGCTGGAGTAAAAATCTAAACTCACTCTACCAACACCCAGACGTCTTGACAGAAAAAAAAAATATATCTTTAGGTAGAATGGCAGCGGGTCCATTCAGAACACTTTCCTTAGAAGACGTAGTGGTACTCCCGTTGGGAGTTGTGCCAAAAAATGAACCCAATACATTCAGACTAATCCACCGTTTGTCATATCCAAGGGGCAGGTCAGTAAACGACAACATTGACGCGGAACCAAGTACAGTACTTTGTACTGTACCTCCTTTGACGAGGCAATCAGGTGGGTCAAGAAGTTGGGAAGGGGCACCCTAATGGCCAAAACAGACATTGAGGGGGCGTTCCGGTTACTACCTGTGCCTCTGAATAGTGTCCTCCCATTGGGTTGCTTCTGTGAAGGAACATACTACATAGATCGCTGTTTGCCCATGGGGTGCTCCATATCCTGCTCACTATTTGAGGCATTTAGTTGCTTCCTTGAATGTGTCGTCATGGACGTTTGTAAGGCGGCACATATTATCCATTACCTCGACGACTTCTTATGCCTGGGTCCAAAAGATTCGCCACAGCGTGAAAACACACGGTAGTCCACCTGTGAGAAGGAGAGAGCTGGAGGGAGAATGGACACCCCAGAGCCGAGGGGTTAGATTGAGAAAGAAAGAAGGCGGTGTAGCTTGCTTCATGGGTGGGGTACTCTGCTGAGTAGCAGAAATTGCTACTAGGCCCAAAAGGATTTCCTTGGCCAAATGCCATTAAAAAATAGTAGTTAGGTAAGCAGGCGGTGTAGCTTGCTTCATAGGTGGGGTACTCTGCTGAGTAGCACTAAATTCTACTAGGCCCAAAAGGATTTCCTGGGCTAGATGCCGTTACAAAATAGCAGTTAGGTAAACAGGTGGTGTAGCTTGCTTCATGGGTGGGGTACGCTGCTGATTTGCACCAAATTCTACTAGGCCCAAAAGGATTTCCTGGGCTAGATGCCGTTACAAAATAGTAGTTAGGTAAACAGGCGGTGTAGCTTGCTTCATGGGTGGGGTACGCTGCTGAGTAGCACTAAATTCTACTAGGCCCAAAAGGATTTCCAGGGCTAGATGCCGTTACAAAATAGTAGATAGGTAAACAGGTGGTGTAGCTTGCTTCATGGGTGAGGTACGCTGCTAAGTAGCACTAAATTCTACTAGGCCCCAAAGGATTTCCTGGGCTAGATGCCGTTACAAAATAGTAGCTAGGTAAACAGGCGGTGTAGCTTGCTTCATGGGTGGGGTACACTGCTGAGTTGCACCAAATTCTACTAGGCCCAAAAGGATTTCCTGGGCTAGATGCCGTTACAAAATAGTAGTTAGGTAAACAGGCGGTGTAGCTTGCTTCGTGGGTGGGGTACGCTGCTGAGTAGTGTTGAGCATTCCGATACCGCAAGTATCAGGTATCGGCCGATACTTAGCGGTATCGGAATTCCGATACCGAGATCCGATACTTGCCGCGTATCGGATACCGGAATCGGAAGTTCCCAGGATTCAAACTGCACAAATTTGCACGAAATCAGCCAATGAGAATGATTCCAAGTGTGGGCACATCCTGTTCAGCATGGAGGGCATGAAACTACTGGCAAGGCTGTGATTGGCTGCTGAAATGATGTCATGATGCAGTTTAAAAGTCGCTGGCGCCATTTTTCGCTCACTCTGCTGTGAATTCAGTTAGTGACAGGATGCTGTTTGCTGACTGAGGGCCAGTTTAGAGATAGCGATTTGCTTCTTTGTGCTTTTCCAAGGCTAATTTAGCAACCGCTGTGTTCACCTACTAATCACCTTGCTTTTGCCTTGCAGCGCTGTTTTCACAGCGATCTGCAAGGTCTGTGTGTGTGTGTGTGTGTGTGAGTGCAGCCCACTCTCTAGTCTGTGTGCAGCCATAGGCCATCCATAGCTGGTTGTATTCAGTTCAGGGAGGGTGGTTTATTGCCTCATACTGTTCTTTTTTTTTTTTTTTCAAGTAGTGTAGTCTGCTGCTCATTTTTTGTAATAATTCCTATTAGTGACTTTCCACCCGTATCCAGCTAACTTGTGGAAAAACACTACATAGGATAAAGTAGAGGAGGTTTTTTGGGCCTTGCAGCGCCGTTTACGGCTGTCTGCACGGTCTCCGTGTGACTGCAGCTCGCCCTGTAGTCTGTGAGCAGCCATAGCCTGGTTGTATCCAGCTCAGGGTTGTTCACTGCGTCATACCGTAAAATCAATTTTCCTTTTGTTTTAAGTAGTGCAGGCTGCTGCACATTTTTTCAAAAAATTCCTATTAGTGTCTTTCCACCCGTATCCAGCTAACTTGTGGAAAAACACTACATAGGATAAAGTAGAGGAGGTTTTTTGGGCCTTGCAGCGCCGTTTACGGCTGTCTGCATGGTCTCCGTGTGACTGCAGCTCGCCCTGTAGTCTGTGAGCAGCCATAGCCTGGTTGTATCCAGCTCAGGGTTGTTCACTGCGTCATACCGTAAAATCAATTTTCCTTTTGTTTTAAGTAGTGCAGGCTGCTGCACATTTTTTCAAAAATTTCCTATTAGTGTCTTTCCACCCGTATCCAGCTAACTTGTGGAAAAACACTGCATAGGATAAAGTAGAGGAGGTTTTTTGGGCCTTGCAGCGCCGTTTACGGCTGTCTGCACGGTCTCCGTGTGACTGCAGCTCTCTCTGTTGTCAGTTCAGCCCCCAAAAAATAAATAAATAATAAAGTTCACCAAACACACCACTTTACATTTGTGTAGGCCACATTAGCTCATATTAAAGTCTAGTCCACACTTTAGAAAATTAGTGTTTCCTATACCTGTTAGGACTCGGAGCTGTTCAGGAATAAGCACACAAAGCCGTTAGTACTTTTCTGCTTATCTTGATCAGTCAACCAAGATGAAGAAGGCAGGGAGTAAGGCACGTGGGCGTGGGCGCGGAGCAGGGAGAGGACGTGGGGATTCTGTGCCTGCTGCGGGCACCGGTGACTCCTCAGCACCCAGTTTCACCAGGGAACAGTCCTTCATGCGCAGCTTTGTCGCAGAGCGCCGTACACCGCTGCTGCGTGAAGACCAAATTGAAGCCGTTGTCGGATGGATGGCAGCTAACGCATCGACTTCAATTAGTGCCACATCCTCTCAGACACAGAGCACTGGAGAGCAGCCATCTGTCTCTTCACCACCTGCCAAATTGGCCAGGCAGACAGAGAGCCCAGGACAGGCGCCATCTCTACTTCTGTTCTCTGAATCTCTTGGCTTGGAAACAGGGGGCCAGCCAAGCAGCATTGGAGAAATGGAAGAAGAGGCAGGGTGCAGTGATGCCCAACAGCTTTTTCTCTCTGAGTCTGAAGAGGCGGGTGGGCCAGTGCCTCCGGTCACCACATCGCAGGCCGAATCCGCTGATGATGACACTCAGGTGCCACTTTCTGGTGCGTGCTCTGCTGCTGAGACTACCCAGGAGGAGCAGTTGGTGGCAGAGGGTAGTGTAGATGATGAGGTGCTTGACCCATCGTGGCGTGAGGGACAGGAAGGTGGTGGGAGCAGCTCCGAGGAAGAGATTCCTAGAACGGGCCAAATAGGTAGAGGGAGGGGGAAGACTGCGCAGCCTGTAGCCTCCACTTTGGCACCCGTTAGGAGCATGTCTCTTCCAAAAGCCAAAAAGGGCGCTCCCAAGACTTGCAGTGTCTGGCCCTTTTTTGACACAGTTGCAGATGATATTTGCTATGTCAAATGCAAGGTGTGTCATCACAAAGTCAAAAGAGGTCGAAATGTCAGAAACCTCAATACCTCCAACATGTGGAAACATGTGCGCAACAGACATGCGGCGGAGTTAGAAAAACACACTGAAGAGCTAGGCCAACCAACTACGGCAGCTACCACCTCTTCAGCTCGTGTTGCCTCTTCCTCCAGCTCACACGCAGCTGGTTCGGCTTCCTCCCAGGATCGCCGTGGAAGAACCTTTGGCCCTGTTGTCCAGAGACCCACTGTAATTCCACCCACAGCACCACTTTCCCAGTCATCCACACACTCCCAGCCCAGTCTACAGCCATCGGTAGTACAGGCATGGGAGAAAAGGCGGCCTTTCTCGTCAAACCACCCACGAGCACAGGCTCTGACTGCAGGCATTGCCAAACTTCTGTCACTGGAAATGCTGTCATTCAGGCTGGTGGAGACTGACAGCTTCCGTGACTTGATGTGTCATTGGCAGTCCCACAGTACTATGTGCCCAGCCGCTTTTACTTCAGCAGGCAAGTTGTCCCTGCCCTGCACAAGCATGTGGAGGGACACATAAAACACGCGCTACTGAACGCCGTCAGTAGTAAGGTCCACCTCACCACCGATGCGTGGACCAGTCAACATGGACAGGGGCGATACCTTTCCCTCACTGCCCATTGGGTTAATGTCGTTGAGCCGGGTACAGATCGTGCGAGTGGCGCAGGACGTGTCCTGCCCACTCCAAGGATTGCAGGAATCCATTCTGTATGCATTGACTCCTCCTCTTACACCAGTTCCTTAGAATCATCGCTGCAGGAGCCGTCACAGTCCACCTCCACATGGACCCGTGATGAACGTTTACCTGTTACGACCGACATGAGCACAGCCGTGGCCAAACGTCAACAGGCCATCTTGAAATTAATTTCTTTGGGGAATCAAAGCCACACAGCGCAGGAGCTCTGGAATGCCATCAAGCAGGAGAGCGATGTGTGGTTTGTGGCAGCGAATCTCCAGCCAGACATGGTAGTGTGTGATAATGGTCGAAATCTGGTGGCAGCTCTGGGCCTCGGCAACCTCACTCACATCCCATGTCTGGCACATGTGCTCAATTTGGTTGTGCAGAGTTTTTTGAGGGACTATCCGGATCTTGATGCACTGCTGCACAAGGTCCGCCTAGAGTGTGCTCACTTGCGGCGTTCCAGCACGGCAAAATCGCGCATTGCGGCTCTGCAGCGCCGACACCACCTGCCGGAACATCGCATCATATGTGACCTACCTACCAGGTGGAATTCCACGTTACATATGTTGGAGCGGTTGTGTGACCAGCAGCAAGCTGTAATGAAGTACCAGCTGCATCAGGCGCAAAGAAGTCGCACTCCGCGCCGTTCAGACTTCACAACCACAGAGTGGGCCACTATGAAGGACGTCTGCCACGTTTTGCGTCCCTTCGATTATTCCACGCGGATGGCGAGTGCAGATGATGCACTAGTCAGCATGACTGTCCCCCTTATCTGCCTGCTTGAAAAATCACTGCAAGCGCTAAGGGATGATGTTGTGGAAGAGGTGGAGGATGAGGATTCACCATTTCCATCATCTTCTGGACAGTCAGCGCCACGTGGTTCCTCACAAACGCGTAGGCAGGGGACAGTTTGTGAGGAGGATGAGGAGGAGTCAATGGAGGAGGAAGACATCCGTCCAGAGGAGGGAGTTACACAATTGTCCAGTACTCAGTGTGTACAGCGAGGGTGGGGTGATGACGAGCGGGCAGAGATCACGCCTCCAGCAGGGGACAGCGTTTCTTGGCCAGTTGGCAGTCTGCAGCACATGGTGGATTACATGCTGCAGTGCCTGAGAAACGACCGCCGCATCGCCCACATTCTCAACATGTCTGATTATTGGGTGTTCACCCTCCTCGATCCTCGCTACCGGGACAACGTAGAAAGCCTCATCACACCGTTGAACCGGGAGCGAAAAATGCGGGAGTACGAAGACAGACTGGTGAATTCCATCATCTTCTCCATTCCAACTGAGAGAAGTGCTGCTAGTGCATTACAAAGCAGCTCAGTGCGTCCAGGCAGTGGAGGAGGCTCTGCACAAAGAGGGAGCAGAAGCAGTGCCTCTGCCCAAGGCAAGACCAGTATGGCCTAACTGTGGCACAGTTTTGTGTGCCCGCCACAAAAGTCTACACCATCACAGACGGCTCCAGTCAGCAGGAGGCAACGGTTCCGTCAGATGGTGACAGACTACATGTCTTGCCCTCTTGCTGTACTCCCAGACGGCTCTTCCCCTTTCAAGTTTTGGGTCTCAAAGCTGGATACATGGCCAGAGCTAAGCCAGTATGCATTGGAGGTGCTGGCTTGCCCTGCGGCTAGTGTATTATCGGAACGCGTCTTTAGTGCTGCAGGTGGTGTACTAACTGACCGTCGCATGCGACTATCCTCCGATAACGTTGACCGGCTTACTTTCCTGAAAATGAACAAGGCCTGGATCTCGCAGGAATTTGCCACTCCTCTTCCTGATTAAATAATTAGGTGACTGTCTACAGTATCCAGGTCTCCTGTTGTGTTCATCTTTCTACCACCTGAACTTTAATTCCTGGGCTCCAACACCGCCAGTTGAGGCTCAGAAGTGCTGTCTGCACAGTCAAAACATACGACCCAGTGTTCTTGGGTTTCAGTAACGTCAGCTGATCCCCAGCTGTGTAGCCGGCAATGTGTCCTGCGACCGCCACGCTGATACAACAACTGAAATGTAAGGGAACCTGTCCCCCCCCCAAGGCGTTTGTTACTGAAAGAGCCATCTTGTGCAGCAGTAATGCTGCACAAGGAAAAGGTAGCTATTTTTGTTTAGCTCCTTGCACACGCAGAACTTAACACTTATAAAATGTGTCCACTGATACCGTAAAACCGTCCCGGAGGTGGGACTTTCCTAAGTAATATGACGCAGCACAGCTGTCATTCCTACCCCCTTGGCGCCGTGCCCCGGCTCCTCAGCGTTGTTTGATTCCGTCCCGGAGCCTGCGCTGTTATGTTATCCCTTGGCCAGGCACACTTAGCGCTGCCCCTCTTCTGACATCATTTGGTGTCAGGCTGACTGCGCCTGTGCGGCCGCGCTGGCCGAGAGCCCGCCTCGCAGTGTCTTCTGATTTAATCCCACTGGGGGCCTGAGATCCATGGACATGCGCAGTGCATATCTGAACCTCCGCCTCACACTCATCTCCCTACGCCTTCTTCAGACTGTGCGCCGTCACCTGATCCCTAATAGCATGCCACGGCCGTGACGCCGCACAGTCTGAAGAAGCCGTAGGGAGGGGAGTGAGAGGCGAGGATATGCACTGCGCATGGCCACGGATCCCAGGCCCGCGGTGGGATTACATTAGACGACACTGCGAGGGGGGCTCTCGGCCAGCGCGGCCGCACAGGCGCAGCCAGCCTGACACCAAATGATGTCAGAAGATGGGCAGCGCTAAGTGTGCCTGGCCAAGGGATAACATAACAGCGCAGGCTCCAGGACAGAATCAAACAACGCTGAGGAGCCGGGGCACGGCGCCAAGGGGGTAGGAACGACAGCTGTGCTGCGTCATATTACGAAGGAAAGTCCCACCTCCGGGACGGTCTCCCGGTATCAGGGGACACATTTTATAAGTGTTTAGTTCTGTGTTTGCAAGGAGCATAATGAAAAGAGCCACCTTTTCCTTTTGCATCCTTTGTGCTGCACAAGCTGGCTCTTTCAGCTACAAACGCCTGGGGGGGGGGGTTAAAGGTTCCCTTTCGACTTTCTCCAATCAGGCTTCGGCCTACACTGTGTTCCTCTGCTCCTCCTGCTGTCCCTGGGCTCCAACACCGCTAGTTGTTGCCTGGTAGTGCTGTACGCACAGTCAACAGTCGCTCCTCTGTTATTGGGGTTCAGTAACGTCAGCTGTTCCCCAGTTGTGTGTGGCAATCAATCCTCTCTCCTCCACCTCCTCCTCCTCCTTCTGTCCTTGGGCTCCAACACCGCTAGTTGTTGCCTGGTAGTGCTGTACGCACAGTCCACAGTCGCTCCTCTGTTATTGGGGTTCAGTAACGTCAGCTGTTCCCCAGCTGTGTGTGTGGCAATCCCTCCTCTCTCCTCCACCTCCTCCTCCTCCTTCTGTCCCTGGGCTCCAACACCGCTAGTTGTTGCCTGGTAGTGCTGTACGCACAGTCAACAGTCGCTCCTCTGTTATTGGGGTTCAGTAACGTCAGCTGTTCCCCAGCTGTGTGTGTGGCAATCCCTCCTCTCTCCTCCACCTCCTCCTCCTCCTTCTGTCCCTGGGCTCCAACACCGCTAGTTGTTGCCTGGTAGTGCTGTACGCACAGTCCACAGTCGCTCCTCTGTTATTGGGGTTCAGTAACGTCAGCTGTTCCCCAGCTGTGTGTGTGGCAATCCCTCCTCTCTCCTCCACCTCCTCCTCCTTCTGTCCCTGGGCTCCAACACCGCTAGTTGTTGCCTGGTAGTGCTGTACGCACAGTCAACAGTCGCTCCTCTGTTATTGGGGTTCAGTAACGTCAGCTGTTCCCCAGCTGTGTGTGTGGCAATCCCTCCTCTCTCCTCCACCTCCTCCTCCTCCTTCTGTCCCTGGGCTCCAACACCGCTAGTTGTTGCCTGGTAGTGCTGTACGCACAGTCCACAGTCGCTCCTCTGTTATTGGGGTTCAGTAACGTCAGCTGTTCCCCAGCTGTGTGTGTGGCAATCCCTCCTCTCTCCTCCACCTCCTCCTCCTCCTTCTGTCCCTGGGCTCCAACACCGCTAGTTGTTGCCTGGTAGTGCTGTCCACACAGTCCACAGTCGCGCCTCTGTTATTGGGGTTCAGTAACGTCAGCTGTTCCCCAGCTGTGTGTGTGGCAATCCCTCCTCTCTCCTCCACCTCCTCCTCCTCCTTCTGTCCCTGGGCTCCAACACCGCTAGTTGTTGCCTGGTAGTGCTGTACACACAGTCAACAGTCGCTCCTCTGTTATTGGGGTTCAGTAACGTCAGCTGTTCCCCAGCTGTGTGTGTGTGGCAATCCCTCCTCTCTCCTCCACCTCCTCCTCCTCCTTCTGTCCCTGGGCTCCAACACCGCTAGTTGTTGCCTGGTAGTGCTGTACGCACAGTCCACAGTTGCTCCTCTTTTATTGGGGTTCAGTAACGTCAGCTGTTCCCCTGCTGTGTAGCCGGCAACGTGTCCTGCAACAGCCACGCAGACACAAGAACTGAAATTGAAGGGAACCTGTCCCCCCTCCCCCAGGTGTTTGTATGTTTTACAGCCACCTTGTACAGCAGTAATGCTGCATGTGTGCAAGGTGGCTCAGAAACTTATTCTCCTTGCACACGTGGAACAGAACACGTCTACAATGTGTCCTCTGTGACCATTAAACCGTCCCTGAGGTGTGACTTTCCTTTGTAATGACACGCTGCAACCCCCTTGGTAGCGCTGCCCATCTTCTGGCATCATTGTTTGGCTGGCTGCGCCTCTGCGGCCGCCCTGGCCCACACAACGCCCCTCGGTGTCTTATTTATTTTGACTGCGAGGGTGTGATTGATGGGCATGAGCAGTGCATATGTTCGCCTGTCCCTCATCTCCTTCAGCCTTCTTCAGACTGTGCGGCTTCATGGCCGTGGCATGCGACAAGGGATCAGCTGACGCCACACAGTCTGAAGCAGGTGTAAGGACCCGAGTGTGAGAGGCGAACATATGTACTGCGCCAGGCCATGAATCCCAGCCCCGCAGTGTTTTAACAATGTAAAGACACTGCGGGGCTAGGATTCATGGTCATCGCGAACCGCACCGGCCAACATTAAATGATGTCAGAAGATGGGCAGCGCTAACAGCGCAAGGCCAAGGGATAACATGACAGCGCAGACTCCTGTGCAGCAAATAACGACGCTCAGGAGGCCGCGCCCAGCACCAAGGTGGGATTTTTGACAGCTGTGCTGCGTCTCATTACAAAGGGAACTCACGCCTCCAAAACAGTTTGACTGCTTAAGAGCCTAAATGTTATACGTGTTTCTTTCTGCGTGTGCAAGGAGCAAAATTAAAAGAGCAACCTTTGACTTGTGCAGCATTACTGCTGCCCAAGCTGTGGCTCTTGTAGTTTGTAACCCCTGAGGGGGGGTTAAAGGTTACCTTTAAAATCGGTTCAATTAGGCTTCGGCCTACACTCTGCTCCACCTGCAGAGCCCGGGCTCCAACACCGCTAGTTGCTGTCCGGAAGTGCTGGCTGCACAGAGCAAAACACACGCCACTCTGTCAGTGGGGTTCAGCACCGCCAGCTGTTCCCCTGCTGTGTAGCCGGCAACGTGTCCTGCAACAGCCACGCAGACACAAAGCTGCCACCAGTGCAGGCTTCGGCCTACACTCCGCTCCCTCTCCTCCTCCTGCTGACCCTGGGCTCTACCAACGCCAGTTGGGGCCCAGAAGTGCTGGCTGCACAGAGCCAAACACCTCGCCAATGTGTCAGTGGGGTTCAGCACCGCCAGCTGTTCCCCTGCTGTGTAGCCGGCATCGTGTCCTGCAACAGCCACGCAGACACAAGAACTGAAATTGAAGGGAACATGTCCCCCCTCCCCCAGGCGTTTGTATGTTTCACAGCCACCTTGTACAGCAGTAATGCTGCATGTGTGCAAGTTGGCTCAGAAACTTATTCCCCTTGCACACGTGGAACTGAACACGTCTAAAATGTGTCCTCTGTGACCATTAAACCGTCCCTGAGGTGTGACTTTCCTTTGTAATGACACGCTGCAACCCCCTTGGTAGCGCTGCCCGTCTTCTGGCATCATTGTTTGGCTGGCTGCGCCTCTGCGGCCGCCCTGGCCCACACAACGCCCGTCGGTGTCTTATTTATTTTGACTGCGAGGGTGTGATTGATGGGCATGAGCAGTGCATATGTTCGCCTGTCCCTCATCTCCTTCAGCCTTCTTCAGACTGTGCGGCTTCATGGCCGTGGCATGCGACAAGGGATCAGCTGACGCCACACAGTCTGAAGCAGGTGTAAGGACCCGAGTGTGAGAGGCGAACATATGTACTGCGCCAGGCCATATATCCCAGCCCCGCAGTGTTTTAACAATGTAAAGACACTGCGGGGCTGGGATTCATGGTCATCGCGAACCGCACCGGCCAACATTAAATGATGTCAGAAGATGGGCAGCGCTAACAGCGCAAGGCCAAGGGATAACACGACAGCGCAGACTCCTGTGCAGCAAATAACGACGCTCAGGAGGCCGCGCCCAGCACCAAGGTGGGATTTTTGACAGCTGTGCTGCGTCTCATTACAAAGGGAACTCACGCCTCCAAAACAGTTTGACTGCTTAAGGGCCTAAATGTTATACGTGTTTCTTTCTGCGTGTGCAAGGAGCAAAATTAAAAGAGCAACCTTTGACTTGTGCAGCATTACTGCTGCCCAAGCTGTGGCTCTTGTAGTTTGTAACCCCTGAGGGGGGGTTAAAGGTTACCTTTAAAATCGGTTCAATTAGGCTTCGGCCTACACTCTGCTCCACCTGCAGAGCCCGAGCTCCAACACCGCTAGTTGCTGTCCGGAAGTGCTGGCTGCACAGAGCAAAACACACGTCACTCTGTCAGTGGGGTTCAGAACCGCCAGCTGTTCCCCTGCTGTGTAGCCGGCAACGTGTCCTGCAACAGCCACGCAGACACAAAGCTGCCACCAGTGCAGGCTTCAGCCTACACTCCGCTCCCTCTCCTCCTCCTGCTGACCCTGGGCTCTAACAACGCCAGTTGGGGCCCAGAAGTGCTGGCTGCACAGAGCCAAACACCTCGCCAATGTGTCAGTGGGGTTCAGCACCGCCAGCTGTTCCCCTGCTGTGTAGCCGGCATCGTGTCCTGCAACAGCCACGCAGACACAAGAACTGAAATTGAAGGGAACCTGTCCCCCCTCCCCCAGGCGTTTGTATGTTTCACAGCCACCTTGTACAGCAGTAATGCTGCATGTGTGCAAGGTGGCTCAGAAACGCAAGGTGGCTCAGAAACTTATTCCCCTTGCACACGTGGAACTGAACACGTCTAAAATGTGTCCTCTGTGACCATTAAACCGTCCCTGAGGTGTGACTTTCCTTTGTAATGACACGCTGCAACCCCCTTGGTAGCGCTGCCCGTCTTCTGGCATCATTGTTTGGCTGGCTGCACCTCTGCGGCCGCCCTGGCCCACACAACGCCCCTCGGTGTCTTATTTATTTTGACTGCGAGGGTGTGATTGATGGGCATGAGCAGTGCATATGATCGCCTGTCCCTCATCTCCTTCAGCCTTCTTCAGACTGTGCGGCTTCATGGCCGTGGCATGCGACAAGGGATCAGCTGACGCCACACAGTCTGAAGCAGGTGTAAGGACCCGAGTGTGAGAGGCGAACATATGTACTGCGCCAGGCCATGAATCCCAGCCCCGCAGTGTTTTAACAATGTAAAGACATTGCGGGGCTGGGATTCATGGTCATCGCGAACCGCACCGGCCAACATTAAATGATGTCAGAAGATGGGCAGCGCTAACAGCGCAAGGCCAAGGGATAACTGTTGTGGATTCTGTTTGTGGGCTCCCTCTGGTGGTTACTGCTGGTACTGGGTGACTTTGGTGGGTTGCGGCCTTTGGTTTCCACTTGTCCATCAGAGGCTGGGTGTTTCCTATTTTACCTGGCCTTTCTGTCATTCCCTTGCCGGCTATCAATGTATTCAGATGTGCTCTGTTTGGTTCCTGCCTACCTGCTCCCAGATCTTTCAGGATAAGCTAAGTGCTGATTTTCAGTTGTTTGGTTTTTTTTTTCCAGCTTGCTTATTATGTCTCTATGCTAGCTGGTAGCTCTAGTGGACTGAGGTTCTCCCCATGTGCCATGAGTTGGCACATGGGTTCTTGTAATCTCAGGATGGTTTTTTTGATTAGGGTTTTTTGCTGACCGCTCAGTCCCCTTTTGTATCGTTCTGCTTTCTAGTTTACAGCGGGCCTCAATTTGCTAAAACTATATATATCATCTCTATGTGTGTGCCTTCCTCTCATTTCACCGTCAATACATGTGAGGGGGCAACTATATCTTTTGGGGTTCATTCCTCTGGAGGCAAGTGAGGTCTTTATTTTCTCTGCAGTACTAGTTAGCTCTTAGGCTGGTGCGTGGCGTCTAGAACCAACGTAGGCACGCTCCCTGGCTATCTCTAGTTGCGTTTGTCAGGCGTAGGGCAGCGGTCAGCCCAGGTTCCATCACCCTAGAGCTCGTCCGTTATCTATTTGTACTTTGCTTGTCCTGTGCTATCCCTAGCCATTGGGGATTCATGACAGTATAGCCGGCCTACAAAGTGTTAATTGTTTGGGCTGAAGCAGGAGAAAAAGAAGTGTTTAAGGGAAATTTTTTTTTTTTTTTTTTCCCTTCAGAGTTTTGCTGCCTAGCCCTTAATTGCTGTCTAGCTGCTTCTTACCTCCTCTTAACCCTTGAATGGCTCTGATCTTAGCTGTTTAACATGGATGTCCAGAGTTTGGCTTCCAGCCTGAGTAATCTCGCGGCAAAAGTTCAAAACATACAGGATTTTGTTGTTCACACTCCCATGTCTGAGCCTAGAATTCCTATTCCAGAGTTCTTTTCGGGAGATAGATCTACCTTCCTGAATTTCAGGAACAATTGTAAATTGTTTCTTTCTTTAAAATCTCGCTCCTCTGGAGACCCTGCTCAACAGGTCAAGATTGTAATATCTTTCCTGTGGGGCGACCCTCAGAATTGGGCATTTGCATTGGCACCAGGGGATCCTGCATTGCTCAGTGTGGATGCGTTTTTTCTGGCATTGGGATTGCTCTATGAGGAACCTAACCTAGAGATTCAGGCTGAAAAGGCTTTATTAGCCCTCTCTCAGGGGCATGATGAAGCGGAAATATATCGTCAAAAATTTCGGAAATGGTCGGTGCTTACTCAGTGGAATGAGTGCGCCCTGGCTGCAAACTTCATTAATGGTCTTTCTGAGGCCATTAAGGATATTATGGTGGGGTTCCCTACGCCTACAGGTCTGAATGAGTCTATGGCTATGGCCATTCAGATTGATCGGCGTTTACGGGAGCGCAAACCCGTGCACCAGTTGGCGGTGTCTTCTGAACAGGCACCTGAGACTATGCAATGTGATAGAATTCAGTCCAGAAGTGAACGGCAAAATTATAGGCGGAAAAATGGATTGTGTTTTTATTGTGGTGATTCAGCTCATGTTATATCAGCATGCTCTAAACGCACAAAAAGGGTTGATAAATCTTTTGCCATTGGTACTCTGCAGCCTAAGTTCATTTTGTCTGTGACTCTGATTTTTTTCACTGTCTTCCATTTCCGTCGATGCCTATGTGGATTCGGGCGCTGCCCTGAGTCTTATGGATTGGTCATTTGCTAAACGCTGCGGTTTTAGTCTGGAGCCTCTGGAAGTTCCTATTCCTCTGAAGGGAATTGACTCTACACCATTGGCTATGAATAAACCGCAGTATTGGACACAAGTGACCATGCGCATGACTCCCGTTCATCAGGAGGTGATTCGCTTCCTTGTACTGTATAATTTACATGATGTACTAGTGCTTGGTCTGCCATGGTTACAAACTCATAATCCTGTCCTGGACTGGAAAACTATGTCTGTGTTAAGCTGGGGATGTCAGGGGGTTCATGATGATGCACCTCCGATTTCAATCGCTTCATCTACTCCTTCTGAGATCCCTGCGTTTTTGTCTGACTATAGGGATGTTTTTGAGGAGCCTAAGCTCAATTCGCTCCCTCCTCATAGAGAGTGTGACTGTGCTATAGAATTGATTCCTGGCAGTAAATTCCCTAAGGGTCGTTTATTTAATCTGTCACTGCCAGAGCATACTGCTATGCGGAATTATATTAAGGAGTCCTTGGAAAAGGGACATATTCGTCCATCTTCGTCCCCTCTGGGAGCAGGTTTCTTTTTCGTGGCAAAAAAAGATGGTTCCCTGAGGCCTTGTATAGATTATCGCCTTCTGAATAAGATTACAGTCAAATACCAGTATCCATTGCCATTATTAACTGATTTGTTTGCTCGCATTAAGGGGGCTAGGTGGTTCACTAAGATAGATCTTTGCGGTGCGTATAATCTGGTGCGGATAAAACAGAGTGATGAGTGGAAAACCGCATTTAATATGCCTGAGGGCCATTTTGAGTATTTGGTAATGCCTTTTGGACTCTCCAATGCTCCGTCAGTCTTTCAGTCCTTTATGCACAATATTTTCCGTGAATATCTGGATAAGTTTATGATTGTGTATTTGGATGATATTTTGGTGTTTTCTGATGACTGGGAGTCTCATGTTCTACAGGTCAGGAAGGTGTTTCAGGTTATGCGGGCCAATTCTCTGTTTGTGAAGGGTTCAAAGTGTCTCTTCGGAGTCCAGAAGATTTCTTTTTTGGGGTACATTTTTTCTCCTTCTACTATTGAGATGGATCCCGTCAAGGTTCAGGCTATTTGTGACTGGACACAACCTACATCTGTTAAGAGCCTTCAGAAGTTCTTGGGGTTTGCTAATTTTTATCGTCGGTTCATTGCTAATTTTTTCAGTATTGTCAAACCTTTGACTGATTTGACTAAAAAGGGCGCTGATGTTGCTGATTGGTCTCCTGCGGCCGTGGAAGCCTTTCAGGAACTTAAGCGCCGGTTTTCTTCTGCTCCTGTGTTGTGTCAACCAGATGTTTCACTTCCTTTTCAGGTTGAGGTTGATGCTTCCGAGATTGGAGCGGGGGCGGTTTTGTCACAGAGAAGTTCTAATGGCTCGGTGATGAAGCCATGTGCATTCTTCTCTAGAAAATTCTCGCCCGCCGAGCGCAATTATGATGTGGGTAATCGGGAGCTTTTGGCCATGAAGTGGGCATTTGAGGAGTGGCGTCATTGGCTTGAGGGTGCTAAACATCGTGTGGTGGTCTTGACTGATCACAAGAATCTCATTTACCTTGAGTCTGCCAGGCGTTTGAATCCTAGACAGGCTCGTTGGTCGTTGTTTTTTTCTCGTTTCAATTTCGTGGTTTCATACCTGCCAGGTTCAAAGAATGTGAAGGCAGATGCTCTTTCCAGGAGTTTTGTGCCTGACTCTCCTGGAGACTCTGGGCCTACTGGTATCCTTAGGGATGGGGTAATATTGTCCGCCGTATCCCCAGACTTGCGACGTGCATTGCAGGAGTTTCAGGTGGATAAACCGGATCGTTGTCCACCAGAAAGACTGTTTGTTCCGGATGATTGGACCAGTAGAGTCATCTCCGAGGTCCATTCTTCTGTGTTGGCTGGTCATCCTGGAATATTTGGTACTAGAGACTTGGTGGCCAGTAGAGTTGAGCGACTTTCATTTTTTTAAGATCGAGTCGGGTTTTGTGAAACCCGATTTTGTCCAGAGTCGAGTCGAGTGCAGTCGGCCGATTATCGCTAAAAGTCGGGGATCGACCGAAACACGAAACCCAATGCAAGTCAATGGGGAAGCATAGTCGGCAGTGAGTGGAGGCCAGGAAAACACCTACAGTGCCCATTTTAATGCCAAAAACATCCATTCTTGTTTCTGAAGCTTGTCAATCTTAATTAACTTTATAATAATAGTTGGGCATAGGGAATTGGGGGTCATTTGGCAAAAGTTGTGGGGGGAGTAGGGCCGGCTCAAGTTTTTCGTGGGCCCAGGAAATGCGGACTACGTCACGGCGGTGTTGCAGGGAAAGGTAAGTATTTCAACGTTGCAAGTGCTGTGATCCTGAGCAAGCAGGGGGGGCCCACTCGTTCGCATTGGCACTGGCACAGGGCCCCTCAAAGTACAGCGATGTGTGTTTGCATGGCGGGGGCGCCTCCCACCAGCAGCGACACTTTTGCGTACTCTGAGGGGCCCTGTGCCAGTGACGTCGCCAACGAGTATGCCCCCCCACCTGATGAAGGAACCTGCACTTTCATCTGCACCTTCCTCTCTGTCCCTGTGTAAGGTGGTATAACATGCGGGAAGGGGAACCTTACTTTCAGCAGGGTCAGATTCTGGCTGTGTAGAGTATAAGGGGAATGTAGTGGTCTAGGTCAATGTACCAGCAGACTCATCTAGCAGTGGCTGGGCAATGGGCAGGATGAGGAGGAAACAGATATAGGGCCAAAGAATAAAGTAGGCTAAATGCAGTTCAAAATTGGTAACAGGACTAAACAGGCGGCATTGCTTTGTTCAGTGGAGTAGCAAACCCAAGAGCAGCAGACACTGTTTCAAGGGCCTAACCACACTAGTAGGCCAAATGCAGTTTAATATCTGATAGTATAGGGCGAAAGCCAGAATGTGGAAGCTCAGCTTTGTTCAGTTGAGGACAACACCAGGCAGGGGCAGACAGACACCTTTAGTAGGCCGGAACAGCCAATTTTTTAAAAAAACAGCAGTTAGTAAGAGGCAGAAGGTAGAAGCTCAGCTTTATTCAGTTGAGGACAACACCAGGCAGGGGCAGACAGACACCTTTAGTAGGCCGGAACAGCCAATTGCATTTTTAAAAATGGTAATTTGGAACTGAAGGTTGAAGCTCAGCTTTATTCAGTTGAGGACAACACCAGGCAGGGGCAGACAGACACCTTTAGTAGGCCGGAACAGCCAATGGCATTTTTAAAAATGGTAATTTGGAACAGAAGGTAGAAGCTCAGCTTTATTCAGTTGAGGACAACACCAGGCAGGGGCAGACATTCACCTTTAGTAGGCCGGAACAGCCAATTGCATTTTTAAAAATGGTAATTTGGAACAGAAGGTAGAAGCTCAGCTTTATTCAGTTGAGGACAACACCAGGCAGGGGCAGACAGACACCTTTAGTAGGCCGGAACAGCCAATGGCATTTTTAAAAATGGTAATTTGGAACAGAAGGTAGAAGCTCAGCTTTATTCAGTTGAGGACAACACCAGGCAGGGGCAGACATTCACCTTTAGTAGGCCGGAACAGCCAATTGCATTTTTAAAAATGGTAATTTGGAACAGAAGGTAGAAGCTCAGCTTTATTCAGTTGAGGACAACACCAGGCAGGGGCAGACATTCACCTTTAGTAGGCCGGAACAGCCAATTGCATTTTTAAAAATGGTAATTTGGAACTGAAGGTTGAAGCTCAGCTTTATTCAGTTGAGGACAACACCAGGCAGGGGCAGACAGACACCTTTAGTAGGCCGGAACAGCCAATTTTTTTAAAAAACAGCAGTTAGTAAGAGGCAGAAGGTAGAAGCTCAGCTTTATTCAGTTGAGGACAACACCAGGCAGGGGCAGACAGACACCTTTAGTAGGCTGGAACAGCCAATTGCATTTTTAAAAATGGTAATTTGGAACTGAAGGTTGAAGCTCAGCTTTATTCAGTTGAGGACAACACCAGGCAGGGGCAGACAGACACCTTTAGTAGGCCGGAACAGCCAATGGCATTTTTAAAAATGGTAATTTGGAACAGAAGGTAGAAGCTCAGCTTTATTCAGTTG
This sequence comes from Ranitomeya variabilis, assembly GCF_051348905.1. Classification (NCBI taxonomy): domain Eukaryota; kingdom Metazoa; phylum Chordata; class Amphibia; order Anura; family Dendrobatidae; genus Ranitomeya; species Ranitomeya variabilis. Next base: position 415,260,662 of record NC_135236.1, on the reverse strand, counting down.
AGGACAACACCAGGCAGGGGCAGACATTCACCTTTAGTAGGCCGGAACAGCCAATTGCATTTTTAAAAATGGTAATTTGGAACAGAAGGTAGAAGCTCAGCTTTATTCAGTTGAGGACAACACCAGGCAGGGGCAGACAGACACCTTTAGTAGGCCGGAACAGCCAATGGCATTTTTAAAAATGGTAATTTGGAACAGAAGGTAGAAGCTCAGCTTTATTCAGTTGAGGACAACACCAGGCAGGGGCAGACATTCACCTTTAGTAGGCCGGAACAGCCAATTGCATTTTTAAAAATGGTAATTTGGAACATAAGGTAGAAGCTCAGATTTATTCAGTTGAGGACAACACCAGGCAGGGGCAGACATTCACCTTTAGTAGCATGGAACAGCCAATTGCATTTTTAAAAATGGTAATTTGGAACTGAAGGTTGAAGCTCAGCTTTATTCAGTTGAGGACAACACCAGGCAGGGGCAGACAGACACCTTTAGTAGGCCGGAACAGCCAATTTTTAAAAAAAACAGCAGTTAGTAAGAGGCAGAAGGTAGAAGCTCAGCTTTATTCAGTTGCAGCTTCTTGGCAATAATATAAAGAAGACGCGACAGGACAACACTCGGTGGATGCCATATCTGTGTTTTCAATGGAAAAAAACCTTTCAGTTAACTACTTGCAGGAGCAAGTTTTTGTAGCTGGTGGCCAATTTTTGTACTGTACCAGTTTTTTGTTGTATGTGTTTTTGTTTTTAATGTTAAAATGTCTGCATTTGATATCTCTCCAGTATTTTCTTTTTTATAAGCAAAATACTGCAGTTTTACATCGGTTACATGGATACACAGGCAGCTTGGTGGTCAGTGGAGGAGTATTTAAAGTAGGGACCGCAGACAGGCTATCAAAGGCCTAAAATAACAAACAATAGGCTCATGGCAGCTTTACAGCGGTTACATGGATACACAGGCAGCTTGGTGGTGAGTGGAGGAGTATTTAAAGTAGGGACCGCAGACAGGCTATCAAAGGCCTAAAATAACAAACAATAGGCTCATGGCAGTTTTACAGCGGTTACATGGATACACGGGCAGGCAGCTGGTGATGAGTGGAGGAGTATTTAAAGTAGGGACCGCAGACAGGCTATCAAAGGCCTAAAATAACAAACAATAGGCTCATGGCAGTTTTACAGCGGTTACATGGATACACGGGCAGGCAGCTGGTGATGAGTGGAGGAGTATTTAAAGTAGGGACCGCAGACAGGCTATCAAAGGCCTAAAATAACAAACAATAGGCTCATGGCAGTTTTACAGCGGTTACATGGATACACGGGCAGGCAGCTGGTGATGAGTGGAGGAGTATTTAAAGTAGGGACCGCAGACAGGCTATCAAAGGCCTAAAATAACAAACAATAGGCTCATGGCAGTTTTACAGCGGTTACATGGATACACGGGCAGGCAGCTGGTGATGAGTGGAGGAGTATTTAAAGTAGGGACCGCAGACAGGCTATCAAAGGCCTAAAATAACAAACAATAGGCTCATGGCAGTTTTACAGCGGTTACATGGATACACGGGCAGGCAGCTGGTGATGAGTGGAGGAGTATTTAAAGTAGGGACCGCAGACAGGCTATCAAAGGCCTAAAATAACAAACAATAGGCTCATGGCAGCTTTACAGCGGTTACATGGATACACAGGCAGCTTGGTGGTGAGTGGAGGAGTATTTAAAGTAGGGACCGCAGACAGGCTATCAAAGGCCTAAAATAACAAACAATAGGCTCATGGCAGTTTTACATCGGTTACATGGATACACAGGCAGCTTGGTGGTCAGTGGAGGAGTATTTAAAGTAGGGACCGCAGACAGGCTATCAAAGGCCTAAAATAACAAACAATAGGCTCATGGCAGCTTTACAGCGGTTACATGGATACACAGGCAGCTTGGTGGTGAGTGGAGGAGTATTTAAAGTAGGGACCGCAGACAGGCTATCAAAGGCCTAAAATAACAAACAATAGGCTCATGGCAGTTTTACAGCGGTTACATGGATACACGGGCAGGCAGCTGGTGATGAGTGGAGGAGTATTTAAAGTAGGGACCGCAGACAGGCTATCAAAGGCCTAAAATAACAAACAATAGGCTCATGGCAGTTTTACAGCGGTTACATGGATACACGGGCAGGCAGCTGGTGATGAGTGGAGGAGTATTTAAAGTAGGGACCGCAGACAGGCTATCAAAGGCCTAAAATAACAAACAATAGGCTCATGGCAGTTTTACAGCGGTTACATGGATACACGGGCAGGCAGCTGGTGATGAGTGGAGGAGTATTTAAAGTAGGGACCGCAGACAGGCTATCAAAGGCCTAAAATAACAAACAATAGGCTCATGGCAGTTTTACAGCGGTTACATGGATACACGGGCAGGCAGCTGGTGATGAGTGGAGGAGTATTTAAAGTAGGGACCGCAGACAGGCTATCAAAGGCCTAAAATAACAAACAATAGGCTCATGGCAGTTTTACAGCGGTTACATGGATACACGGGCAGGCAGCTGGTGATGAGTGGAGGAGTATTTAAAGTAGGGACCGCAGACAGGCTATCAAAGGCCTAAAATAACAAACAATAGGCTCATGGCAGCTTTACAGCGGTTACATGGATACACAGGCAGCTTGGTGGTGAGTGGAGGAGTATTTAAAGTAGGGACCGCAGACAGGCTATCAAAGGCCTAAAATAACAAACAATAGGCTCATGGCAGTTTTACATCGGTTACATGGATACACAGGCAGCTTGGTGGTCAGTGGAGGAGTATTTAAAGTAGGGACCGCAGACAGGCTATCAAAGGCCTAAAATAACAAACAATAGGCTCATGGCAGCTTTACAGCGGTTACATGGATACACAGGCAGCTTGGTGGTGAGTGGAGGAGTATTTAAAGTAGGGACCGCAGACAGGCTATCAAAGGCCTAAAATAACAAACAATAGGCTCATGGCAGTTTTACATCGGTTACATGGATACACAGGCAGCTTGGTGGTCAGTGGAGGAGTATTTAAAGTAGGGACCGCAGACAGGCTATCAAAGGCCTAAAATAACAAACAATAGGCTCATGGCAGCTTTACAGCGGTTACATGGATACACAGGCAGCTTGGTGGTGAGTGGAGGAGTAGTGCAAGGAGTGTCTGTCCCAGTACTCCCAAAATATAAATAGATGTTAATGTCTCGCAAAACAACCAAAACAAAAAAAAAGGTGGCATACTTAGGTACAGGGGTGGGCTCATCTACTGAGTTTCTGACATAGTAATTTGGCAGTAACTATTTAATGGTGCCAATATAGGACACAGACACAGACTACTTTAAGTTGCATCATAGATGTCTACAAATTTGTATTGTCAGTGCCAGACATTGAATGATGTCAGCGAATAGACTAAAGATTGGTGGAGCTGTGCGACATAATTTTGCACGTGGTAGAGCACATTTTGAGCTGGGGTAGGGGGGAACTCTCTTGAGGCCGGCGGGACCGCCCCAGGGCCCCTCATGTTACAACGGTGTGTCTGACGTTGGGTGCGCACCACCACCGCCAGAGACACTACATTGTACTATGAGGGACCCAGTAGCAATGCCGTCAACCAAAAGCGAGCACACCCACCTCTTCAGACAAACAGCAGTCTCACGGGTGCTTGCACCAAGTCGCGATACCACGGCCCCGTGTGGGGAGTTTTGCCATTTAGGGAGGTGTAAACATGTCGTATGCTGTACAATCAGCTGCAGCAAATTAGACATTAGAAAAGTAATTCACAGGCAAGAGCTTTTCATAGGAAAGCTAGGTGTCGGCCGGGCAAGGTGGGGCAAAAGATTTCGAAATCCAGTTGTGGTTCATTTTAATGAATGTTAGATCGTCAACATTTTGGGTAGCCAGACGAGTCCTTTTTTCGGTTAATATTGAACCTGCAGCACTGAATACTCTTTCTGATAGGACACTTGCTGCCGGGCAAGCAAGCTCCTGCAATGCATATTCTGCCAATTCTGGCCAGGTGTCTAATTTGGAGGCCCAGTAATCAAATGGGAATGACGGTTGAGGGAGAACATCGATAAGGGATGAAAAATAGTTAGTAACCAGTAACCAACTGGACAAATGTTGTCTCCTGTCACTTTCAATTGATGCAGCAGTACCTGTCCTGTCTGCGGTCATAGCAAAATCACTCCACAACCTGGTCAGAAAACCCCTCTGTCCAACGCCACTTCTGATGTGTGCACCCCTAACACTCCTAGTCTGCTGCCCCCTGGAGCTCGTGTGAGAACGATCACGTGCGCTGTGTGCTGGGAATGCCTGAAGCAAACGGTCAACAAGAGTTGATTGTTTGGTTGCTAATATTAGTTCCAAGTTCTCATGTGGCATAATATTTTGCAATTTGCCTTTATAGCGTGGATCAAGGAGGCAGGCCAACCAGTAATCGTCATCGTTCATCATTTTTGTAATGCGTGTGTCCCTTTTTAGGATACGTAAGGCATAATCCGCCATGTGGGCCAAAGTTCCAGTTGTCAAATCTCCGGTTGTGATTGGTTGAGGGGCAGTTGCAGGCAAATCTACGTCACTTGTGTCCCTCAAAAAACCAGAACCCGGCCGTGACACGCAACCAATTTCCTGTGCCCCCGGGAAAGGTTCGGCATTAAAAATATACTCATCCCCATCATCCTCCTCGTCCTCCACCTCCTCTTCGCCCGCTACCTCGTCCTGTACACTGCCCTGACCAGACAATGGCTGACTGTCATCAAGGCTTTCCTCTTCCTCTGGTGCAGACGCCTGCTCCTTTATGTGCGTCAAACTTTGCATCAGCAGACGCATTAGGGGGATGCTCATGCTTATTACGGCGTTGTCTGCACTAACCAGCCGTGTGCATTCCTCAAAACACTGAAGGACTTGACACTAGTGTTGAGCGATACCGTCCGATACTTGAAAGTATCGGTATCGGAAAGTATCGGCCGATACCGGCAAAGTATCGGATCCAATCCGATACCGATACCCGATACCAATACAAGTCAATGGGACTCAAGTATCGGACGGTATTCCTGATGGTTCCCAGGGTCTGAAGGAGAGGAAACTCTCCTTCAGGCCCTGGGAACCATATAAATGTGTAAAAGAAAGAATTAAAATAAAAAATATCGCTATACTCACCTGTCCGACGCAGCCGGGACCTCAGCGAGGGAACCGGCAGCGTTGTTTGTTTAAAATTCGCGCTTTTACTTGGTTACGTGAATTCCCGGCTTGTGATTGGTCAGGGCGGCCATGTTGCCGGGACGCGGACCAATCACAGCAAGCCGTGACGAAATTACGTCACGGCTTGCTGTGATTGGTCCGCGTCCCGGCAACATGGCCGCCATTAACCAATCACAAGCCGTGACGTCACGGAAGGCTGGACTTGCGCACTTTTTAAAAAACGCGCGTGTCCAGCCTCCCGTGACGTCACGGCTTGTGATTGGTTAATGGCGTCCATGTTGCCGGGACGCGGACCAATCACAGCAAGCCGTGACGTAATTTCGTCACGGCTTACTGTGATTGGTCCGCGTCCCGGCAACATGGCGCCGTGACCAATCATAAGCCGGGACGTCACTGGAGGCTGGACACGCGCGTTTTTTAAAAAGTGCGCAAGTCCAGCCTCCCGTGACGTCACGGCTTGTGATTGGTTAATGGCGGCCATGTTGCCGGGACGCGGACCAATCACAGCAAGCCGTGACGTAATTTCGTCACGGCTTGCTGTGATTGGTCCGCGTCCCGGCAACATGGCCGCCCTGACCAATCACAAGCCGGGAATTCACGTAACCAAGTAAAAGCGCGAATTTTAAACAAACAACGCTGCCGGTTCCTTCGCTGAGGTCCAGGCTGCGTCGGACAGGTGAGTATAGCGATATTTTTTATTTTAATTCTTTCTTTTACACATTTTTACATTAATGTTGTTTCGATACCGATATCCGATATCACAAAAATATCGGATCTCGGTATCGGAAATTCCGATACAGCAAGTATCGGCCGATACCCGATACTTGCAGCATCGGAATGCTCAACACTACTTGACACATGTCTTGTATCTTAGACCACTGCACACCTGACAACTCCATGTCTGCCATCCTACTGCCTGCCCGTGTATCCTCCCACAAATAAATAACAGCACGCCTCTGTTCGCACAGTCTCTGAAGCATGTGCAGTGTTGAGTTCCACCTTGTTGCAACGTCTATGATTAGGCGATGCTGGGGAAGGTTCAAAGACCGCTGATAGGTCTGCATACGGCTGGCGTGTACAGGCGAACGTCGGATATGTGAGCAAAGTGCACACACTTTGAGGAGCAGGTCGGAGAACCCAGGATAAGTTTTCAATAAGCACTGCACCACCAGGTTTAAGGTGTGAGCCAGGCAAGGAATGTGTTTCAGTTGGGAAAGGGAGATGGCAGCCATGAAATTCCTTCCGTTATCACTCACTACCTTGCCTGCCTCAAGATCTACTGTGCCCAGCCACGACTGCGTTTCTTGTTGCAAGAACTCGGATAGAACTTCCGCGGTGTGTCTGTTGTCGCCCAAACACTTCATAGCCAATACAGCCTGCTGACGCTTGGCAGTAGCTGGCCCATAATGGGACAACTGGTGTGCAACAGTGTCATCTGCCGATGGAGTGGTTGGCAGACTGCGTTCTGTGGAAGAGCTGTAGCTTCTGCAGGAGGACGAGGAGGAGGAGGAGGAGGGGGTGCGAACGCCTACAGCCAACTGTTTCCTAGACCGTGGGCTAGGCACAACTGTCCCTAAATTGATGTCGCCTGTGGACCCTGCATCCACCACATTCACCCAGTGTGCCGTGATGGACACATAACGTCCCTGGCCATGCCTACTGGTCCATGCATCTGTAGTCAGGTGCACCTTTGTACTCACAGATTGCCTGAGTGCATGGACGATGCGCTGTTTAACATGCTGGTGCAGGGCTGGGATGGCTTTTCTGGAAAAAAAGTGTCGACTGGGTAGCTCGTATCGTGGTTCAGCGTACTCCATCAGGGCTTTGAAAGCTTCGCTTTCAACTAACCGGTAGGGCATCATCTCTAACGAGATTAGTCTAGCTATGTGGGCGTTAAAACCCTGTGTACGCGGATGCGAGGATAAGTACTTCCTTTTTCTAACCAGAGTCTCATGTAGGGTGAGCTGGACTGGAGAGCTGGAGATCGTGGAACTTTCGGGTGTGCCGGTGTACATGGCAGACTGAGAGACGGTTGGAGACGGTATTGTTTCCGCCGGTGCCCTAGATGCAATATTTCCTCCTACAAAACTGGTGGTTCCCTGACCCTGACTGCTTTTGGCTGGCAAAGAAACCTGCACAGATACTGCCGGTGGTGCGGAAAATGGTGGCCTTACAGTGACGGAAGGGATGTTGCGTTGCTGACTAGCTTCATTGGCCGAGGGTGCTACAACCTTAAGGGACGTTTGGTAGTTAGTCCAGGCTTGAAAATGCATGGTGGTTAAGTGTCTATGCATGCAACTAGTATTTAGACTTTTCAGATTCTGACCTCTGCTTAAGCTAGTTGAACATTTTTGACAGATGACTTTGCGCTGATCAGTTGGATGTTGTTTAAAAAAATGCCAGACTGCACTCTTCCTAGACTCGGATCCCTTTTCAGGGATTGCAGACTGAGCTTTAACCGGATGGCCACGCTGTCCTCCAACAGGTTTTGGCTTTGACACGCGTTTTGGGCCAGATACGGGCCCGGCAGATGGAACCTGTTGCGATGTTGATGCCTGCTGCGGCCCCTCCTCCGCCTCCGCTTCTGAACTACTGCCGCCTGCACCCTGTTCCCCCAATGGCTGCCAATCGGGGTCAATAACTGGGTCATCTATTACCTCCTCTTCGAGCTCGTGTGCAACTTCGTCTGTGTCACTGTGTCGGTCGGTGGTATAGCGTTCGTGGCGGGGCAACATAGTCTCATCAGGGTCTGATTGTGGATCTGTACCCTGAGAGGGCAATGTGGTGGTCTGAGTCAAAGGAGCAGCATAGTACTCTGGCTGTGGCTGTGCATCAGTGCACTCCATGTCAGAATCTACTTGTAATGGGCATGGCCTGTTAAATGTTTCACTTTCTAAGCCAGGGACGGTATGTGTAAAGAGCTCCATGGAGTGACCCGTTGTGTCGCCTGCTGCATCCTTCTCTCTTGTTGTAGTTTTTGCTGAGGAGGACAAGGAAGCGACTTGTCCCTGACCGTGAACATCCACAAGCGACGCGCTGCTTTTACATTTACCAGTTTCGGAAGAGGAGGCAAAAGAGCTAGAGGCTGAGTCTGCAATGTAAGCCAAAACTTGCTGTTGCTGCTCCGCCTTTAAAAGCGGTTTTCCTACTCCCAGAAAAGAGAGCGTTCGAGGCCTTGTGTAGCCTGACGACGAAACTGGCTCCACAGCTCCAGACTTAGGTGGAATATTTTTATCCCCACGACCACCTGATGCTCCACTACCACTACCATCATTACCAGCTGACAATGAACGCCCACGACGACCTCTTGCACCAGACTTCCTCATTGTTTTAAAATCTTAACCAAAGTAACTTTATTTGTTGCTGTCAAACAACTTACACGGTGAGCTATAACTTCAGTATGATTTCAATATCCCTTAACAGGTTGGTGAGACCACAAGGAAAATCAGGCACAATGTTACACACTCTGTTTTCTGTGGCACAAAATCACAGAGATGACACACACGCAGGACTGTCACTCAAGCACTAATGTCAATATTAATCTCCCACCTAATTTATTTATTTTTTTTCTCAGGGAGACTTTAGAAACCAAATAATATTAAAAAAACCAAAAAAATAAATAGGCTTTCTATGGCCCACTGAATGAGAGAGAGAGGTGGCACACCCAGGAGTCAAGACTGGCACACAAGCTGAAAGGGCAATATTACTCTCCCACTGTTTTTTTATGTATTTTTTGTTTTTTAAGGGAGACTTTAGAAACCAAATAATATTAAAAAAACCAAAAAAATAAATAGCCTTTCTATGGCCCACTGAATGAGAGAGAGAGGTGGCACACCCAGGAGTCAAGACTGGCACACAACCTGAAAGGGCAATATTACTCTCCCACTGTTTCTTTATGTTTTTTTTTTTTTCAGGGAGACTTTAGAAACCAAATAATAAGAAAAAAAATAAATAAATAAATAGGCTTTCTATAGCCCACTGAATGAGAGATAGCACACACAGCAGTGGCACACAAGCCCTGACTGAGGCCAATATTTTTCTCCCACTGATTGATGTAGTGTTTTTGTGTTGAGGTAGATTTTAGAACACAAATCAAGGAAAAAAAAAATGCTTTCTATGGCCCACTGAATGAGAGAGAGAGGTGGCACACCCAGGAGTCAAGACTGGCACACAAGCTGAAAGGGCAATATTACTCTCCCACTGTTTTTTTAAGTTTTTTTTTTTTTATTTTCAGGGAGACTTTAGAAACCAAATAATATTAAAAAAAACAAAAAAATAAATAGCCTTTCTATGGCCCACTGAATGAGAGAGAGAGGTGGCACACCCAGGAGTCAAGACTGGCACACAAGCTGAAAGGGCAATATTACTCTCCCACTGTTTTTTTATGTATTTTTTGTTTTTTAAGGGAGACTTTAGAAACCAAATAATATTTAAAAAAAAACAAAAAAAAAAAGGCTTTCTATGGCCCACAATTAGAGAGAGAGAGAGGTGGCACACCCAGGAGTCAAGACTGGCGCACAAGCTGAAAGGGCAATATTACTCTCCCACTGTTTTCTTAAGTTTTTTTTCTTTTATTTTCAGGGAGACTTTAGAAACCAAATAATATTAAAAAAACAAAAAAAATAAATAGCCTTTCTATGGCCCACTGAATGAGAGAGAGGTGGCACACCCAGGAGTCAAGACTGGCACACAAGCTGAAAGGGCAATATTACTCTCCCACTGTTTTTTTATGTTTTTTTTTTTTTCAGGGAGACTTTAGAAACCAAATAATATTAAAAAAACCAAAAAAATAAATAGGCTTTCTATGGCCCACTGAATGAGAGAGAGAGGTGGCACACCCAGGAGTCAAGACTGGCACACAAGCTGAAAGGGCAATATTACTCTCCCACTGTTTTTTTATGTATTTTTTGTTTTTTAAGGGAGACTTTAGAAACCAAATAATATTAAAAAAAAACAAAAAAAAAAGGCTTTCTATGGCCCACAATTAGAGAGAGAGAGGTGGCACACCCAGGAGTCAAGACTGGCGCACAAGCTGAAAGGGCAATATTACTCTCCCACTGTTTTCTTAAGTTTTTTTTCTTTTATTTTCAGGGAGACTTTAGAAACCAAATAATATTAAAAAAACCAAAAAAATAAATAGCCTTTCTATGGCCCACTGAATGAGAGAGAGGTGGCACACCCAGGAGTCAAGACTGGCACACAAGCTGAAAGGGCAATATTACTCTCCCACTGTTTTTTTTTTTTTTTTTTTTTTTCAGGGAGACTTTAGAAACCAAATAATAAGAAAAATAAATAAATAAATAAATAGGCTTTCTATAGCCCACTGAATGAGAGATAGCACACACAGCAGTGGCACACAAGCCCTGACTGAGGCCAATATTTTTCTACCACTGATTGATGTAGTGTTTTTGTGTTGAGGTAGAATTTAGAACACAAATCACGGAAAAAATAAATAGGCTTTCTATGGCCCACTCAGTGAGAGATGGCACACACAGGGATGGCACTGTAGCAGAAATGCCAATCTTAATCTCCCACAAAAAAAAAAACAAAAAAAAAAACACAGGGACTGTCCTACAATTACTATCTCCCTGCAGTAATCTAAGCCAGGTATGGCAGGCAGCAATAGGAGTGGACTGATGCACAAATTAAATAAAAAGTGTGGACAAACAAAAAAGATAGCTGTGCAGAAAGGAACAAGAGGATATGTGCTTTGAAAAAAGCAGTTGGTTTCCACAGTGGCGTACACACAGCAATACAGCTATCACGGAGCCTTCTAGGGCAGCCCAATGAGCTACAGCGCTGAGGAAAAAAAAAAAAAAATAGCTTCCACTGTTCCTGCACACCGAAGGTGGTGTTGGACAGTGGAAATCGCTACAGCACAAGCGGTTTGGTGGTTAGTGGACCCTGCCTAACGCTCTCCCTGCTTCTGACGAAGCGGCAGCAACCTCTCCCTAAGCTCAGATCAGCAGCAGTGAGATGGCGGTCGGCGGGAACGCCCCTTTATAGCCCCTGTGACGCCGCAGACAGCAAGCCAATCACTGCAATGCCCTTCTCTAAGATGGTGGGGACCAGGACCTATGTCATCACGCTGCCCACACTCTGCGTTCACCTTCATTGGCTGAGAAATGGCGCTTTTCGCGTCATTGAAACGCGACTTTGGCGCGAAAGTCGCGTACCGCATGGCCGACAAGCACAGGGGTCGGATCGGGTTTCATGAGACGCCGACTTAGCCAAAAGTCGGCGACTTTTGAAAATGATCGACCCGTTTCGCTCAACCCTAGTGGCCAGGTCTTTTTGGTGGCCTTCCTTGTCTAGGGATGTGCGTACCTTTGTGCAGTCTTGTGAAGTGTGTGCTCGAGCTAAGCCTTGCTGTTCTCAGGCCAGTGGGTTGTTGTTATCCTTGCCCATCCCGAAGAGGCCTTGGACGCACATTTCCATGGATTTTATTTCTGATCTTCCGGTTTCACAGAAAATGTCCGTTATCTGGGTTGTGTGTGACCGCTTTTCTAAGATGGTTCATTTGGTGCCCTTGCCTAAGTTGCCCTCCTCCTCTGAGTTGGTCCCTTTATTTTTTCAGAACGTGGTCCGTTTGCATGGGATTCCGGAGAATATCGTTTCTGACAGGGGATCCCAGTTTGTGTCTAGATTTTGGCGGACGTTTTGTGCCAAGATGGGCATTGATTTGTCTTTCTCGTCTGCATTCCATCCTCAGACGAATGGCCAGACGGAGCGAACTAATCAGACCTTGGAAACTTATTTGAGGTGTTTTGTTTCTGCTGATCAAGATGACTGGGTTGCTTTTTTGCCACTGGCCGAATTTGCTCTTAATAATCGGGCTAGTTCTGCCACGTTGGTCTCTCCTTTTTTTTGTAATTCGGGGTTTCATCCTCATTTTTCCTCTGGTCAGGTGGAGTCTTCGGATTGTCCTGGAGTGGACATGGTGGTGGACAGGCTACATCAGATTTGGAATCAGGTGGTGGACAATTTGAAGTTATCTCAGGAGAAGACTCAGCAGTTTGCTAATCGCCGTCGCCGCGTGGGTCCCCGACTTCTTGTTGGGGATTTGGTGTGGTTGTCTTCTCGTTTTGTCCCTATGAAGGTCTCTTCTCCTAAGTTCAAGCCTCGGTTCATCGGTCCTTATAGGATCTCGGAGATTCTTAACCCTGTATCTTTTCGTTTGGATCTCCCAGCATCGTTTGCTATTCATAATGTGTTCCATCGGTCATTGTTGCGGAGGTATGAGGTGCCCGTTGTTCCTTCGGTTGAGCCTCCTGCTCCGGTGCTGGTGGAGGGAGAATTGGAGTATGTTGTTGAGAAGATCTTGGATTCTCGTGTTTCCAGACGCAAACTCCAGTATTTGGTTAAGTGGAAGGGTTATGGTCAGGAGGATAATTCCTGGGTGGTCGCCTCCGATGTTCATGCGACTGATTTGGTCCGCGCCTTCCATAGAGCTCACCCTGATCGCCCTGGGGGTTCTCGTGAGGGTTCGGTGACCCCTCCTCAAGGGGGGGGTACTGTTGTGGATTCTGTTTGTGGGCTCCCTCTGGTGGTTACTGCTGGTACTGGGTGACTTTGGTGGGTTGCGGCCTTTGGTTTCCACCTGTCCATCAGAGGCTGGGTGTTTCCTATTTTACCTGGCCTTTCTGTCATTCCCTTGCCGGCTATCAATGTATTCAGATGTGCTCTGTTTGGTTCCTGCCTACCTGCTCCCAGATCTTTCAGGATAAGCTAAGTGCTGATTTTCAGTTGTTTGGTTTTTTTGTCCAGCTTGCTTATTATGTCTCTATGCTAGCTGGTAGCTCTAGTGGACTGAGGTTCTCCCCATGTGCCATGAGCTGGCACATGGGTTCTTGTAATCTCAGGATGGTTTTTTTGATTAGGGTTTTTTGCTGACCGCTCAGTCCCCTTTTGTATCGTTCTGCTTTCTAGTTTACAGCGGGCCTCAATTTGCTAAAACTATATATATCATCTCTATGTGTGTGCCTTCCTCTCATTTCACCGTCAATACATGTGAGGGGGCAACTATATCTTTTGGGGTTCATTCCTCTGGAGGCAAGTGAGGTCTTTATTTTCTCTGCAGTACTAGTTAGCTCTTAGGCTGGTGCGTGGCGTCTAGAACCAACGTAGGCACGCTCCCTGGCTATCTCTAGTTGCGTTTGTCAGGCGTAGGGCAGCGGTCAGCCCAGGTTCCATCACCCTAGATCTCGTCCGTTATCTATTTGTACTTTGCTTGTCCGGTGCTATCCCTAGCCATTGGGGATTCATGACAGATAACACGACAGCGCAGACTCCTGTGCAGCAAATAACGACGCTCAGGAGGCCGCGCCCAGCACCAAGGTGGGATTTTTGACAGCTGTGCTGCGTCTCATTACAAAGGGAACTCACGCCTCCAAAACAGTTTGACTGCTTAAGGGCCTAAATGTTATACGTGTTTCTTTCTGCGTGTGCAAGGAGCAAAATTAAAAGAGCAACCTTTGACTTGTGCAGCATTACTGCTGCCCAAGCTGTGGCTCTTGTAGTTTGTAACCCCTGAGGGGGGGTTAAAGGTTACCTTTAAAATCGGTTCAATTAGGCTTCAACCTACACTCTGCTCCACCTGCAGAGCCCGGGCTCCAACACCGCTAGTTGCTGTCCGGAAGTGCTGGCTGCACAGAGCAAAACACACGCCACTCTGTCAGTGGGGTTCAGCACCGCCAGCTGTTCCCCTGCTGTGTAGCCGGCAACGTGTCCTGCAACAGCCACGCAGACACAAAGCTGCCACCAGTGCAGGCTTCGGCCTACACTCCGCTCCCTCTCCTCCTCCTGCTGACCCTGGGCTCTAACAACGCCAGTTGGGGCCCAGAAGTGCTGGCTGCACAGAGCCAAAAACCTCGCCAATGTGTCAGTGGGGTTCAGCACCGCCAGCTGTTCCCCTGCTGTGTAGCCGGCATCGTGTCCTGCAACAGCCACGCAGACACAAGAACTGAAATTGAAGGGAACCTGTCCCCCCTCCCCCAGGCGTTTGTATGTTTCACAGCCACCTTGTACAGCAGTAATGCTGCATGTGTGCAAGTTGGCTCAGAAACTTATTCCCCTTGCACACGTGGAACTGAACACGTCTAAAATGTGTCCTCTGTGACCATTAAACCGTCCCTGAGGTGTGACTTTCCTTTGTAATGACACACTGCAACCCCCTTGGTAGCGCTGCCCGTCTTCTGGCATCATTGTTTGGCTGGCTGCGCCTCTGCGGCCGCCCTGGCCCACACAACGCCCCTCGGTGTCTTATTTATTTTGACTGCGAGGGTGTGATTGATGGGCATGAGCAGTGCATATGTTCGCCTGTCCCTCATCTCCTTCAGCCTTCTTCAGACTGTGCGGCTTCATGGCCGTGGCATGCGACAAGGGATCAGCTGACGCCACACAGTCTGAAGCAGGTGTAAGGACCCGAGTGTGAGAGGCGAACATATGTACTGCGCCAGGCCATGAATCCCAGCCCCGCAGTGTTTTAACAATGTAAAGACACTGCGGGGCTGGGATTCATGGTCATCGCGAACCGCACCGGCCAACATTAAATGATGTCAGAAGATGGGCAGCACTAACAGCGCAAGGCCAAGGGATAACACGACAGCACAGACTCCTGTGCAGCAAATAACGACGCTCAGGAGGCCGCGCCCAGCACCAAGGTGGGATTTTTGACAGCTGTGCTGCATCTCATTACAAAGGAACTCACGCCTCCAAAACAGTTTGACTGCTTAAGGGCCTAAATGTTATACGTGTTTCTTTCTGCGTGTGCAAGGAGCAAAATTAAAAGAGCAACCTTTGACTTGTGCAGCATTACTGCTGCCCAAGCTGTGGCTCTTGTAGTTTGTAACCCCTGAGGGGGGGTTAAAGGTTACCTTTAAAATCGGTTCAATTAGGCTTCGGCCTACACTCTGCTCCACCTGCAGAGCCCGGGCTCCAACACCGCTAGTTGCTGTCCGGAAGTGCTGGCTGCACAGAGCAAAACACACGCCACTCTGTCAGTGGGGTTCAGCACCGCCAGCTGTTCCCCTGCTGTGTAACCGGCAACGTGTCCTGCAACAGCCACGCTGACACAACAGACCCAAAGCTGACGCCAGTGCAGGCTTCGGCCTACACTCTGCTCCCCCTGCTGACCCTTTGCTCCAACACTGCTAGTTGGGGCTCTAGGAAGGCAAGCTTGAATAGGTCCCCATCCTGATTCCAGCACCGTCAGCTGGTTCCGGGCAGAGCCTTTGGCTTAGGTGCCTCCTTCTTGGTATCCGAGTTCCACCAACGTCAGGTGGTCCTTGGTAGTGCTTTCAGGCACGGGTACCTCCTGCTTAGTAACCGGGTTCCAGTAATGTCTGCTGGTCCTCGGTAGTTCCATTGGCTCTTGGACCTTCGGCTACCCATCCGGGTTCCAGTACCGTCAGCTGGTTCTCGGCAGTGTCTTTTGCTCTTGTACTTTCTTCTCCCCAACCCGGTTCCAGTACCGTCAGCTGGTTCCGGGCAGAGCCTTTGGCTTAGGTGCCTCCCTCTGGGTATCCGAGTTCCACCAACGTCAGGTGGTCCTTGGTAGTGCTTTCAGGCACGGGTACCTCCTGCTTAGTAACCGGGTTCCAGTAACGTCAGCTGGTCCTCGGTAGTTCCATTGGCTCTTGGACATTCGGCTACCCATCCGGGTTCAAGTACCGTCAGCTGGTTCTCGGCAGTGTCTTTTGCTCTTGTACCTTCTGCTCCCCATCCTGGTTCCAGTACCGTCAGCTGGTTCCGGGCAGAGCCTTTGGCTTAGGTGCCTCCCTCTGGGTATCCGAGTTCCACCAACGTCAGGTGGTCCTTGGTAGTGCTTTCAGGCACGGGTACCTCCTGCTTAGTAACCGGGTTCCAGTAACGTCAGCTGGTCCTCGGTAGTTCCATTGGCTCTTGGACATTCGGGTAGCCATCCGAGTTCCAGTTCCATCAGCTGTTTCTCGGCATTTTCTCAGCCTTCTTGTACCTTCTGCTACATTTCCAAGTTCAAGAGACTAAAGACGATGACCCGGAAGACCACCCCTAAGATGACGACGACACCAGAGACGACAACCACTGAGATGACGACGACCCTGGAGACGATGACCCTGAAGACCACCCCGATGACGACGACCCTGGAGACGACGACCCTGGAGACGACGACCCTGGAGACGACGACGACATGGGAGACTGAGAAGCAGAAGAACAAGAGGCTGCAGAACAAAGAGCAGAAGAACATTAAGCATAACACTAAATATCAGAGCAAAAGATATTATCTAAATTATAAGCAGAAGAAGACTAAGCAGTGTATGGGGGTGAGTCCGTTCCTCCTCGTGGTGCCCCTGGATAAAGCCTGATGCTGCAGGCCAAACTGAACGCGGACAAATGTAACTCTTTTGTGACAGGCAGAACGGAAGGTGTAATCTTCAAACTTTTATAGATAACAACTACGGGAATGCCTGTCACAAATAAGAATATGATGAAGAAGTTGAATATGAAGCAGATAATAGTAAAATAAAAAGAATATGAACAATGTAACAAAAAAATAATAGGTAGAAGATGAAGAAGAAGATGAAGAAGGTGAAGAAGTTGATGTCAAAGAAGCTGATGATGAGGATAATGAAGAAGAAAGTGTGGGAGAAGTAAAAAAGAAGGTGAAGGGCGTGGAAGTAGTGAAACATCAATATCTGACAAAATAAAAAAAAATTAACATAGTCAAAATCTTTCTAACGCCGAACGTCATAAAAAAAAAAAAATCCTGCTATTCTATTTGATTGGGCTAAACCTCTGTGCCTTTAATGTCTCCGCCACCTTCCCCAATACATCCTACATTATTCTTAGTTGTTTTCCTTCATGTAGAATGAACCTACAAGTTAAGAAAGGGTTTATTTTAATTCCGATATTTTCGTCCCATTGACTTGCATTGGGATCGGGTATCGGTATCGGATTAGATCCGATACTTTGACGGTATCGGCCGATACTTTCCGATACCGATACTTTCCGATATCGGAAGGTATCGCTCAACACTACTGCTGAGTAGCACTAAATTCTACTAGGCCCAAAAGGATTTTCAGGGCTAGATGCCGTTACAAAATAGTAGTTAGGTAAACAGGCGGTATAGCTTGCTTCATGGGTGACGTACGCTGCTGAGTAACACCAAATTCTACTAGGCCCCAAAGGATTTCCTGGGTCAGATGCTGTTAAAAATAGTACTTACGTAAACAGGCGGTGGGTGGCTGGGCTACTCTCATTACTAGCAGACACTGAAGTGTCATGATTCTCAATGGCGAGAGAACATAGCCCAGCATATATGAGAACTAGCTCTTGGAAGATGGAAACTATACTGACCATGAACTAAACCTGCCGCACAACTAGAAGTGGCCGGGTAGCATGCCTACGTTTTTTTATCCCTAGATGCCCAGCGCCAGCCGGAGAACTACCTAATCCTAGCAGAGGAAAAGACAGTCCTGGCTCACCTCTAGAGAAATTTTCCCAAAAGGCAGACAGAGGCCCCCACATATATTGGCGGTGATTTAAGATGAAATGACAAACGTAGTATGAAAATAGGTTTAGCAAAATCGAGGTCCGCTTACTAGATAGCATGAAGACAGAAAGGGCACTTTCATGGTCAGCAGAAAACCCTATCAAAACACCATCCAGAAATTACTTTAAGACTCTAGCATTAACTCATAACACCAGAGTGGCAATTTCCGCTCACAAGAGCTTTCCAGACACAGTAACGAAACAGCAGCTGTGAACAGGAACAAAATGCAAAAACACACAAGGACAAAAGTCCAACTTAGCTGGGAGTTGTCTAGTAGCAGGAACATGCACAGAAAGGCTACTGATTACATTGTTGACCGGCATGAAACTGACAGAGGAGCAAGGTTATATAGCGACTCCCACATCCTGATAGGAGCAGGTGAACAGAGGGGATGATGCACACAAGTTAAATTCCACAAGTGGCCACAGGGGGAGCCCAGAATCCAATTTCACAACAGTACCCCCCCCTCAAGGAGGGGGCACCGAACCCTCACCAGAACCACCAGGGCGATCAGGATGAGCCCTATGAAAGGCACGGACAAGATCGGAGGCATGAACATCAGAGGCAGTGACCCAAGAATTATCCTCCTGACCGTATCCCTTCCATTTGACCAGATACTGGAGTTTCCGTCTGGAAACACGAGAGTCCAAGATCTTTTCCACAACGTACTCCAACTCACCCTCAACCAACACCGGAGCAGGAGGCTCAACGGAAGGCACAGCTGGTACCTCATACCTGCGCAACAATGACCGATGAAAAACATTATGAATCGAAAAGGATGCAGGGAGGTCCAAACGGAAGGACACAGGGTTAAGAATCTCCAATATCTTGTACGGGCCGATGAACCGAGGCTTAAACTTAGGAGAAGAAACCCTCATAGGGACAAAACGAGAAGACAACCACACCAAGTCCCCAACACAAGCCGAGGACCAACACGACGACGGCGGTTGGCAAAAAGCTGAGTCTTCTCCTGGGACAACTTCAAATTGTCCACCACCTGCCCCCAAATCTGATGCAACCTCTCCACCACAGCATCCACTCCAGGACAATCCGAAGATTCCACTTGACCGGAGGAAAATCGAGGATGAAACCCCGAATTACAGAAAAACGGGGACACCAAGGTGGCAGAGCTGGCCCGATTATTGAGGGCGAACTCCGCCAAAGGCAAAAAAGCAACCCAATCATCCTGATCCGCAGACACAAAACACCTCAAATATGTCTCCAAGGTCTGATTAGTCCGCTCGGTCTGGCCATTAGTCTGAGGATGGAAAGCAGACGAAAAAGACAAATCTATGCCCATCCTAGCACAGAATGCCCGCCAAAATCTAGACACGAATTGGGTCCCTCTGTCAGAAACGATATTCTCCGGAATACCATGCAAACGAACAACATTTTGAAAAAACAGAGGAACCAACTCGGAAGAAGAAGGCAACTTAGGCAAGGGAACCAGATGGACCATCTTAGAGAAACGGTCACACACCACCCAGATGACAGACATCTTCTGAGAAACAGGCAGATCCGAAATAAAATCCATCGAAATGTGCGTCCAAGGCCTCTTCGGGATAGGCAAGGGTAACAACAATCCACTAGCCCGAGAACAACAAGGCTTGGCCCGAGCACAAACGTCACAAGACTGCACAAAGCCTCGCACATCTCGTGACAGGGAAGGCCACCAGAAGGACCTTGCCACCAAATCCCTGGTACCAAAGATTCCAGGATGACCTGCCAACGCAGAAGAATGAACCTCAGAGATGACTCTACTGGTCCAATCATCAGGAACAAACAGTCTACCAGGTGGGCAACGATCAGGTCTATCCGCCTGAAACTCCTGCAAGGCCCGCCGCAGGTCTGGAGAAACGGCAGACAATATCACTCCATCTTTAAGGATACCTGTGGGCTCAGAATTACCAGGGGAGTCAGGCTCAAAACTCCTAGAAAGGGCATCCGCCTTAACATTCTTAGAACCCGGTAGGTAAGACACCACAAAATTAAACCGAGAGAAAAACAACGACCAGCGCGCTTGTCTAGGATTCAGGCGCCTGGCAGACTCAAGGTAAATTAAATTTTTGTGGTCAGTCAATACCACCACCTGATGTCTGGCCCCCTCAAGCCAGTGACGCCACTCCTCAAAAGCCCACTTCATGGCCAAAAGCTCCCGATTCCCAATATCATAATTCCGCTTGGCGGGCGAAAATTTACGGGAAAAAAAAGCACAAGGTCTCATCACGGAGCAGTCGGAACTTCTCTGCGACAACACCGCCCCAGCTCCGATTTCAGAAGCGTCGACCTCAACCTGAAAAGGAAGAGCAACATCAGGCTGACGCAACACTGGGGCGGAAGAAAAGCGGTGCTTGAGCTCCCGAAAGGCCTCCACAGCATCAGGGGACCAATCAGCAACATCAGCACCCTTCTTAGTCAAATCAGTCAATGGTTTTACAACATCAGAAAAACCAGCAATAAATCGACGATAAAAGTTAGCAAAGCCCAAAAATTTCTGAAGACTCTTAAGAGAAGAGGGTTGCGTCCAATCACCAATAGCCTGAACCTTGACAGGATCCATCTCGATGGAAGAGGGGGAAAAAATGTATCCCAAGAAGGAAATCTTCTGAACCCCAAAAACACACTTAGAACCCTTCACACACAAGGAATTAGACCGCAAAACCTGAAAAACCCTCCTGACCTGCTGGACATGAGAGTCCCAGTCATCCGAAAAAATCAGAATATCATCCAGATACACAATCATAAATTTATCCAAATAATCGCGGAAAATGTCATGCATAAAGGACTGGAAGACTGAAGGGGCATTTGAAAGACCAAAAGGCATCACCAAATACTCAAAATGGCCCTCGGGCGTATTAAATGCGGTTTTCCACTCATCCCCCTGCTTGATTCGCACCAAATTATACGCCCCACGGAGATCAATTTTAGAGAACCACTTGGCCCCCTTTATACGAGCAAACAAATCAGTAAGCAGTGGTAACGGATATTGATATTTAACCGTGATTTTATTCAAAAGTCGATAATCAATACACGGCCTCAAAGAGCCGTCTTTCTTAGACACAAAGAAAAAACCGGCTCCTAAGGGAGATGACGAAGGACGAATATGTCCCTTTTCCAAGGACTCCTTTATATATTCTCGCATAGCAGCGTGTTCAGGCACAGACAGATTAAATAAACGACCCTTAGGGTATTTACTACCCGGGATCAAGTCTATGGCACAATCGCACTCCCGGTGCGGAGGTAGTGAACCAACCTTGGGTTCTTCAAAAACGTCACGAAAGTCAGACAAGAATTCAGGAATCTCAGAGGGAATAGATGATGAAATGGAAACCAAAGGTACGTCCCCATGAGTTCCTTTACATCCCCAGCTTAACACAGACATAGCTCTCCAGTCGAGGACTGGGTTATGAGATTGCAGCCATGGCAATCCCAGCACCAAAACATCATGTAGATTATACAGCACCAGAAAGCGAATAACCTCCTGGTGATCCGGATTAACACGCATAGTCACTTGTGTCCAGTATTGTGGTTTATTACTAGCCAATGGGGTGGAGTCAATCCCTTTCAGAGGTATCGGAGCCTCCAATGGCTCCAAATCATACCCACAGCGTTTGGCAAAGGACCAATCCATAAGACTCAAAGCAGCGCCAGAGTCGACATAGGCGTCCGCGGTAATAGATGACAAAGAACAAATCAGGGTCACAGATAGAATAAACTTAGACTGTAAAGTGCTAATTGAAACAGACTTGTCAGGCTTCTTAGTACGCTTAAAGCATGCTGATATAACATGAGTTGAATCACCACAATAGAAGCACAACCCATTTTTTCGTCTAAAATTCTGCCGCTCGCTTCTGGACAGAATTCTATCACATTGCATATTTTCTGGCATTTTCTCAGTAGACACCGCCAAATGGTGCACAGGTTTGCGCTCCCGCAGACGCCTATCGATCTGAATAGCCATCGTCATGGACTCATTCAGACTCGCAGGCACAGGGAACCCCACCATAACATCCTTAATGGCATCAGAGAGACCTTCTCTGAAAATCGCCGCCAGGGCGCACTCATTCCACTGAGTAAGCACAGACCATTTGCGGAATTTTTTGCAGTATATTTCAGCTTCATCTTGCCCCTGAGACAAGGACATCAAGGCCTTTTCCGCCTGAAGCTCTAAATGAGGTTCCTCATAAAGCAACCCCAAGGCCAGAAAAAACGCATCCACATTGAGCAACGCAGGATCCCCTGGTGCCAATGCAAAAGCCCAGTCTTGAGGGTCGCCCCGGAGCAAGGAAATTACAATCCTGACCTGCTGTGCAGGGTCTCCGGCAGAGCGAGACTTCAGGGACAAAAACAATTTGCAATTATTTTTAAAATTTTGAAAGTGAGATCTATTCCCCGAGAAGAATTCAGGCAAAGGAATTCTAGGCTCAGACATAGGTGCATGAACAACAAAATCTTGCAAATTTTGTACCTTTGTGGCGAGATTATTCAAACCTGTAGCTACACTCTGAAGATCCATTTGAAACAGGTGAACACAGAGCCATTCAAGGATTAGAAGGAGAGGAAGAGAGGAAGGCTGCAGTATAGGCAGACTAGCAAGTGATTCAATTAAGAGCACACTCAGAACTAGAGGGAAAAAAAAAAAAAAAAAAATTGTAGCAGACTTCTTTTTTCTCTCCTTTCTCAGCCAGTAATTTAACCCTTTTTTGGGCCGGTCAAACTGTCATGATTCTCAATGGCGAGAGAACATAGCCCAGCATATATGAGAACTAGCTCTTGGAAGATGGAAACTATACTGACCATGAACTAAACCTGCCGCACAACTAGAAGTGGCCGGGTAGCATGCCTACGTTTTTTTATCCCTAGATGCCCAGCGCCAGCCGGAGAACTACCTAATCCTAGCAGAGGAAAAGACAGTCCTGGCTCACCTCTAGAGAAATTTTCCCAAAAGGCAGACAGAGGCCCCCACATATATTGGCGGTGATTTAAGATGAAATGACAAACGTAGTATGAAAATAGGTTTAGCAAAATCGAGGTCCGCTTACTAGATAGCATGAAGACAGAAAGGGCACTTTCATGGTCAGCAGAAAACCCTATCAAAACACCATCCAGAAATTACTTTAAGACTCTAGCATTAACTCATAACACCAGAGTGGCAATTTCCGCTCACAAGAGCTTTCCAGACACAGTAACGAAACAGCAGCTGTGAACAGGAACAAAATGCAAAAACACACAAGGACAAAAGTCCAACTTAGCTGGGAGTTGTCTAGTAGCAGGAACATGCACAGAAAGGCTACTGATTACATTGTTGACCGGCATGAAACTGACAGAGGAGCAAGGTTATATAGCGACTCCCACATCCTGATAGGAGCAGGTGAACAGAGGGGATGATGCACACAAGTTAAATTCCACAAGTGGCCACAGGGGGAGCCCAGAATCCAATTTCACAACACTGAAGCTTTGGAGCAGACCTCTGAATCCCAGGCCATAGTATGAATAAACAACTCTGCAGACAACCCCACCCACCTGGAATTGACGATGGCAACGTCATGTAAAACTCGGCAAGGAGACTAAATCAAAGAGTCTCCATTTTTTCCAAAAAATCGGCCACAGACACCACTTAAGTGGCATCAATTTCGCCAGAGTTTTTTAAAACGGTTGGTGAGGTGATTTTCAAAAATCATCAAGCTTTTAGTCTCCCCAAGATGACACAGGGGTAGAAAAGTCCTTCCGGATCCATGATTTGTTCATCTTGATGAACGTTAGTCTGTCTACATTGTCACTAGACAGCCGCGTGCGCTTATCTGTCAGCACACCACCAGCAGCGCTGAACACACGTTCAGAGAGAACGCTGGCTGTGGGGCACGACAAGATCTCCAAGGCGTGAGTGGCGAGCTCAGGCCATTTTTCAAGATTGGAAGCCCAAAATGAGCAAGGGTCCAGTTCCACAGTCATGGCATCGATGTTAACTTGGAGATACTCTTGTACCATCCTCTCTAGGCGTTGGCTGTGCGTCAGACTTCTTGTCTCCTGTGGCCTTGCAAAGGATGGTCTAAAAAAATCTTGAAACGATTGGAAAAAATTGCTGTTACCACCAGATACGATGTTACTGTTACGGTTTGAGTGATGACTCAATAGTCCCACGGTTGGCAAGATAGAACTCAGAGATTCACTACGTGCACCACTGGTGTTTTGTGGAAAAGCAGATGTTAGATTCTGTAACAGTCTCTGCTGATACTCCTGCATGCGTGAATCCCTTTCTATGGCAGGAATTATTTCGCCAAATTTGCGAGGTGTGCTCCAGCATGTAAATCACCGGAATGGTCATGCTGATAATGGCATTGTCAGCACTAAACATCTTCATTGCTATTTCAAAACTGTGCAGAAGGGTGCATAGGTCCCTGATCTGAGACCACTCCTGCAGCGTGATTTGCCCCACCTCTTCATCTCGTTGGCCCAGGCTATACGTCATAACGTATTGCACCAGGGCTCGTCGGTGCTGCCACAGTCGCTGCAACATGTGCAGAGTTGAATTCCACAGTGTGGGCACATCGCATTTCAGCCAGTGAACTGGCAGGCCCAACGACTTCTGTAGAGATGCAAGTCGTCGAGCTGCGGGATGCGAACGGCGGAAGTGAGCACACAGCGACCATGCCCTCTGCAGAAGCCCATCTAGTCCGGAAGAGTGGGATAAAATTTGCTGGACAAACAGGTTCAAAACTTGAGCCATACAAGGCACGTGTGTGACATTGCCCCGGCGTAGGGCAGCACCCAGGTTTGCAGCATTGTCGCACACGGCCTTCCCTGGCTGCAGGTTGAGTGGAGACAACCATTGATGGAACTCGGTCTCCAGAGCTGACCACAACTCCTCAGCTGTGTGACTCACATTTCCCAGACATTTCAATGTAAACACTGCCTGATGCCATTGAGCCCTGGTGACAGCATAGTGAGGAGGCAGAAGCAGTGGAGGAACTTCTAGATACAGAGGATCGACGAGCAACTCGTGGGGACGGCAAGACTTGGACAGCAGCCCCTTCTCCTGATGTCGCCGTAGTTACCCAGTGCCCAGTCACCGACATGTAACGCCCCTGTCCATGTCTACTCGTCCAAGTGTCTGTGCTGAAATGCACCCTGTCACACACAGAGTTTCTCAAGGAAGTGGTGATGTTGTGTACGACATGCTGGTGTAGCGCAGGCACAGCTTTCTTTGAGAAGTGGTGGTGACTGGGCATCTGGTACTGGGTCACTGCGACGGACATAATGTCTCGAAAATCCTCTGTGTCCACCAGGCGGAAAGGCAGCATTTCTGTAGCCAACAGCTTGCAGATGGAGAAATTCAACCTCTTAGCTTTGTCATGGCTAGGAGGAAATTGTCTTTTACGTGTCCACATCTGAGAGACTGAGGGCTGGTTGCCGTGCTTAGACGGAGTTGAGTAGGGTGTCCCCAGCAAACTGCTGGTCTGTGAGGAAGGTGCAGGTGGAGATGTTATGTTGCCTTGATCAAAATGTGTCGATGTCAGAGAGCGCTCAACACCAGCAGGTGTTTCCACTTCCAAATGTCCTGATGACCTGCCAATCACACTGGCTGTTGCGGGTAAAGAGGTGGAAGGTCTGCTTCCAAAACCATGTGCGACTGCTGTCCCCACAGTCACAGAGGATGAAGAGGACGTGGATGCACTTGATGGGGCAGACGGTGGTTGACCCGGCCCACTAGGCCGCATTGTAGCACAGTGAGCTTCCCACTGCAACTTATGCCTCGTATGCATGTGATGGTTCATGCATGAAGTACTCAAGCTAGTAATTTTTTTGGCCTCTACTGAGATTTTGTTGACAAATCTTACAGACAACATGAGTTGGGTCATCCTTTCCAATGTCAAAAAATGCCCAGGCTATGCAAGGCTTAGAGCCACCTCGACTTCTGGTCTGAGGCTCAATTGGGGTTGAGGATGCAGTTGTTGATGTGCTTCCAGTACTCCGTCTCTGTCCAGGAAGGCGCACCGTTATCTCGTCGTCAGACTCGTCACTAGCATCCTCCTCCACCTCCTCTGCTGACCTCATGGGGTTGACAGTAAGTGGGGTCTACAACCTCGTCATCATCATCCTGTGTGTTCTCACACCCGTCGTCCTCAGAGCCAACCTCTTCCTGCCCCAAAGTCAAGTTTTCGTTCCAATCAGGTATCTCAGTCTCATCATCATCTTCCTCATTGTCTCCACCAACAGGAGTTACAGTTTGGGAACGAGGGTCTACATTATACTCAGAACCTTCTTCATCTGGGCCTGGATCCGACTCACAAAGATTCTGGGCATCAGTGCAGATCATTTCCTCATCTGGATTCACAGAAGCTCTGGAGCAGACCTCTGATTCCCAGGCTATAGTATGCGTAAACAGCTCTACAGACTCAACCATGTGTGCTACCCCATGCTCAGACGGGCAGCTGGAGACTTGGGAGCTGTGAGGAAGCAAGTACGATTGGGGTGACAACTCTGAGGACTGGAGTAGTTGTGATGCTGAAGTTGACATGGAGGAGAGCCCACTTGAACGAGCACTTGATATCCGTTCAAGCACCTGCTGTTTTTGTGCCTCATCTGGAATTTTTGGCGATGCTTGTAGCGATGGTTGTTAGAAAGGGATCATATCAGATTGTCCACCAAAAGAAGTAGACATCTTACTTTGGCTGGAAGATGGTCTTTCTTCTGCAGATGTTACTGTTGCTTTACCACCTACCCCATGGACACAACCTTTTTTTCCCTTTCCAACACGCCTATTCCCCTTTCCACCAGCAGCAGGCCTTTTGCCACTCATTTTAGTGCTTAATTGGCAACTCTGTACCTGAAGTTGTTGGCACAACAACCGATGGATGAAAACCGAGCAGAACTGAATGGCCAAACTGTGGTACTATGCCCAAAACTATCACCTGGATTAGATGCAGTGAAAATAGAGATACACAGGCGGTGTAGCTAGCTTCACAGGCGGGCTACTCTGCTGACGTGCAGACAATGCTACTAGGCCCAAAACTATCAACTGGATTAGATGCTGTGAAAATAGAGATACACAGGCGGCATAGTTTGTTTCACAGGCGGGCTACTCTGCTGATGTGCAGACAATGCTACTAGGCCCAAAACTATCAACTGGATTAGATGCAGTGAAAATAGAGATACACAGGCGGTATAGTTTGTGTCACAGGCGGGCTACTCTGCTGACGTGCAGACACTGCTACTAAGCACAAAACCCCAAAACGATTTACTGGGTTAGATGCCGTAAAAATTGAGATACTCAGACGGAGTAGCTAGCTTCACAGGCAGGTTACTCTGCTGACGTGCAGACAATGCTACTAGGCCCAAAACTATCAACTGGATTAGATGCTGTGAAAATAGAGATACACAGGCGGTATAGTTTGTTTCACAGGCGGGCTACTCTGCTGACGTGCAGACAATGCTACTAGGCCCAAAACTATCAACTGGATTAGATGCAGTGAAAATAGAGATACACAGGCGGTATAGTTTGTTTCACAGGCGGGCTACTCTGCTGACGTGCAGACAATGCTACTAGGCCCAAAACTATCAACTGGATTATATGCAGTGAAAATAGAGATACACAGGTGGTATAGTTTGTTTCACAGGCGGGCTACTCTGCTGATGTGCAGACAATGCTACTAGGCCCAAAACTATCAACTGGATTAGATGCAGTAAAAATTGAGATACACAGGCGGCATAGTTTGTTTCACAGGCGGGCTACTCTGCTGACGTGCAGACAATGCTACTAGGTCCAAAACTATCAACTGGATTAGATGCAGTGAAAATAGAGATACACAGGCGGTATAGTTTGTTTCACAGGCGGGCTACTCTGCTGACGTGCAGACAATGCTACTACTAGGCCCAAAACTATCAAATGCATTAGATGCAGTGAAAATAGAGATACACAGGCGGTATAGTTTGTTTCACAGGCGGGCTACTCTGCTGACGTGCAGACACTGCTACTAAGCACAAAACCCCAAAACAATTTACTGGGTTAGATGCAGTAAAAATTGAGATACACAGGCGGTGTACGTAGCTTCACAGGCAGGCTACTCTGCTGACGTGCAGACACTGCTACTAAGCCCAAAGCCCCAAAACGATTTACTGGGTTAGATGCCGTAAACATTGAGATACACAGGCGGTGTAGCTAGCCTCACAGGCGGGCTAATCAGATGACTATCAGACAATGCTACTAGCCCAAAAGGATTGGCTGAGCAAGATTACACCAAATGCTGTGACTAACACTTGCACATCACTGGCTCAGACCTGCCTGGCAAACAGTGCTATGAACTGCTGTAACCTACCCTGAAAAGGGCTGATATTACAACTAGTCCCAACTCCCGAATCCCTAAACCTATCTCTCAGAAAATTCGCTGGCAAAAAAAGACTCTTTGTATAGCGCCCACAGCAGCAGCGGTGCCGTCTAACACAAAGCTGCAGCAGTGAGGAAATGGTGACGATGGGGTAAATGGCTGGTTCTCATTGGGCAAGGAGTGACATGTGACATACACAGCCAATGACACATGCCCTTGCTTGTCTGCATCACATGCACATTGCTGTGTGTGTGCGCACTGCTGATAGGCTGAGAGACTGCACCGCCCCTCTGTAAATGCAGGAAATAAAAAAAAAATTGAGATCGGCGTCATTTCAGCACAGATCTATCCCCCGCCCCCCCCCCCCCCCCCCCGCCCACTATACACTGAAATAGTCCATTAACAATGATAAACAGTTTTAATGTGCAAATCAAGCTAGGCTTTTGGTGAACGAACAGTTATCGAACAGAAACTCGAACAGCCGAATTTTAAGCAAATTGTTCGGGTTCGTCGAAAGACTCGAACACCTCCCAAAACAGTTCGAATTTGAAATTGGCGAACAGTTTGACTCGAACACCGCTCATCTCTACTAATCACCTGCCCAATACAATCCCAACAGTGAAACATGGTGGTGGCAGCATCATGCTATGGGGTTGTTTTTCAGCTGCAGGGACAGGATGACTGGTTGCCATTGAAGGAAACATGACTGCAGCCAAGTACAGAGATATCCTCGATGAAAACCTCTTCCAGAGTGCTCTGGACCTCAGCCTTGGCTGAAGGTTCAAGTTCCAACACGACAATGACCTTAAAGACACAGCTAAGCACTCCACAAAGGAGTGGCTTCAGAGCAGCTCTGTGACCATTCTTGGCTGGCCCAGCCAGAGCCCTGACCTAAACCCAATTGAGCATCTCTGGAGAGACCTGAAAATGGCTTTCCACTAACGTTCACCATCCAACCTGACGGAACTGGAGAGGATCTGCAAGGAAGAATGGCAGAGGATCCCAAATCCAGGTGTGAAAACCTTGTTGCATCATTCCCAAGAAGACTCATGGCTGTACTAGCTCAATAGGGTGCTACTACTCAATAATGAGCAAAGGGCCTGAATACTTATGACCATGTAAAAGTTTGTTTTTTCTTTATTAATAAATTTGCAAATATTTCTACATTTCTGTTTTTTTCAGTCAAGATGGGGTGTAGAGTGTACATTAATGAGAAAAAAAAACTTTTTTGAATTTACCAAATGCCTGCAATGAAACAAAGAGTGAAAAATTTAAAGGGGTCTGAATAATTTCCCTACCCACTGTATATCTTTAATTGCCAAATTGAGAGACTGCTCTGGGTTACAAATTAATTGAGACAAATCTGTGCTAATGCCAGCAGATGAGCTACCGCAGACATCCAAGGTCACACAAACACCTATGAGAGTGGTGCGGGAATTTGAATACCTGGATCATACCAACCTAATTAAACCGATTTTAATGCCCCAACTCTTATATGTCATCCATAACACTCCAGTGTGGCTTTTGTTGAAACACTTCTATAAATTCCAATCACTGTTCAGAGAGCTGATCTGGAGAAAAGGGACTCCCAAGTTAAATATGACACTTTACAGTAGAGTAAAGAGGAGGGAGGACTCATTCTAAACCCTGGTTACATTTCTTGGCCTCACAACTTCAGCAGCTTAGTACCCTACAGGGTCTCTCTTCCAGGCCCATACAGAGGGTAGACCTATACTTCTCTTTTTAGTGTTGGGATTTCAGGAAAAGGATAAAATTATGTTCCCCACCATAGCGTTAATAATTAAAACCTGGAAAAAGATTAAACAATTGCTCTGTTTACCCCAATAAGGTAAAATACAAAACTTTCAGAGATGTTTAGACTAGAGGGCTTTAGTCCTTAGAGAAAGGTAGAAATTCACTTTATTGCTCAAGTCCAAGTAGATGGCATATTTAAAAGCTTTCAGCAATTTAGGAATTAATTATTTCTCCCAAAGTCATCACGTAAAACAGCAATTAAAAAAGAGGTGTATATGATAACTAGTGATGAGCGAATTCGTTCAAAAAAACAAACATAATTCGTTCAATCTCCAAACATAAATTTGGCACATTTGAAGTTGTGATCAGAAACACAAGCAAAATCTTATAAAATTGGAAAAAAATTGGTAACATTCGGTAAAAAGTGAAGGAAAATATTTGCGTTGTCACTAAAGTATTTTAAGCACTTTAGCAACAATAATGGTGGTGTACCATGAGCGTTTGGCATGTGTTTGATGAGGGAAGGGGGTTTGCAGAGCTCAGAGATGCGGCATGTTTGTAAACAGCAATTTATTTTTTCTAATTTTATGTGTGCACATTGCAGCTAGCCAATCAGGGCGCAGGAGACATCCACAATGTCCTGATATAACTGCTTCTGTCATTGGTTGCTGAAATCACATGTCCCGCTCCATATAAAGAGCGGACATCTTGTTTTAGTGCAATTTTGACAGTGCACATCCCCTGGCAAAAAATATGGAATCACCGGCCTTGAAGGATGTTCATTCAGTTGTTTATTTTTGCAGAAAAAATGCAGATCACAGACATGGCACAAAACTAAAGTCATTTCAAATGGCAACTTTCTGGCTTTAAGAAACACTAAAAGAAATCAAGAACAAAAAATGTGGTAGTCAGTATTGGTTACTTTTTTTAACCAAGCATAGAGAAAAAATTATGGAATCACTCAATTCTGAGGAAAAAATAATGGAATCACCCTGTAACTTTTCATACCCAAAAC
This sequence comes from Ranitomeya variabilis, assembly GCF_051348905.1. Lineage (NCBI taxonomy): Eukaryota > Metazoa > Chordata > Amphibia > Anura > Dendrobatidae > Ranitomeya > Ranitomeya variabilis. The sequence continues at coordinate 415,229,854 of NC_135236.1, read as the reverse complement.
TAACACCTGCATCAAATTAGATCTGCTCGTTAGTCTGCATCTAAAAAGGAGTGATCACTAGGGTTGAGCGAAACAGATCGTTCATTTTCATAAGTCGCCGACTTTTGGCAAAGTCGGCGTCTCATGAAACCGGCCCGATCCCTGTGTGGGGTCGGCCATGCGGTACGCGACTTTCGCGCCAAAGTCGCGTTTCAATGACGCTAAAAGCGCCATTTCTCGGCCAATGAAGGTGGACGCAGAGTGTGGGCAGCGTGATGACATAGATCTCAGTCCCCACCATCTTAGAGAAGGGCATTGCAGTGATTGGCTTGCTTACTGCCGCGTCACAGGGGCTATAAAGGGGCGTTCCCGCCGACCGCCATCTTACTGCTGCTGATCTGAGCGTAGGGAGAGGTTGCTGCCGCTTCTTCAGAAGCAGGGATAGTGATAGGAGGGTACATAAAGCCACAAACCGCTTGTGCTGTAGCGATTTCCACTGTCCAACACCACCTTTTGTTTGCAGGGACAGTGGAAGCTACATTTTTTTTCCCTCAGCGCTGTAGCTCATTGGGCTGCCCTAGAAGGCTCCCTGATAGCTGCGTTGCTGTGTGTGTACGCCGCTGTGCAAACCAACTGCTTTTTTCAAAGCACAAATCCTGTTGTTCCTTCCTTTCTGCACAGCTATCTTGTGTGTTTGTCCCCACTTTTGCGTGCAGCAGTCCTTTTTATAGCTGCCTGCCATACTTTCCTGAGATTACTGCAGGGAGATAAAGATTGGCAAGTCTGCCTCTGTGCCAGTCCTGTGTGTGGCATCTGTCTCTCATTGTGTGCCACCGAAAACCACTGTGTAATACTGGGCCTTTTTTTTTTTTTTTCTCTAAATTCTCCCTTTAAAAAAAAAATAAAAATTAGCGGGAGATAAAGATTGGCAAGTCTGCCTCTGTGCCAGTCCTGTGTGTGGCATCTGTCTCTCATTGTGTGCCACCGAAAACCACTGTGTAGTACTTGGCCATTTATTTTTTGGGGGTAAATTCTCCCTTTTAAAAAAAAAATAATTAGTGGGAGATAAAGATTGGCAAGTCTGCCTCTGTGCCAGTCCTGTGTGTGGCATCTGTCTCTCATTGTGTGCCACCGAAAACCACTGTGTAATACTTGGCCATTTATTTTTTGGGGGTAAATTCTCCCTGTAAAAAAAAAAATAGTGGGAGATAAAGATTGGCAAGTCTGCCTCTGTGCCAGTCCTGTGTGTGGCATCTGTCTCTCATTGTGTGCCACCGAAAACCACTGTGTAATACTTGGCCATTTATTTTTTTGGGGTAAATTCTCCCTGTAAAAAAAAAAATAATTAGTGGGAGATAAAGATTGGCAAGTCTGCCTCTGTGCCAGTCCTGTGTGTGGCATCTGTCTCTCATTGTGTGCCACCGAAAACCACTGTGTAATACTTGGCCATTTATTTTTTTTGGGTAAATTCTCCCTGTAAAAAAAAAAAAATAGTGGGAGATAAAGATTGGCAAGTATGCCTCTGTGCCAGTCCTGTGTGTGGCATCTGTCTCTCATTGTGTGCCACCGAAAACCACTGTGTAATACTTGGCCATTTATTTTTTTGGGGTAAATTCTCCCTGTAAAAAAAAATAATTAGTGGGAGATAAAGATTGGCAAGTCTGCCTCTGTGCCAGTCCTGTGTGTGGCATCTGTCTCTCATTGTGTGCCACTGAAAACCACTGTGTAATACTTGGCCATTTTTTGGGGGGGGTAAATTCTCCCTGTAAAAAAAATAAAAATAGTGGGAGATAAAGATTGGCAAGTCTGCCTCTGTGCCAGTCCTGTGTGTGGCATCTGTCTCTCATTGTGTGCCACCGAAAACCACTGTGTAATACTTGGCCATTTATTTTTTGGGGGTAAATTCTCCCTGTAAAAAAAAAATAATTAGTGGGAGATAAAGATTGGCTAGTCTGCCTCTGTGCCAGTCCTGTGTGTGGCATCTGTCTCTCATTGTGTGCCACCGAAAACCACTGTGTAATACTTGGCCATTTATTTTTTTGGGGTAAATTCTCCCTGTAAAAAAAAAAAAAAATTAGTGGGAGATAAAGATTGGCAAGTCTGTCTCTGTGCCAGTTCTGTGTGTGGCATCTGTCTCTCATTGTGTGCCACCGAAAACCACTGTGTAATACTTGGCCATTTTTTTTGGGGGGTAAATTCTCCCTGTAAAAAAAAAATAATTAGTGGGAGATAAAGATTGGCAAGTCTGCCTCTGTGCCAGTCCTGTGTGTGGCATCTGTCTCTCATTGTGTGCCACCGAAAACCACTGTGTAATACTGGGCCTTTTTTTCTTTTTTTTCTAAATTCTCCCTTTAAAAAAAAAAAAATAGTGGGAGATAAAGATTGGCAAGTCTGCCTCTGTGCCAGTCCTGTTTGTGGCATCTGTCTCTCATTGTGTGCCACCAAAAACCACTGTGTAATACTTGGCCATTTATTTTTTGGGGGTAAATTCTCCCTGTAAAAAAAAAAAAAATAGTGGGAGATAAAGATTGGCAAGTCTGCCTCTGTGCCAGTCCTGTGTGTGGCATCTGTCTCTCATTGTGTGCCACCGAAAACCACTGTGTAGTACTTGGCCATGTTTTTTTGGGGGTAAATTCTCCCTGTAAAAAAAAAAAATAGTGGGAGATAAAGATTGGCAAGTCTGCCTCTGGGCCAGTCCTGTGTGTGGCATCTGTCTCTCATTGTGTGCCACCGAAAACCACTGTGTAATACTTGGCCATTTATTTTTTTTGGGTAAATTCTCCCTGTAAAAAAAAAAAATAGTGGGAGATAAAGATTGGCAAGACTGCCTTTGTGCCAGTCCTGTGTGTGACATCTGTCTCTCATTGTGTGCCACCGAAAACCACTGTGTAATACTTGGCCATTTATTTTTTGGGGGTAAATTCTCCCTGTAAAAAAAAAAAATAATTAGTGGGAGATAAAGATTGGCAAGTCTGCCTCTGTGCCAGTCCTGTGTGTGGCATCTGTCTCTCATTGTGTGCCACCGAAAACCACTGTGTAATACTTGGCCATTTTTTGGGGGGGGTAAATTCTCCCTGTAAAAAAAAAAATAATTAGTGGGAGATAAAGATTGGCAGGTCTGCCTCTGTGCCAGTCCTGTGTGTGGCATCTGTCTCTCATTGTGTGCCACCGAAAACCACTGTGTAATACTGGGCCTTTTTTTTTTTTTTTTCTAAATTCTCCCTTTAAAAAAAAAAAAATAGTGGGAGATAAAGATTGGCAAGTCTGCCTCTGTGCCAGTCCTGTTTGTGGCATCTGTCTCTCATTGTGTGCCACCAAAAACCACTGTGTAATACTTGGCCATTTATTTTTTGGGGGTAAATTCTCCCTGTAAAAAAAAAAAAAATAGTGGGAGATAAAGATTGGCAAGTCTGCCTCTGTGCCAGTCCTGTGTGTGGCATCTGTCTCTCATTGTGTGCCACCGAAAACCACTGTGTAGTACTTGGCCATGTTTTTTGGGGGGTAAATTCTCCCTGTAAAAAAAAAAAATAGTGGGAGATAAAGATTGGCAAGTCTGCCTCTGGGCCAGTCCTGTGTGTGGCATCTGTCTCTCATTGTGTGCCACCGAAAACCACTGTGTAATACTTGGCCATTTATTTTTTTTGGGTAAATTCTCCCTGTAAAAAAAAAAAAATAGTGGGAGATAAAGATTGGCAAGACTGCCTTTGTGCCAGTCCTGTGTGTGACATCTGTCTCTCATTGTGTGCCACCGAAAACCACTGTGTAATACTTGGCCATTTATTTTTTGGGGGTAAATTCTCCCTGTAAAAAAAAAAAATAATTAGTGGGAGATAAAGATTGGCAAGTCTGCCTCTGTGCCAGTCCTGTGTGTGGCATCTGTCTCTCATTGTGTGCCACCGAAAACCACTGTGTAATACTTGGCCATTTTTTGGGGGGGGTAAATTCTCCCTGTAAAAAAAAAATAATTAGTGGGAGATAAAGATTGGCAAGTCTGCCTCTGTGCCTGTCCTGTGTGTGGCATCTGTCTCTCATTGTGTGCCACCGAAAACCACTGTGTAATACTGGGCCTTTTTTTTTTTTTTTTTCTAAATTTTACCTTTTAAAAAAAAATAAATAGTGGGAGATAAGGATTAGCAAGTCTGCCTCTGTGCCAGTCCTGTGTGTGGCATCTGTCTCTTATTGTGTGCCACCAAAAACCACTGTGTAATACTTGGCCATTTATTTTTTTGGGGGTAAATTCTCCCTGTAAAAAAAAAAAAATAGTGGGAGATAAAGATTGGCAAGTCTGCCTCTGTGCCAGTCCTGTGTGTGGCATCTGTCTCTCATTGTGTGCCACCGAAAACAACTGTGTAATACTTGGCCATTTATTTTTTTGGGGTAAATTCTCCCTGTAAAAAAAAAAATAATTAGTGGGAGATAAAGATTGGCAAGTCTGCCTCTGTGCCAGTCCTGTGTGTGGCATCTGTCTCTCATTGTGTGCCACCGAAAACCACTGTGTAATACTTGGCCATTTTTTTTGGGGGGGTAAATTCTCCGTGTAAAAAAAAAATAATTAGTGGGAGATAAAGATTGGCAAGTCTGCCTCTGTGCCAGTCCTGTGTGTGGCATCTGTCTCTCGTTGTGTGCCACCGAAAACCACTGTGTAATACTAAGCCTTTTTTTTTTCTAAATTCTACCTTTTAAAATAAAATAATTAGTGGGAGATAAAGATTGGCAAGTCTGCCTCTGTGCCAGTCCTGTGTGTGGCATCTGTCTCTCATTGTGTGCCACCGAAAACCACTGTGTAATACTGGGCCTTTTTTTTTTTTTTTCTAAATTCTCTCTTTTAAAAAAAAAATAATTAGTGGGAGATAAAGATTGGCAAGTCTGCCTCTGTGCCAGTCCTGTGTGTGGCATCTGTCTCTTGTTGTGTGCCACCGAAAACCACTGTGTAATACTAAGCCTTTTTTTTTTCTAAATTCTACCTTTTAAAATAAAATAATTAGTGGGAGATAAAGATTGGCAAGTATGCCTCTGTGCCAGTCCTGTGTGTGGCATCTGTCTCTCATTGTGTGCCACCGAAAACCACTGTGTAATACTTGGCCATTTATTTTTTGGGGGTAAATTCTCCCTGTAAAAAAAAAATAATTAGTGGAAGATAAAGATTGGCAAGTCTGCCTCTGTGCCAGTCCTGTGTGTGGCATCTGTCTCTCATTGTGTGCCACCGAAAACCACTGTGTAATACTTGGCCATTTTTTTTTGGGGGGTAAATTCTCCGTGTAAAAAAAAAATAATTAGTGGGAGATAAAGATTGGCAAGTCTGCCTCTGTGCCAGTCCTGTGTGTGGCATCTGTCTCTTGTTGTGTGCCACCGAAAACCACTGTGTAATACTAAGCCTTTTTTTTTCTAAATTCTACCTTTTAAAATAAAATAATTAGTGGGAGATAAAGATTGGCAAGTCTGCCTCTGTGCCAGTCCTGTGTGTGGCATCTGTCTCTCATTGTGTGCCACCGAAAACCACTGTGTAATACTGGGCCTTTTTTTTTTTTTTTCTAAATTCTCTCTTTTAAAAAAAAAATAATTAGTGGGAGATAAAGATTGGCAAGTCTGCCTCTGTGCCAGTCCTGTGTGTGGCATCTGTCTCTCGTTGTGTGCCACCGAAAACCACTGTGTAATACTAAGCCTTTTTTTTTTCTAAATTCTACCTTTTAAAATAAAATAATTAGTGGGAGATAAAGATTGGCAAGTATGCCTCTGTGCCAGTCCTGTGTGTGGCATCTGTCTCTCATTGTGTGCCACCGAAAACCACTGTGTAATACTTGGCCATTTATTTTTTGGGGGTAAATTCTCCCTGTAAAAAAAAAATAATTAGTGGAAGATAAAGATTGGCAAGTCTGCCTCTGTGCCAGTCCTGTGTGTGGCATCTGTCTCTCATTGTGTGCCACCGAAAACCACTGTGTAATACTGGGCCTTTTTTTTTTTTTTTCTAAATTCTTTCTTTTAAAAAAAAAATAATTAGTGGGAGATAAAGATTGGCAAGTCTGCCTCTGTGCCAGTCCTGTGTGTGGCATCTGTCTCTCGTTGTGTGCCACCGAAAACCACTGTGTAATACTAAGCCTTTTTTTTTCTAAATTCTACCTTTTAAAATAAAATAATTAGTGGGAGATAAAGATTGGCAAGTATGCCTCTGTGCCAGTCCTGTGTGTGGCATCTGTCTCTCATTGTGTGCCACCGAAAACCACTGTGTAATACTTGGCCATTTATTTTTTGGGGGTAAATTCTCCCTGTAAAAAAAAAATAATTAGTGGAAGATAAAGATTGGCAAGTCTGCCTCTGTGCCAGTCCTGTGTGTGGCATCTGTCTCTCATTGTGTGCCACCGAAAACCACTGTGTAATACTGGGCCTTTTTTTTTTTCTAAATTCTCCCTTTTAAAAAAAAAATAATTAGTGGGAGATAAAGATTGGCAAGTCAGCCTCTGTGCCAGTCCTGTGTGTGGCATCTGTCTCTCATTGTGTGCCACCGAAAACCACTGTGTAATACTTGGCCATTTATTTTTTGGGGGTAAATTCTCCCTTTTAAAAAAAAAATAATAAGTGGGAGATAAAGATTGGCAAGTCTGCCTCTGTGCCAGTCCTGTGTGTGGCATCTGTCTCTCATTGTGTGCCACCGAAAACCACTGTGTAATACTGGGCCTTTTTTTTTTTTTTCTAAATTCTCCAGTTTAAAAAAAAAAAATAGTGGGAGATAAAGAATGGCAAGTCTGCCTCTGTGCCAGTCCTGTGTGTGGCATCTGTCTCTCATTGTGTGCCACCGAAAACCACTGTGTAATACTTGGCCATTTATTTTTTTTGGGTAAATTCTCCCTGTAATAAAAAAAAAATTGTGGGAGATAAAGATTGGCAAGTCTGCCTCTGTGCCAGTACTGTGTGTGGCATCTGTCTCTCATTGTGTGCCACCGAAAACCACTGTGTAATACATGGCCATTTATTTTTTGGGGGTAAATTCTCCCTTTTAAAAAAAAAATAATAAGTGGGAGATAAAGATTGGCAAGTCTGCCTCTGTGCCAGTCCTGTGTGTGGCATCTGTCTCTCATTGTGTGCCACCGAAAACCACTGTGTAGTACTTGGCCATTTATTTTTTGGGGGTAAATTCTCCCTTTTAAAAAAAAAATAATTAGTGGGAGATAAAGATTGGCAAGTCTGCCTCTGTGCCAGTCCTGTGTGTGGCATCTGTCTCTCATTGTGTGCCACCGAAAACCACTGTGTAATACTTGGCCATTTATTTTTTTTTTCTAAATTCTCCCTTTTAAAAAAAAAATAATTAGTGGGAGATAAAGATTGGCAAGTCTGCCTCTGTGCCAGTCCTGTGTGTGGCATCTGTCTCTCATTGTGTGCCACCGAAAACCACTGTGTAATACATGGCCATTTATTTTTTGGGGGTAAATTCTCCCTTTTAAAAAAAAAATAATAAGTGGGAGATAAAGATTGGCAAGTCTGCCTCTGTGCCAGTCCTGTGTGTGGCATCTGTCTCTCATTGTGTGCCACCGAAAACCACTGTGTAGTACTTGGCCATTTATTTTTTGGGGGTAAATTCTCCCTTTTAAAAAAAAAATAATTAGTGGGAGATAAAGATTGGCAAGTCTGCCTCTGTGCCAGTCCTGTGTGTGGCATCTGTCTCTCATTGTGTGCCACCGAAAACCACTGTGTAATACTTGGCCATTTATTTTTTTTTGGGTAAATTCTCCCTGTAAAAAAAAAAAAATTGTGGGAGATAAAGATTGGCAAGTATGCCTCTGTGCCAGTCCTGTGTGTGGCATCTGTCTCTCATTGTGTGCCACCGAAAACCACTGTGTAATACTTGGCCATTTATTTTTTTGGGGTAAATTCTCCCTGTAAAAAAAAAAATAATTAGTGGGAGATAAAGATTGGCAAGTCTACCTCTGTGCCAGTCCTGTGTGTGGCATCTGTCTCTCATTGTGTGCCACCGAAAACCACTGTGTAATACTTGGCCATTTATTTTTTTTGGGTAAATTCTCCCTGTAAAAAAAAAAAAATAGTGGGAGATAAAGATTGGCAAGTATGCCTCTGTGCCAGTCCTGTGTGTGGCATCTGTCTCTCATTGTGTGCCACCGAAAACCACTGTGTAATACTTGGCCATTTATTTTTTGGGGGTAAATTCTCCCTGTAAAAAAAAAATAATTAGTGGGAGATAAAGATTGGCAAGTCTGCCTCTGTGCCAGTCCTGTGTGTGGCATCTGTCTCTCATTGTGTGCCACCGAAAAGCACTGTGTAATACTTGGCCATTTATTTTTTTTTGGGTAAATTCTCCCTGTAATAAAAAAAAAATTGTGTGAGATAAAGATTGGCAAGTCTGCCTCTGTGCCAGTCCTGTGTGTGGCATCTGTCTCTCATTGTGTGCCACCGAAAACCACTGTGTAATACTGGGCCTTTTTTTTTTTTCTAAATTCTCCCTTTTAAAAAAAAAAATAATTAGTGGGAGATAAAGATTGGCAAGTCTGCCTCTGTGCCAGTCCTGTGTGTGGCATCTGTCTCTCATTGTGTGCCACCGAAAACCACTGTGTAATACTTGGCCATTTATTTTTTGGGGGTAAATTCTCCCTTTTAAAAAAAAAATAATTAGTGGGAGATAAAGATTGGCAAGTCTGCCTCTGTGCCAGTCCTGTGTGTGGCATCTGTCTCTCATTGTGTGCCACCGAAAACCACTGTGTAGTACTTGGCCATTTATTTTTTTGGGGTAAATTCTCCCTTTTAAAAAAAAAAAAATTAGTGGGAGATAAAGATTGGCAAGTCTGCCTCTGTGCCAGTCCTGTGTGTGGCATCTGTCTCTCATTGTGTGCCACCGAAAACCACTGTGTAATACTTGGCCATTTATTTTTTTGGGGTAAATTCTCCCTGTAAAAAAAAAATAATTAGTGGGAGATAAAGATTGGCAAGTCTGCCTCTGTGCCAGTCCTGTGTGTGGCATCTGTCTCTCATTGTGTGCCACTGAAAACCACTGTGTAATACTTGGCCATTTTTTTTTTTTGGGTAAATTCTCCCTGTAAAAAAAAAATTAATTAGTGGGAGATAAAGATTGGCAAGTCTGCCTCTGTGCCAGTCCTGTGTGTGGCATCTGTCTCTCATTGTGTGCCACCGAAAACCACTGTGTAATACTTGGCCATTTATTTTTTTTGGGTAAATTCTCCCTGTAAAAAAAAAAAAAAATAGTGGGAGATAAAGATTGGCAAGTCTGCCTCTGTGCCAGTCCTGTGTGTGGCATCTGTCTCTCATTGTGTGCCACCAAAAACCACTGTGTAATACTTGGCCATTTATTTTTTTTGGGTAAATTCTCCCTGTAAAAAAAAAAATAATTAGTGGGAGATAAAGATTGTCAAGTCTGCCTCTGTGCCAGTCCTGTGTGTGGCATCTGTCTCTCATTGTGTGCCACCGAAAACCACTGTGTAATACTTGGCCATTTTTTTGGGGGTGTAAATTCTCCGTGTAAAAAAAAAATAATTAGTGGGAGATAAAGATTGGCAAGTCTGCCTCTGTGCCAGTCCTGTGTGTGGCATCTGTCTCTCGTTGTGTGCCACCGAAAACCACTGTGTAATACTGGGCCTTTTTTTTTTTTTTTTTCTAAATTCTCTCTTTTAAAAAAAAAATAATTAGTGGGAGATAAAGATTGGCAAGTCTGCCTCTGTGCCAGTCCTGTGTGTGGCATCTGTCTCTCATTGTGTGCCACCAAAAACCACTGTGTAATACTTGGCCATTTATTTTTATTGGGTAAATTCTCCCTGTAAAAAAAAAAATAATTAGTGGGAGATAAAGATTGGCAAGTCTGCCTCTGTGCCAGTCCTGTGTGTGGCATCTGTCTCTCATTGTGTGCCACCGAAAACCACTGTGTAATACTGGGCCTTTTTTTTTTTTTCTAAATTCTCCCTTTTAAAAAATAAATAATTAGTGGGAGATAAAGATTGGCAAGTCTGCCTCTGTGCCAGTCCTGTGTGTGGCATCTGTCTCTCATTGTGTGCCACCGAAAACCACTGTGTAATACTGGCCATTTATTTTTTGGGGGTAAATTCTCCCTTTTAAAAAAAAAATAATTAGTGGGAGATAAAGATTGGCAAGTCTGCCTCTGTGCCAGTCCTGTGTGTGGCATCTGTCTCTCATTGTGTGCCACCGAAAACCACTGTGTAATACTTGGCCATTTTTTTGGGGGGGGTAAATTCTCCCTGTAAAAAAAAAAATAATTAGTGGGAGATAAAGATTGGCAAGTCTGCCTCTGTGCCAGTCCTGTGTGTGGCATCTGTCTCTCATTGTGTGCCACCGAAAACCACTGTGTAATACTGGGCCTTTTTTTTTTTTTTTTCTAAATTCTCCTGTTTAAAAAAAAAAATAGTGGGAGATAAAGATTGGCAAGTCTGCCTCTGTGCCAGTCCTGTGTGTGGCATCTGTCTCTCATTGTGTGCCACCGAAAACCACTGTGTAATACTTGGCCATTTATTTTTTTGGGGTAAATTCTCCCTGTAATAAAAAAAAAATTGTGGGAGATAAAGATTGGCAAGTCTGCCTCTGTGCCAGTCCTGTGTGTGGCATCTGTCTCTCATTGTGTGCCACCGAAAACCACTGTGTAATACTGGGCCTTTTTTTTTTTCTAAATTCTCCCTTTTAAAAAAAAAATAATTAGTGGGAGATAAAGATTGGCAAGTCTGCCTCTGTGCCAGTCCTGTGTGTGGCATCTGTCTCTCATTGTGTGCCACCGAAAACCACTGTGTAATACTTGGCCATTTATTTTTTTGGGGTAAATTCTCCCTGTAAAAAAAAAAAAATAGTGGGAGATAAAGATTGGCAAGTATGCCTCTGTGCCAGTCCTGTGTGTGGCATCTGTCTCTCATTGTGTGCCACCGAAAAGCACTGTGTAATACTTGGCCATTTATTTTTTTTTGGGTAAATTCTCCCTGTAATAAAAAAAAAATTGTGGGAGATAAAGATTGGCAAGTCTGCCTCTGTGCCAGTCCTGTGTGTGGCATCTGTCTCTCATTGTGTGCCACCGAAAACCACTGTGTAATACTGGGCCTTTTTTTTTTTCTAAATTCTCCCTTTTAAAAAAAAATTAATTAGTGGGAGATAAAGATTGACAAGTCTGCCTCTGTGCCAGTCCTGTGTGTGGCATCTGTCTCTCATTGTGTGCCACCGAAAACCACTGTGTAATACTTGGCCATTTATTTTTTGGGGGTAAATTCTCCCTTTTAAAAAAAAAATAATTAGTGGGAGATAAAGATTGGCAAGTCTGCCTCTGTGCCAGTCCTGTGTGTGGCATCTGTCTCTCATTGTGTGCCACCGAAAACCACTGTGTAGTACTTGGCCATTTATTTTTTGGGGGTAAATTCTCCCTTTTAAAAAAAAAATAATTAGTGGGAGATAAAGATTGGCAAGTCTGCCTCTGTGCCAGTCCTGTGTGTGGCATCTGTCTCTCATTGTGTGCCACCGAAAACCACTGTGTAATACTTGGCCATTTATTTTTTTTGGGGTAAATTCTCCCTGTAAAAAAAAAAAAATAGTGGGAGATAAAGATTGGCAAGTCTGCCTCTGTGCCAGTCCTGTGTGTGGCATCTGTCTCTCATTGTGTGCCACCGAAAACCACTGTGTAATACTTGGCCATTTATTTTTTTGGGGTAAATTCTCCCTGTAAAAAAAAAAATAATTAGTGGGAGATAAAGATTGGCAAGTCTGCCTCTGTGCCAGTCCTGTGTGTGGCATCTGTCTCTCATTGTGTGCCACCGAAAACCACTGTGTAATACTTGGCCATTTATTTTTTTGGGGTAAATTCTCCCTGTAAAAAAAAAATAATTAGTGGGAGATAAAGATTGGCAAGTCTGCCTCTGTGCCAGTCCTGTGTGTGGCATCTGTCTCTCATTGTGTGCCACTGAAAACCACTGTGTAATACTTGGCCATTTTTTTTTTTTGGGTAAATTCTCCCTGTAAAAAAAAAATTAATTAGTGGGAGATAAAGATTGGCAAGTCTGCCTCTGTGCCAGTCCTGTGTGTGGCATCTGTCTCTCATTGTGTGCCACCGAAAACCACTGTGTAATACTTGGCCATTTATTTTTTTTGGGTAAATTCTCCCTGTAAAAAAAAAAAAAAATAGTGGGAGATAAAGATTGGCAAGTCTGCCTCTGTGCCAGTCCTGTGTGTGGCATCTGTCTCTCATTGTGTGCCACCAAAAACCACTGTGTAATACTTGGCCATTTATTTTTTTTGGGTAAATTCTCCCTGTAAAAAAAAAAATAATTAGTGGGAGATAAAGATTGTCAAGTCTGCCTCTGTGCCAGTCCTGTGTGTGGCATCTGTCTCTCATTGTGTGCCACCGAAAACCACTGTGTAATACTTGGCCATTTTTTTGGGGGTGTAAATTCTCCGTGTAAAAAAAAAATAATTAGTGGGAGATAAAGATTGGCAAGTCTGCCTCTGTGCCAGTCCTGTGTGTGGCATCTGTCTCTCGTTGTGTGCCACCGAAAACCACTGTGTAATACTGGGCCTTTTTTTTTTTTTTTTCTAAATTCTCTCTTTTAAAAAAAAAATAATTAGTGGGACATAAAGATTGGCAAGTCTGCCTCTGTGCCAGTCCTGTGTGTGGCATCTGTCTCTCATTGTGTGCCACTGAAAACCACTGTGTAATACTTGGCCATTTTTTTTTTTTGGGTAAATTCTCCCTGTAAAAAAAAAATTAATTAGTGGGAGATAAAGATTGGCAAGTCTGCCTCTGTGCCAGTCCTGTGTGTGGCATCTGTCTCTCATTGTGTGCCACCGAAAACCACTGTGTAATACTTGGCCATTTATTTTTTTTGGGTAAATTCTCCCTGTAAAAAAAAAAAAAAATAGTGGGAGATAAAGATTGGCAAGTCTGCCTCTGTGCCAGTCCTGTGTGTGGGATCTGTCTCTCATTGTGTGCCACCAAAAACCACTGTGTAATACTTGGCCATTTATTTTTTTTGGGTAAATTCTCCCTGTAAAAAAAAAAATAATTAGTGGGAGATAAAGATTGTCAAGTCTGCCTCTGTGCCAGTCCTGTGTGTGGCATCTGTCTCTCATTGTGTGCCACCGAAAACCACTGTGTAATACTTGGCCATTTTTTTGGGGGTGTAAATTCTCCGTGTAAAAAAAAAATAATTAGTGGGAGATAAAGATTGGCAAGTCTGCCTCTGTGCCAGTCCTGTGTGTGGCATCTGTCTCTCGTTGTGTGCCACCGAAAACCACTGTGTAATACTGGGCCTTTTTTTTTTTTTTTTTCTAAATTCTCTCTTTTAAAAAAAAAATAATTAGTGGGAGATAAAGATTGGCAAGTCTGCCTCTGTGCCAGTCCTGTGTGTGGCATCTGTCTCTCATTGTGTGCCACCAAAAACCACTGTGTAATACTTGGCCATTTATTTTTATTGGGTAAATTCTCCCTGTAAAAAAAAAAATAATTAGTGGGAGATAAAGATTGGCAAGTCTGCCTCTGTGCCAGTCCTGTGTGTGGCATCTGTCTCTCATTGTGTGCCACCGAAAACCACTGTGTAATACTGGGCCTTTTTTTTTTTTTCTAAATTCTCCCTTTTAAAAAATAAATAATTAGTGGGAGATAAAGATTGGCAAGTCTGCCTCTGTGCCAGTCCTGTGTGTGGCATCTGTCTCTCATTGTGTGCCACCGAAAACCACTGTGTAATACTGGCCATTTATTTTTTGGGGGTAAATTCTCCCTTTTAAAAAAAAAATAATTAGTGGGAGATAAAGATTGGCAAGTCTGCCTCTGTGCCAGTCCTGTGTGTGGCATCTGTCTCTCATTGTGTGCCACCGAAAACCACTGTGTAATACTTGGCCATTTTTTTGGGGGGGGTAAATTCTCCCTGTAAAAAAAAAAATAATTAGTGGGAGATAAAGATTGGCAAGTCTGCCTCTGTGCCAGTCCTGTGTGTGGCATCTGTCTCTCATTGTGTGCCACCGAAAACCACTGTGTAATACTGGGCCTTTTTTTTTTTTTTTTCTAAATTCTCCTGTTTAAAAAAAAAAATAGTGGGAGATAAAGATTGGCAAGTCTGCCTCTGTGCCAGTCCTGTGTGTGGCATCTGTCTCTCATTGTGTGCCACCGAAAACCACTGTGTAATACTTGGCCATTTATTTTTTTGGGGTAAATTCTCCCTGTAATAAAAAAAAAATTGTGGGAGATAAAGATTGGCAAGTCTGCCTCTGTGCCAGTCCTGTGTGTGGCATCTGTCTCTCATTGTGTGCCACCGAAAACCACTGTGTAATACTGGGCCTTTTTTTTTTTCTAAATTCTCCCTTTTAAAAAAAAAATAATTAGTGGGAGATAAAGATTGGCAAGTCTGCCTCTGTGCCAGTCCTGTGTGTGGCATCTGTCTCTCATTGTGTGCCACCGAAAACCACTGTGTAATACTTGGCCATTTATTTTTTTGGGGTAAATTCTCCCTGTAAAAAAAAAAAAATAGTGGGAGATAAAGATTGGCAAGTATGCCTCTGTGCCAGTCCTGTGTGTGGCATCTGTCTCTCATTGTGTGCCACCGAAAAGCACTGTGTAATACTTGGCCATTTATTTTTTTTTGGGTAAATTCTCCCTGTAATAAAAAAAAAATTGTGGGAGATAAAGATTGGCAAGTCTGCCTCTGTGCCAGTCCTGTGTGTGGCATCTGTCTCTCATTGTGTGCCACCGAAAACCACTGTGTAATACTGGGCCTTTTTTTTTTTCTAAATTCTCCCTTTTAAAAAAAAATTAATTAGTGGGAGATAAAGATTGACAAGTCTGCCTCTGTGCCAGTCCTGTGTGTGGCATCTGTCTCTCATTGTGTGCCACCGAAAACCACTGTGTAATACTTGGCCATTTATTTTTTGGGGGTAAATTCTCCCTTTTAAAAAAAAAATAATTAGTGGGAGATAAAGATTGGCAAGTCTGCCTCTGTGCCAGTCCTGTGTGTGGCATCTGTCTCTCATTGTGTGCCACCGAAAACCACTGTGTAGTACTTGGCCATTTATTTTTTGGGGGTAAATTCTCCCTTTTAAAAAAAAAATAATTAGTGGGAGATAAAGATTGGCAAGTCTGCCTCTGTGCCAGTCCTGTGTGTGGCATCTGTCTCTCATTGTGTGCCACCGAAAACCACTGTGTAATACTTGGCCATTTATTTTTTTTGGGGTAAATTCTCCCTGTAAAAAAAAAAAAATAGTGGGAGATAAAGATTGGCAAGTCTGCCTCTGTGCCAGTCCTGTGTGTGGCATCTGTCTCTCATTGTGTGCCACCGAAAACCACTGTGTAATACTTGGCCATTTATTTTTTTGGGGTAAATTCTCCCTGTAAAAAAAAAAATAATTAGTGGGAGATAAAGATTGGCAAGTCTGCCTCTGTGCCAGTCCTGTGTGTGGCATCTGTCTCTCATTGTGTGCCACCGAAAACCACTGTGTAATACTTGGCCATTTATTTTTTTGGGGTAAATTCTCCCTGTAAAAAAAAAATAATTAGTGGGAGATAAAGATTGGCAAGTCTGCCTCTGTGCCAGTCCTGTGTGTGGCATCTGTCTCTCATTGTGTGCCACTGAAAACCACTGTGTAATACTTGGCCATTTTTTTTTTTTGGGTAAATTCTCCCTGTAAAAAAAAAATTAATTAGTGGGAGATAAAGATTGGCAAGTCTGCCTCTGTGCCAGTCCTGTGTGTGGCATCTGTCTCTCATTGTGTGCCACCGAAAACCACTGTGTAATACTTGGCCATTTATTTTTTTTGGGTAAATTCTCCCTGTAAAAAAAAAAAAAAATAGTGGGAGATAAAGATTGGCAAGTCTGCCTCTGTGCCAGTCCTGTGTGTGGCATCTGTCTCTCATTGTGTGCCACCAAAAACCACTGTGTAATACTTGGCCATTTATTTTTTTTGGGTAAATTCTCCCTGTAAAAAAAAAAATAATTAGTGGGAGATAAAGATTGTCAAGTCTGCCTCTGTGCCAGTCCTGTGTGTGGCATCTGTCTCTCATTGTGTGCCACCGAAAACCACTGTGTAATACTTGGCCATTTTTTTGGGGGTGTAAATTCTCCGTGTAAAAAAAAAATAATTAGTGGGAGATAAAGATTGGCAAGTCTGCCTCTGTGCCAGTCCTGTGTGTGGCATCTGTCTCTCGTTGTGTGCCACCGAAAACCACTGTGTAATACTGGGCCTTTTTTTTTTTTTTTTCTAAATTCTCTCTTTTAAAAAAAAAATAATTAGTGGGACATAAAGATTGGCAAGTCTGCCTCTGTGCCAGTCCTGTGTGTGGCATCTGTCTCTCATTGTGTGCCACCAAAAACCACTGTGTAATACTTGGCCATTTATTTTTATTGGGTAAATTCTCCCTGTAAAAAAAAAAATAATTAGTGGGAGATAAAGATTGGCAAGTCTGCCTCTGTGCCAGTCCTGTGTGTGGCATCTGTCTCTCATTGTGTGCCACCGAAAACCACTGTGTAATACTGGGCCTTTTTTTTTTTTTCTAAATTCTCCCTTTTAAAAAATAAATAATTAGTGGGAGATAAAGATTGGCAAGTCTGCCTCTGTGCCAGTCCTGTGTGTGGCATCTGTCTCTCATTGTGTGCCACCGAAAACCACTGTGTAATACTGGCCATTTATTTTTTGGGGGTAAATTCTCCCTTTTAAAAAAAAAATAATTAGTGGGAGATAAAGATTGGCAAGTCTGCCTCTGTGCCAGTCCTGTGTGTGGCATCTGTCTCTCATTGTGTGCCACCGAAAACCACTGTGTAATACTTGGCCATTTATTTTTTGGGGGTAAATTCTCCCTGTAAAAAAAAAAATAATTAGTGGGAGATAAAGATTGGCAAGTCTGCCTCTGTGCCAGTCCTGTGTGTGGCATCTGTCTCTCATTGTGTGCCACCGAAAACCACTGTGTAATACTGGGCCTTTTTTTTTTTTTTTTCTAAATTCTCCTGTTTAAAAAAAAAAATAGTGGGAGATAAAGATTGGCAAGTCTGCCTCTGTGCCAGTCCTGTGTGTGGCATCTGTCTCTCATTGTGTGCCACCA
Organism: Ranitomeya variabilis; assembly: GCF_051348905.1. Lineage (NCBI taxonomy): Eukaryota > Metazoa > Chordata > Amphibia > Anura > Dendrobatidae > Ranitomeya > Ranitomeya variabilis. The sequence goes on along the minus strand of NC_135236.1, from coordinate 415,212,849 downwards.
AAAACCACTGTGTAATACTTGGCCATTTATTTTTTTTGGGTAAATTCTCCCTGTAAAAAAAAAAATAATTAGTGGGAGATAAAGATTGTCAAGTCTGCCTCTGTGCCAGTCCTGTGTGTGGCATCTGTCTCTCATTGTGTGCCACCGAAAACCACTGTGTAATACTTGGCCATTTTTTTGGGGGTGTAAATTCTCCGTGTAAAAAAAAAATAATTAGTGGGAGATAAAGATTGGCAAGTCTGCCTCTGTGCCAGTCCTGTGTGTGGCATCTGTCTCTCGTTGTGTGCCACCGAAAACCACTGTGTAATACTGGGCCTTTTTTTTTTTTTTTTCTAAATTCTCTCTTTTAAAAAAAAAATAATTAGTGGGACATAAAGATTGGCAAGTCTGCCTCTGTGCCAGTCCTGTGTGTGGCATCTGTCTCTCATTGTGTGCCACCAAAAACCACTGTGTAATACTTGGCCATTTATTTTTATTGGGTAAATTCTCCCTGTAAAAAAAAAAATAATTAGTGGGAGATAAAGATTGGCAAGTCTGCCTCTGTGCCAGTCCTGTGTGTGGCATCTGTCTCTCATTGTGTGCCACCGAAAACCACTGTGTAATACTGGGCCTTTTTTTTTTTTTCTAAATTCTCCCTTTTAAAAAATAAATAATTAGTGGGAGATAAAGATTGGCAAGTCTGCCTCTGTGCCAGTCCTGTGTGTGGCATCTGTCTCTCATTGTGTGCCACCGAAAACCACTGTGTAATACTGGCCATTTATTTTTTGGGGGTAAATTCTCCCTTTTAAAAAAAAAATAATTAGTGGGAGATAAAGATTGGCAAGTCTGCCTCTGTGCCAGTCCTGTGTGTGGCATCTGTCTCTCATTGTGTGCCACCGAAAACCACTGTGTAATACTTGGCCATTTATTTTTTGGGGGTAAATTCTCCCTGTAAAAAAAAAAATAATTAGTGGGAGATAAAGATTGGCAAGTCTGCCTCTGTGCCAGTCCTGTGTGTGGCATCTGTCTCTCATTGTGTGCCACCGAAAACCACTGTGTAATACTGGGCCTTTTTTTTTTTTTTTTCTAAATTCTCCTGTTTAAAAAAAAAAATAGTGGGAGATAAAGATTGGCAAGTCTGCCTCTGTGCCAGTCCTGTGTGTGGCATCTGTCTCTCATTGTGTGCCACCGAAAACCACTGTGTAATACTTGGCCATTTATTTTTTTGGGGTAAATTCTCCCTGTAATAAAAAAAAAATTTTTTGGGAGATAAAGATTGGCAAGTCTGCCTCTGTGCCAGTCCTGTGTGTGGCATCTGTCTCTCATTGTGTGCCACCGAAAACCACTGTGTAATACTTGGCCATTTATTTTTTGGGGGTAAATTCTCCCTTTTAAAAAAAAAATAATAAGTGGGAGATAAAGATTGGCAAGTCTGCCTCTGTGCCAGTCCTGTGTGTGGCATCTGTCTCTCATTGTGTGCCACCGAAAACCACTGTGTAATACTGGGCCTTTTTTTTTTTTTTCTAAATTCTCCAGTTTAAAAAAAAAAAAATAGTGGGAGATAAAGATTGGCAAGTCTGCCTCTGTGCCAGTCCTGTGTGTGGCATCTGTCTCTCATTGTGTGCCACCGAAAACCACTGTGTAATACTTGGCCATTTATTTTTTTTGGGTAAATTCTCCCTGTAATAAAAAAAAAATTGTGGGAGATAAAGATTGGCAAGTCTGCCTCTGTGCCAGTCCTGTGTGTGGCATCTGTCTCTCATTGTGTGCCACCGAAAACCACTGTGTAATACTGGGCCTTTTTTTTTTTTCTAAATTCTCCCTTTTAAAAAAAAAATAATTAGTGGGAGATAAAGATTGGCAAGTCTGCCTCTGTGCCAGTCCTGTGTGTGGCATCTGTCTCTCATTGTGTGCCACCGAAAACCACTGTGTAATACTTGGCCATTTATTTTTTGGGGGTAAATTCTCCCTTTTAAAAAAAAAATAATAAGTGGGAGATAAAGATTGGCAAGTCTGCCTCTGTGCCAGTCCTGTGTGTGGCATCTGTCTCTCATTGTGTGCCACCGAAAACCACTGTGTAATACTTGGCCATTTATTTTTTGGGGGTAAATTCTCCCTTTTAAAAAAAAAATAATTAGTGGGAGATAAAGATTGGCAAGTCTGCCTCTGTGCCAGTCCTGTGTGTGGCATCTGTCTCTCATTGTGTGCCACCGAAAACCACTGTGTAATACTTGGCCATTTATTTTTTTTTGGGTAAATTCTCCCTGTAAAAAAAAAAAAATTAGTGGGAGATAAAGATTGGCAAGTCTGCCTCTGTGCCAGTCCTGTGTGTGGCATCTGTCTCTCATTGTGTGCCACCGAAAACCACTGTGTAATACTTGGCCATTTATTTTTTTGGGGTAAATTCTCCCTGTAAAAAAAAAAATAATTAATGGGAGATAAAGATTGGCAAGTCTACCTCTGTGCCAGTCCTGTGTGTGGCATCTGTCTCTCATTGTGTGCCACCAAAAACCACTGTGTAATACTTGGCCATTTATTTTTTTGGGGTAAATTCTCCCTGTAAAAAAAAAAAAATAGTGGGAGATAAAGATTGGCAAGTATGCCTCTGTGCCAATCCTGTGTGTGGCATCTGTCTCTCATTGTGTGCCACCGAAAACCACTGTGTAATACTTGGCCATTTATTTTTTGGGGGTAAATTCTCCCTGTAAAAAAAAATAATTAGTGGGAGATAAAGATTGGCAAGTCTGCCTCTGTGCCAGTCCTGTGTGTGGCATCTGTCTCTCATTGTGTGCCACCGAAAAGCACTGTGTAATACTTGGCCATTTATTTTTTTTTGGGTAAATTCTCCCTGTAATAAAAAAAAAATTGTGGGAGATAAAGATTGGCAAGTCTGCCTCTGTGCCAGTCCTGTGTGTGGCATCTGTCTCTCATTGTGTGCCACCGAAAACCACTGTGTAATACTGGGCCTTTTTTTTTTTCTAAATTCTCCCTTTTAAAAAAAAAATAATTAGTGGGAGATAAAGATTGGCAAGTCTGCCTCTGTGCCAGTCCTGTGTGTGGCATCTGTCTCTCATTGTGTGCCACCGAAAACCACTGTGTAATACTTGGCCATTTATTTTTTGGGGGTAAATTCTCCCTTTTAAAAAAAAAATAATTAGTGGGAGATAAAGATTGGCAAGTCTGCCTCTGTGCCAGTCCTGTGTGTGGCATCTGTCTCTCATTGTGTGCCACCGAAAACCACTGTGTAGTACTTGGCCATTTATTTTTTGGGGGTAAATTCTCCCTTTTAAAAAAAAAATAATTAGTGGGAGATAAAGATTGGCAAGTCTGCCTCTGTGCCAGTCCTGTGTGTGGCATCTGTCTCTCATTGTGTGCCACCGAAAACCACTGTGTAATACTTGGCCATTTATTTTTTTTTGGGTAAATTCTCCCTGTAAAAAAAAAAAAATAGTGGGAGATAAAGATTGGCAAGTCTGCCTCTGTGCCAGTCCTGTGTGTGGCATCTGTCTCTCATTGTGTGCCACCGAAAACCACTGTGTAATACTTGGCCATTTATTTTTTTGGGGTAAATTCTCCCTGTAAAAAAAAAAATAATTAGTGGGAGATAAAGATTGGCAAGTCTGCCTCTGTGCCAGTCCTGTGTGTGGCATCTGTCTCTCATTGTGTGCCACCGAAAACCACTGTGTAATACTTGGCCATTTATTTTTTTTTGGGTAAATTCTCCCTGTAAAAAAAAAAAATAGTGGGAGATAAAGATTGGCAAGTCTGCCTCTGTGCCAGTCCTGTGTGTGGCATCTGTCTCTCATTGTGTGCCACCGAAAACCACTGTGTAATACTTGGCCATTTATTTTTTTGGGGTAAATTCTCCCTGTAAAAAAAAAAATAATTAGTGGGAGATAAAGATTGGCAAGTCTGCCTCTGTGCCAGTCCTGTGTGTGGCATCTGTCTCTCATTGTGTGCCACCGAAAACCACTGTGTAATACTTGGCCATTTATTTTTTTTTGGGTAAATTCTCCCTGTAAAAAAAAAAAAATAGTGGGAGATAAAGATTGGCAAGTCTGCCTCTGTGCCAGTCCTGTGTGTGGCATCTGTCTCTCATTGTGTGCCACCGAAAACCACTGTGTAATACTTGGCCATTTATTTTTTTGGGGTAAATTCTCCCTGTAAAAAAAAAAATAATTAGTGGGAGATAAAGATTGGCAAGTCTGCCTCTGTGCCAGTCCTGTGTGTGGCATCTGTCTCTCATTGTGTGCCACCGAAAACCACTGTGTAATACTTGGCCATTTATTTTTTTTGGGTAAATTCTCCCTGTAAAAAAAAAAAAATAGTGGGAGATAAAGATTGGCAAGTATGCCTCTGTGCCAGTCCTGTGTGTGGCATCTGTCTCTCATTGTGTGCCACCGAAAACCACTGTGTAATACTTGGCCATTTATTTTTTTGGGGTAAATTCTCCCTGTAAAAAAAAAATAATTAGTGGGAGATAAAGATTGGCAAGTCTGCCTCTGTGCCAGTCCTGTGTGTGGCATCTGTCTCTCATTGTGTGCCACTGAAAACCACTGTGTAATACTTGGCCATTTTTTTTTTTTGGGTAAATTCTCCCTGTAAAAAAAAAATTAATTAGTGGGAGATAAAGATTGGCAAGTCTGCCTCTGTGCCAGTCCTGTGTGTGGCATCTGTCTCTCATTGTGTGCCACCGAAAACCACTGTGTAATACTTGGCCATTTTTTTGGGGGGGGTAAATTCTCCATGTAAAAGAAAAATAATTAGTGGGAGATAAAGATTGGCAAGTCTGCCTCTGTGCCAGTCCTGTGTGTGGCATCTGTCTCTCGTTGTGTGCCACCGAAAACCACTGTGTAGTACTGGGCCTTTTTTTTTTTTTTTTTCTAAATTCTCTCTTTTAAAAAAAAAATAATTAGTGGGAGATAAAGATTGGCAAGTCTGCCTCTGTGCCAGTCCTGTGTGTGGCATCTGTCTCTCATTGTGTGCCACCAAAAACCACTGTGTAATACTTGGCCATTTATTTTTATTGGGTAAATTCTCCCTGTAAAAAAAAAAATAATTAGTGGGAGATAAAGTTTGGCAAGTCTGCCTCTGTGCCAGTCCTGTGTGTGGCATCTGTCTCTCATTGTGTGCCACCGAAAACCACTGTGTAATACTGGGCCTTTTTTTTTTTTTCTAAATTCTCCCTTTTAAAAAATAAATAATTAGTGGGAGATAAAGATTGGCAAATCTGCCTCTGTGCCAGTCCTGTGTGTGGCATCTGTCTCTCATTGTGTGCCACCGAAAACCACTGTGTAATACTGGCCATTTATTTTTTGGGGGTAAATTCTCCCTTTTAAAAAAAAAATAATTAGTGGGAGATAAAGATTGGGAAGTCTGCCTCTGTGCCAGTCCTGTGTGTGGCATCTGTCTCTCATTGTGTGCCACCGAAAACCACTGTGTAATACTTGGCCATTTATTTTTTGGGGGTAAATTCTCCCTGTAAAAAAAAAAATAATTAGTGGGAGATAAAGATTGGCAAGTCTGCCTCTGTGCCAGTCCTGTGTGTGGCATCTGTCTCTCATTGTGTGCCACCGAAAACCACTGTGTAATACTGGGCCTTTTTTTTTTTTTTTTCTAAATTCTCCTGTTTAAAAAAAAAAAATAGTGGGAGATAAAGATTGGCAAGTCTGCCTCTGTGCCAGTCCTGTGTGTGGCATCTGTCTCTCATTGTGTGCCACCGAAAACCACTGTGTAATACTTGGCCATTTATTTTTTTGGGGTAAATTCTCCCTGTAATAAAAAAAAAATTGTGGGAGATAAAGATTGGCAAGTCTGCCTCTGTGCCAGTCCTGTGTGTGGCATCTGTCTCTCATTGTGTGCCACCGAAAACCACTGTGTAATACTTGGCCATTTATTTTTTGGGGGTAAATTCTCCCTTTTAAAAAAAAAATAATAAGTGGGAGATAAAGATTGGCAAGTCTGCCTCTGTGCCAGTCCTGTGTGTGGCATCTGTCTCTCATTGTGTGCCACCGAAAACCACTGTGTAATACTGGGCCTTTTTTTTTTTTTTTCTAAATTCTCCAGTTTAAAAAAAAAAAAATAGTGGGAGATAAAGATTGGCAAGTCTGCCTCTGTGCCAGTCCTGTGTGTGGCATCTGTCTCTCATTGTGTGCCACCGAAAACCACTGTGTAATACTTGGCCATTTATTTTTTTGGGGTAAATTCTCCCTGTAATAAAAAAAAAATTGTGGGAGATAAAGATTGGCAAGTCTGCCTCTGTGCCAGTCCTGTGTGTGGCATCTGTCTCTCATTGTGTGCCACCGAAAACCACTGTGTAATACTGGGCCTTTTTTTTTTTTCTAAATTCTCCCTTTTAAAAAAAAAATAATTAGTGGGAGATAAAGATTGGCAAGTCTGCCTCTGTGCCAGTCCTGTGTGTGGCATCTGTCTCTCATTGTGTGCCACCGAAAACCACTGTGTAATACTGGGCCTTTTTTTTTTTTTTCTAAATTCTCCAGTTTAAAAAAAAAAAAATAGTGGGAGATAAAGATTGGCAAGTCTGCCTCTGTGCCAGTCCTGTGTGTGGCATCTGTCTCTCATTGTGTGCCACCGAAAACCACTGTGTAATACTTGGCCATTTATTTTTTGGGGGTAAATTCTCCCTGTAAAAAAAAAAATAATTAGTGGGAGATAAAGATTGGCAAGTCTGCCTCTGTGCCAGTCCTGTGTGTGGCATCTGTCTCTCATTGTGTGCCACCGAAAACCACTGTGTAATACTTGGCCATTTATTTTTTTTGGGTAAATTCTCCCTGTAAAAAAAAAAAAATAGTGGGAGATAAAGATTGGCAAGTATGCCTCTGTGCCAGTCCTGTGTGTGGCATCTGTCTCTCATTGTGTGCCACCGAAAACCACTGTGTAATACTTGGCCATTTATTTTTTTGGGGTAAATTCTCCCTGTAAAAAAAAAATAATTAGTGGGAGATAAAGATTGGCAAGTCTGCCTCTGTGCCAGTCCTGTGTGTGGCATCTGTCTCTCATTGTGTGCCACTGAAAACCACTGTGTAATACTTGGCCATTTTTTTTTTTTGGGTAAATTCTCCCTGTAAAAAAAAAATTAATTAGTGGGAGATAAAGATTGGCAAGTCTGCCTCTGTGCCAGTCCTGTGTGTGGCATCTGTCTCTCATTGTGTGCCACCGAAAACCACTGTGTAATACTTGGCCATTTATTTTTTTGGGGTAAATTCTCCCTGTAAAAAAAAAAAAATAGTGGGAGATAAAGATTGGCAAGTATGCCTCTGTGCCAGTCCTGTGTGTGGCATCTGTCTCTCATTGTGTGCCACCGAAAACCACTGTGTAATACTTGGCCATTTATTTTTTTGGGGTAAATTCTCCCTGTAAAAAAAAAATAATTAGTGGGAGATAAAGATTGGCAAGTCTGCCTCTGTGCCAGTCCTGTGTGTGGCATCTGTCTCTCATTGTGTGCCACTGAAAACCACTGTGTAATACTTGGCCATTTTTGTTTTTTGGGTAAATTCTCCCTGTAAAAAAAAAATTAATTAGTGGGAGATAAAGATTGGCAAGTCTGCCTCTGTGCCAGTCCTGTGTGTGGCATCTGTCTCTCATTGTGTGCCACCGAAAACCACTGTGTAATACTTGGCCATTTATTTTTTTTGGGTAAATTCTCCCTGTAAAAAAAAAAAAAAATAGTGGGAGATAAAGATTGGCAAGTCTGCCTCTGTGCCAGTCCTGTGTGTGGCATCTGTCTCTCATTGTGTGCCACCAAAAACCACTGTGTAATACTTGGCCATTTATTTTTTTTGGGTAAATTCTCCCTGTAAAAAAAAAAATAATTAGTGGGAGATAAAGATTGTCAAGTCTGCCTCTGTGCCAGTCCTGTGTGTGGCATCTGTCTCTCATTGTGTGCCACCGAAAACCACTGTGTAATACTTGGCCATTTTTTTTGGGGGGGTAAATTCTCCGTGTAAAAAAAAAATAATTAGTGGGAGATAAAGATTGGCAAGTCTGCCTCTGTGCCAGTCCTGTGTGTGGCATCTGTCTCTCATTGTGTGCCACCAAAAACCACTGTGTAATACTTGGCCATTTATTTTTATTGGGTAAATTCTCCCTGTAAAAAAAAAAATAATTAGTGGGAGATAAAGATTGGCAAGTCTGCCTCTGTGCCAGTCCTGTGTGTGGCATCTGTCTCTCATTGTGTGCCACCGAAAACCACTGTGTAATACTGGGCCTTTTTTTTTTTTTCTAAATTCTCCCTTTTAAAAAATAAATAATTAGTGGGAGATAAAGATTGGCAAGTCTGCCTCTGTGCCAGTCCTGTGTGTGGCATCTGTCTCTCATTGTGTGCCACTGAAAACCACTGTGTAATACTGGCCATTTATTTTTTGGGGGTAAATTCTCCCTTTTAAAAAAAAAATAATTAGTGGGAGATAAAGATTGGCAAGTCTGCCTCTGTGCCAGTCCTGTGTGTGGCATCTGTCTCTCATTGTGTGCCACCGAAAACCACTGTGTAATACTTGGCCATTTATTTTTTGGGGGTAAATTCTCCCTGTAAAAAAAAAAATAATTAGTGGGAGATAAAGATTGGCAAGTCTGCCTCTGTGCCAGTCCTGTGTGTGGCATCTGTCTCTCATTGTGTGCCACCGAAAACCACTGTGTAATACTGGGCCTTTTTTTTTTTTTTTCTAAATTCTCCTGTTTAAAAAAAAAATAGTGGGAGATAAAGATTGGCAAGTCTGCCTCTGTGCCAGTCCTGTGTGTGGCATCTGTCTCTCATTGTGTGCCACCGAAAACCACTGTGTAATACTTGGCCATTTATTTTTTTGGGGTAAATTCTCCCTGTAATAAAAAAAAAATTGTGGGAGATAAAGATTGGCAAGTCTGCCTCTGTGCCAGTCCTGTGTGTGGCATCTGTCTCTCATTGTGTGCCACCGAAAACCACTGTGTAATACTTGGCCATTTATTTTTTGGGGGTAAATTCTCCCTTTTAAAAAAAAAATAATAAGTGGGAGATAAAGATTGGCAAGTCTGCCTCTGTGCCAGTCCTGTGTGTGGCATCTGTCTCTCATTGTGTGCCACCGAAAACCACTGTGTAATACTGGGCCTTTTTTTTTTTTTTCTAAATTCTCCAGTTTAAAAAAAAAAAAATAGTGGGAGATAAAGATTGGCAAGTCTGCCTCTGTGCCAGTCCTGTGTGTGGCATCTGTCTCTCATTGTGTGCCACCGAAAACCACTGTGTAATACTTGGCCATTTATTTTTTTTGGGTAAATTCTCCCTGTAATAAAAAAAAAATTGTGGGAGATAAAGATTGGCAAGTCTGCCTCTGTGCCAGTCCTGTGTGTGGCATCTGTCTCTCATTGTGTGCCACCGAAAACCACTGTGTAATACTGGGCCTTTTTTTTTTTTCTAAATTCTCCCTTTTAAAAAAAAAATAATTAGTGGGAGATAAAGATTGGCAAGTCTGCCTCTGTGCCAGTCCTGTGTGTGGCATCTGTCTCTCATTGTGTGCCACCGAAAACCACTGTGTAATACTTGGCCATTTATTTTTTGGGGGTAAATTCTCCCTTTTAAAAAAAAAAAATAAGTGGGAGATAAAGATTGGCAAGTCTGCCTCTGTGCCAGTCCTGTGTGTGGCATCTGTCTCTCATTGTGTGCCACCGAAAACCACTGTGTAGTACTTGGCCATTTATTTTTTGGGGGTAAATTCTCCCTTTTAAAAAAAAAATAATTAGTGGGAGATAAAGATTGGCAAGTCTGCCTCTGTGCCAGTCCTGTGTGTGGCATCTGTCTCTCATTGTGTGCCACCGAAAACCACTGTGTAATACTTGGCCATTTATTTTTTTTTGGGTAAATTCTCCCTGTAAAAAAAAAAAAAATAGTGGGAGATAAAGATTGGCAAGTCTGCCTCTGTGCCAGTCCTGTGTGTGGCATCTGTCTCTCATTGTGTGCCACCGAAAACCACTGTGTAATACTTGGCCATTTATTTTTTTGGGGTAAATTCTCCCTGTAAAAAAAAAAAAATAGTGGGAGATAAAGATTGGCAAGTATGCCTCTGTGCCAGTCCTGTGTGTGGCATCTGTCTCTCATTGTGTGCCACCGAAAACCACTGTGTAATACTTGGCCATTTATTTTTGGGGGGTAAATTCTCCCTGTAAAAAAAAAATAATTAGTGGGAGATAAAGATTGGCAAGTCTGCCTCTGTGCCAGTCCTGTGTGTGGCATCTGTCTCTCATTGTGTGCCACCGAAAAGCACTGTGTAATACTTGGCCATTTATTTTTTTTTGGGTAAATTCTCCCTGTAATAAAAAAAAAATTGTGGGAGATAAAGATTGGCAAGTCTGCCTCTGTGCCAGTCCTGTGTGTGGCATCTGTCTCTCATTGTGTGCCACCGAAAACCACTGTGTAATACTGGGCCTTTTTTTTTTTTCTAAATTCTCCCTTTTAAAAAAAAAATAATTAGTGGGAGATAAAGATTGGCAAGTCTGCCTCTGTGCCAGTCCTGTGTGTGGCATCTGTCTCTCATTGTGTGCCACCGAAAACCACTGTGTAATACTTGGCCATTTATTTTTTGGGGGTAAATTCTCCCTTTTAAAAAAAAAATAATTAGTGGGAGATAAAGATTGGCAAGTCTGCCTCTGTGCCAGTCCTGTGTGTGGCATCTGTCTCTCATTGTGTGCCACCGAAAACCACTGTGTAGTACTTGGCCATTTATTTTTTGGGGGTAAATTCTCCCTTTTAAAAAAAAAATAATTAGTGGGAGATAAAGATTGGCAAGTCTGCCTCTGTGCCAGTCCTGTGTGTGGCATCTGTCTCTCATTGTGTGCCACCGAAAACCACTGTGTAATACTTGGCCATTTATTTTTTTTGGGGTAAATTCTCCCTGTAAAAAAAAAAAAAATAGTGGGAGATAAAGATTGGCAAGTCTGCCTCTGTGCCAGTCCTGTGTGTGGCATCTGTCTCTCATTGTGTGCCACCGAAAACCACTGTGTAATACTTGGCCATTTATTTTTTTGGGGTAAATTCTGCCTGTAAAAAAAAAAAAATAGTGGGAGATAAAGATTGGCAAGTATGCCTCTGTGCCAGTCCTGTGTGTGGCATCTGTCTCTCATTGTGTGCCACCGAAAACCACTGTGTAATACTTGGCCATTTATTTTTGGGGGGTAAATTCTCCCTGTAAAAAAAAAATAATTAGTGGGAGATAAAGATTGGCAAGTCTGCCTCTGTGCCAGTCCTGTGTGTGGCATCTGTCTCTCATTGTGTGCCACCGAAAAGCACTGTGTAATACTTGGCCATTTATTTTTTTTTGGGTAAATTCTCCCTGTAATAAAAAAAAAATTGTGGGAGATAAAGATTGGCAAGTCTGCCTCTGTGCCAGTCCTGTGTGTGGCATCTGTCTCTCATTGTGTGCCACCGAAAACCACTGTGTAATACTGGGCCTTTTTTTTTTTCTAAATTCTCCCTTTTAAAAAAAAAATAATTAGTGGGAGATAAAGATTGGCAAGTCTGCCTCTGTGCCAGTCCTGTGTGTGGCATCTGTCTCTCATTGTGTGCCACCGAAAACCACTGTGTAATACTTGGCCATTTATTTTTTGGGGGTAAATTCTCCCTTTTAAAAAAAAAATAATTAGTGGGAGATAAAGATTGGCAAGTCTGCCTCTGTGCCAGTCCTGTGTGTGGCATCTGTCTCTCATTGTGTGCCACCGAAAACCACTGTGTAGTACTTGGCCATTTATTTTTTGGGGGTAAATTCTCCCTTTTAAAAAAAAAATAATTAGTGGGAGATAAAGATTGGCAAGTCTGCCTCTGTGCCAGTCCTGTGTGTGGCATCTGTCTCTCATTGTGTGCCACCGAAAACCACTGTGTAATACTTGGCCATTTATTTTTTTTGGGTAAATTCTCCCTGTAAAAAAAAAAAAAAATAGTGGGAGATAAAGATTGGCAAGTCTGCCTCTGTGCCAGTCCTGTGTGTGGCATCTGTCTCTCATTGTGTGCCACCAAAAACCACTGTGTAATACTTGGCCATTTATTTTTTTTGGGTAAATTCTCCCTGTAAAAAAAAAAATAATTAGTGGGAGATAAAGATTGTCAAGTCTGCCTCTGTGCCAGTCCTGTGTGTGGCATCTGTATCTCATTGTGTGCCACCGAAAACCACTGTGTAATACTTGGCCATTTTTTTGGGGGGGGTAAATTCTCCGTGTAAAAAAAAAATAATTAGTGGGAGATAAAGATTGGCAAGTCTGCCTCTGTGCCAGTCCTGTGTGTGGCATCTGTCTCTCGTTGTGTGCCACCGAAAACCACTGTGTAATACTGGGCCTTTTTTTTTTTTTTTTTCTAAATTCTCTCTTTTAAAAAAAAATAATTAGTGGGAGATAAAGATTGGCAAGTCTGCCTCTGTGCCAGTCCTGTGTGTTGCATCTGTCTCTCATTGTGTGCCACCGAAAACCACTGTGTAGTACTTGGCCATTTATTTTTGGGGGGTAAATTCTCCCTTTTAAAAAAAAAATAATTAGTGGGAGATAAAGATTGGCAAGTCTGCCTCTGTGCCAGTCCTGTGTGTGGCATCTGTCTCTCATTGTGTGCCACCGAAAACCACTGTGTAATACTTGGCCATTTATTTTTTTGGGGGTAAATTCTCCCTGTAAAAAAAAAATAATTAGTGGGAGATAAAGATTGGCAAGTCTGCCTCTGTGCCAGTCCTGTGTGTGGCATCTGTCTCTCATTGTGTGCCACCGAAAACCACTGTGTAATACTTGGCCATTTATTTTTTTGGGGTAAATTCTCCCTGTAAAAAAAAAAAAATAGTGGGAGATAAAGATTGGCAAGTATGCCTCTGTGCCAGTCCTGTGTGTGGCATCTGTCTCTCATTGTGTGCCACCGAAAACCACTGTGTAATACTTGGCCATTTATTTTTTGGGGGTAAATTCTCCCTGTAAAAAAAAAATAATTAGTGGGAGATAAAGATTGGCAAGTCTGCCTCTGTGCCAGTCCTGTGTGTGGCATCTGTCTCTCATTGTGTGCCACCGAAAAGCACTGTGTAATACTTGGCCATTTATTTTTTTTTGGGTAAATTCTCCCTGTAATAAAAAAAAAATTGTGGGAGATAAAGATTGGCAAGTCTGCCTCTGTGCCAGTCCTGTGTGTGGCATCTGTCTCTCATTGTGTGCCACCGAAAACCACTGTGTAATACTGGGCCTTTTTTTTTTTTCTAAATTCTCCCTTTTAAAAAAAAAATAATTAGTGGGAGATAAAGATTGGCAAGTCTGCCTCTGTGCCAGTCCTGTGTGTGGCATCTGTCTCTCATTGTGTGCCACCGAAAAGTAATACTTGGCCATTTATTTTTTGGGGGTAAATTCTCCCTTTTAAAAAAAAAATAATTAGTGGGAGATAAAGATTGGCAAGTCTGCCTCTGTGCCAGTCCTGTGTGTGGCATCTGTCTCTCATTGTGTGCCACCGAAAACCACTGTGTAGTACTTGGCCATTTATTTTTTGGGGGTAAATTCTCCCTTTTAAAAAAAAAATAATTAGTGGGAGATAAAGATTGGCAAGTCTGCCTCTGTGCCAGTCCTGTGTGTGGCATCTGTCTCTCATTGTGTGCCACCGAAAACCACTGTGTAATACTTGGCCATTTATTTTTTTTGGGTAAATTCTCCCTGTAAAAAAAAAAAAAAATAGTGGGAGATAAAGATTGGCAAGTCTGCCTCTGTGCCAGTCCTGTGTGTGGCATCTGTCTCTCATTGTGTGCCACCAGAAACCACTGTGTAATACTTGGCCATTTATTTTTTTTGGGTAAATTCTCCCTGTAAAAAAAAAAATAATTAGTGGGAGATAAAGATTGTCAAGTCTGCCTCTGTGCCAGTCCTGTGTGTGGCATCTGTCTCTCATTGTGTGCCACCGAAAACCACTGTGTAATACTTGGCCATTTTTTTTGGGGGGGTAAATTCTCCGTGTAAAAAAAAAATAATTAGTGGGAGATAAAGATTGGCAAGTCTGCCTCTGTGCCAGTCCTGTGTGTGGCATCTGTCTCTCATTGTGTGCCACCGAAAACCACTGTGTAATACTGGGCCTTTTTTTTTTTTTTTTCTAAATTCTCCTGTTTAAAAAAAAAAATAGTGGGAGATAAAGATTGGCAAGTCTGCCTCTGTGCCAGTCCTGTGTGTGGCATCTGTCTCTCATTGTGTGCCACCGAAAACCACTGTGTAATACTTGGCCATTTATTTTTTGGGGTAAATTCTCCCTTTTAAAAAAAAAATAATAAGTGGGAGATAAAGATTGGCAAGTCTGCCTCTGTGCCAGTCCTGTGTGTGGCATCTGTCTCTCATTGTGTGCCTCCGAAAACCACTGTGTAATACTTGGCCTTTTTTTTTTTTCTAAATTCTCCCTTTTAAAAAAAAAATAATTAGTGGGAGATAAAGATTGGCAAGTCTGCCTCTGTGCCAGTCCTGTGTGTGGCATCTGTCTCTCATTGTGTGCCACCGAAAACCACTGTGTAATACTTGGCCATTTATTTTTTGGGGGTAAATTCTCCCTTTTAAAAAAAAAATAATTAGTGGGAGATAAAGATTGGCAAGTCTGCCTCTGTGCCAGTCCTGTGTGTGGCATCTGTCTCTCATTGTGTGCCACCGAAAACCACTGTGTAATACTTGGCCATTTATTTTTTGGGGGTAAATTCTCCCTGTAAAAAAAAAAATAATTAGTGGGAGATAAAGATTGGCAAGTCTGCCTCTGTGCCAGTCCTGTGTGTGGCATCTGTCTCTCACTGTGTGCCACCGAAAACCACTGTGTAATACTTGGCCATTTATTTTTTGGGGGTAAATTCTCCCTGTAAAAAAAAAAATAATTAGTGGGAGATAAAGATTGGCAAGTCTGCCTCTGTGCCAGTCCTGTGTGTGGCATCTGTCTCTCATTGTGTGCCACCGAAAACCACTGTGTAATACTGGGCCTTGTTTTTTTTTCTTTTCTAAATTCTCCAGTTTAAAAAAAAAAAAATAGTGGGAGATAAAGATTGGCAAGTCTGCCTCTGTGCCAGTCCTGTGTGTGGCATCTGTCTCTCATTGTGTGCCACCGAAAACCACTGTGTAATACTGGGCCTTTTTTTTTTTCTAAATTCTCCCTTTTAAAAAAAAAAATAATTAGTGGGAGATAAAGATTGGCAAGTCTGCCTCTGTGCCAGTCCTGTGTGTGGCATCTGTCTCTCATTGTGTGCCACCGAAAACCACTGTGTAATACTTGGCCATTTATTTTTTTGGGGTAAATTCTCCCTGTAAAAAAAAAAAATAGTGGGAGATAAAGATTGGCAAGTATGCCTCTGTGCCAGTCCTGTGTGTGGCATCTGTCTCTCATTGTGTGCCACCGAAAACCACTGTGTAATACTTGGCCATTTATTTTTTGGGGGTAAATTCTCCCTGTAAAAAAAAAATAATTAGTGGGAGATAAAGATTGGCAAGTCTGCCTCTGTGCCAGTCCTGTGTGTGGCATCTGTCTCTCATTGTGTGCCACCGAAAAGCACTGTGTAATACTTGGCCATTTATTTTTTTTTGGGTAAATTCTCCCTGTAATAAAAAAAAAATTGTGGGAGATAAAGATTGGCAAGTCTGCCTCTGTGCCAGTCCTGTGTGTGGCATCTGTCTCTCATTGTGTGCCACCGAAAACCACTGTGTAATACTGGGCCTTTTTTTTTTTTCTAAATTCTCCCTTTTAAAAAAAAAATAATTAGTGGGAGATAAAGATTGGCAAGTCTGCCTCTGTGCCAGTCCTGTGTGTGGCATCTGTCTCTCATTGTGTGCCACCGAAAACCACTGTGTAATACTTGGCCATTTATTTTTTGGGGGTAAATTCTCCCTTTTAAAAAAAAAATAATTAGTGGGAGATAAAGATTGGCAAGTCTGCCTCTGTGCCAGTCCTGTGTGTGGCATCTGTCTCTCATTGTGTGCCACCGAAAACCACTGTGTAGTACTTGGCCATTTATTTTTTGGGGGTAAATTCTCCCTTTTAAAAAAAAATAATTAGTGGGAGATAAAGATTGGCAAGTCTGCCTCTGTGCCAGTCCTGTGTGTGGCATCTGTCTCTCATTGTGTGCCACCGAAAACCACTGTGTAATACTTGGCCATTTATTTTTTTTGGGTAAATTCTCCCTGTAAAAAAAAAAAAAAATAGTGGGAGATAAAGATTGGCAAGTCTGCCTCTGTGCCAGTCCTGTGTGTGGCATCTGTCTCTCATTGTGTGCCACCAAAAACCACTGTGTAATACTTGGCCATTTATTTTTTTTGGGTAAATTCTCCCTGTAAAAAAAAAAATAATTAGTGGGAGATAAAGATTGTCAAGTCTGCCTCTGTGCCAGTCCTGTGTGTGGCATCTGTCTCTCATTGTGTGCCACCGAAAACCACTGTGTAATACTTGGCCATTTTTTTGGGGGGGGTAAATTCTCCGTGTAAAAAAAAAATAATTAGTGGGAGATAAAGATTGGCAAGTCTGCCTCTGTGCCAGTCCTGTGTGTGGCATCTGTCTCTCATTGTGTGCCACCGAAAACCACTGTGTAATACTGGGCCTTTTTTTTTTTTTTTTCTAAATTCTCCTGTTTAAAAAAAAAAATAGTGGGAGATAAAGATTGGCAAGTCTGCCTCTGTGCCAGTCCTGTGTGTGGCATCTGTCTCTCATTGTGTGCCACCGAAAACCACTGTGTAATACTTGGCCATTTATTTTTTGGGGGTAAATTCTCCCTGTAATAAAAAAAAAATTGTGGGAGATAAAGATTGGCAAGTCTGCCTCTGTGCCAGTCCTGTGTGTGGCATCTGTCTCTCATTGTGTGCCTCCGAAAACCACTGTGTAATACTTGGCCTTTTTTTTTTTTCTAAATTCTCCCTTTTAAAAAAAAAATAATTAGTGGGAGATAAAGATTGGCAAGTCTGCCTCTGTGCCAGTCCTGTGTGTGGCATCTGTCTCTCATTGTGTGCCACCGAAAAGTAATACTTGGCCATTTATTTTTTGGGGGTAAATTCTCCCTTTTAAAAAAAAAATAATTAGTGGGAGATAAAGATTGGCAAGTCTGCCTCTGTGCCAGTCCTGTGTGTGGCATCTGTCTCTCATTGTGTGCCACCGAAAACCACTGTGTAGTACTTGGCCATTTATTTTTTGGGGGTAAATTCTCCCTTTTAAAAAAAAAATAATTAGTGGGAGATAAAGATTGGCAAGTCTGCCTCTGTGCCAGTCCTGTGTGTGGCATCTGTCTCTCATTGTGTGCCACCGAAAACCACTGTGTAATACTTGGCCATTTATTTTTTTTGGGTAAATTCTCCCTGTAAAAAAAAAAAAAAATAGTGGGAGATAAAGATTGGCAAGTCTGCCTCTGTGCCAGTCCTGTGTGTGGCATCTGTCTCTCATTGTGTGCCACCAGAAACCACTGTGTAATACTTGGCCATTTATTTTTTTTGGGTAAATTCTCCCTGTAAAAAAAAAAATAATTAGTGGGAGATAAAGATTGTCAAGTCTGCCTCTGTGCCAGTCCTGTGTGTGGCATCTGTCTCTCATTGTGTGCCACCGAAAACCACTGTGTAATACTTGGCCATTTTTTTTGGGGGGGTAAATTCTCCGTGTAAAAAAAAAATAATTAGTGGGAGATAAAGATTGGCAAGTCTGCCTCTGTGCCAGTCCTGTGTGTGGCATCTGTCTCTCATTGTGTGCCACCGAAAACCACTGTGTAATACTGGGCCTTTTTTTTTTTTTTTTCTAAATTCTCCTGTTTAAAAAAAAAAATAGTGGGAGATAAAGATTGGCAAGTCTGCCTCTGTGCCAGTCCTGTGTGTGGCATCTGTCTCTCATTGTGTGCCACCGAAAACCACTGTGTAATACTTGGCCATTTATTTTTTGGGGTAAATTCTCCCTTTTAAAAAAAAAATAATAAGTGGGAGATAAAGATTGGCAAGTCTGCCTCTGTGCCAGTCCTGTGTGTGGCATCTGTCTCTCATTGTGTGCCTCCGAAAACCACTGTGTAATACTTGGCCTTTTTTTTTTTTCTAAATTCTCCCTTTTAAAAAAAAAATAATTAGTGGGAGATAAAGATTGGCAAGTCTGCCTCTGTGCCAGTCCTGTGTGTGGCATCTGTCTCTCATTGTGTGCCACCGAAAACCACTGTGTAATACTTGGCCATTTATTTTTTGGGGGTAAATTCTCCCTTTTAAAAAAAAAATAATTAGTGGGAGATAAAGATTGGCAAGTCTGCCTCTGTGCCAGTCCTGTGTGTGGCATCTGTCTCTCATTGTGTGCCACCGAAAACCACTGTGTAATACTTGGCCATTTATTTTTTGGGGGTAAATTCTCCCTGTAAAAAAAAAAATAATTAGTGGGAGATAAAGATTGGCAAGTCTGCCTCTGTGCCAGTCCTGTGTGTGGCATCTGTCTCTCACTGTGTGCCACCGAAAACCACTGTGTAATACTTGGCCATTTATTTTTTGGGGGTAAATTCTCCCTGTAAAAAAAAAAATAATTAGTGGGAGATAAAGATTGGCAAGTCTGCCTCTGTGCCAGTCCTGTGTGTGGCATCTGTCTCTCATTGTGTGCCACCGAAAACCACTGTGTAATACTGGGCCTTGTTTTTTTTTCTTTTCTAAATTCTCCAGTTTAAAAAAAAAAAAATAGTGGGAGATAAAGATTGGCAAGTCTGCCTCTGTGCCAGTCCTGTGTGTGGCATCTGTCTCTCATTGTGTGCCACCGAAAACCACTGTGTAATACTGGGCCTTTTTTTTTTTCTAAATTCTCCCTTTTAAAAAAAAAAATAATTAGTGGGAGATAAAGATTGGCAAGTCTGCCTCTGTGCCAGTCCTGTGTGTGGCATCTGTCTCTCATTGTGTGCCACCGAAAACCACTGTGTAATACTTGGCCATTTATTTTTTTGGGGTAAATTCTCCCTGTAAAAAAAAAAAATAGTGGGAGATAAAGATTGGCAAGTATGCCTCTGTGCCAGTCCTGTGTGTGGCATCTGTCTCTCATTGTGTGCCACCGAAAACCACTGTGTAATACTTGGCCATTTATTTTTTGGGGGTAAATTCTCCCTGTAAAAAAAAAATAATTAGTGGGAGATAAAGATTGGCAAGTCTGCCTCTGTGCCAGTCCTGTGTGTGGCATCTGTCTCTCATTGTGTGCCACCGAAAAGCACTGTGTAATACTTGGCCATTTATTTTTTTTTGGGTAAATTCTCCCTGTAATAAAAAAAAAATTGTGGGAGATAAAGATTGGCAAGTCTGCCTCTGTGCCAGTCCTGTGTGTGGCATCTGTCTCTCATTGTGTGCCACCGAAAACCACTGTGTAATACTGGGCCTTTTTTTTTTTTCTAAATTCTCCCTTTTAAAAAAAAAATAATTAGTGGGAGATAAAGATTGGCAAGTCTGCCTCTGTGCCAGTCCTGTGTGTGGCATCTGTCTCTCATTGTGTGCCACCGAAAACCACTGTGTAATACTTGGCCATTTATTTTTTGGGGGTAAATTCTCCCTTTTAAAAAAAAAATAATTAGTGGGAGATAAAGATTGGCAAGTCTGCCTCTGTGCCAGTCCTGTGTGTGGCATCTGTCTCTCATTGTGTGCCACCGAAAACCACTGTGTAGTACTTGGCCATTTATTTTTTGGGGGTAAATTCTCCCTTTTAAAAAAAAATAATTAGTGGGAGATAAAGATTGGCAAGTCTGCCTCTGTGCCAGTCCTGTGTGTGGCATCTGTCTCTCATTGTGTGCCACCGAAAACCACTGTGTAATACTTGGCCATTTATTTTTTTTGGGTAAATTCTCCCTGTAAAAAAAAAAAAAAATAGTGGGAGATAAAGATTGGCAAGTCTGCCTCTGTGCCAGTCCTGTGTGTGGCATCTGTCTCTCATTGTGTGCCACCAAAAACCACTGTGTAATACTTGGCCATTTATTTTTTTTGGGTAAATTCTCCCTGTAAAAAAAAAAATAATTAGTGGGAGATAAAGATTGTCAAGTCTGCCTCTGTGCCAGTCCTGTGTGTGGCATCTGTCTCTCATTGTGTGCCACCGAAAACCACTGTGTAATACTTGGCCATTTTTTTGGGGGGGGTAAATTCTCCGTGTAAAAAAAAAATAATTAGTGGGAGATAAAGATTGGCAAGTCTGCCTCTGTGCCAGTCCTGTGTGTGGCATCTGTCTCTCATTGTGTGCCACCGAAAACCACTGTGTAATACTGGGCCTTTTTTTTTTTTTTTTCTAAATTCTCCTGTTTAAAAAAAAAAATAGTGGGAGATAAAGATTGGCAAGTCTGCCTCTGTGCCAGTCCTGTGTGTGGCATCTGTCTCTCATTGTGTGCCACCGAAAACCACTGTGTAATACTTGGCCATTTATTTTTTGGGGGTAAATTCTCCCTGTAATAAAAAAAAAATTGTGGGAGATAAAGATTGGCAAGTCTGCCTCTGTGCCAGTCCTGTGTGTGGCATCTGTCTCTCATTGTGTGCCTCCGAAAACCACTGTGTAATACTTGGCCTTTTTTTTTTTTCTAAATTCTCCCTTTTAAAAAAAAAATAATTAGTGGGAGATAAAGATTGGCAAGTCTGCCTCTGTGCCAGTCCTGTGTGTGGCATCTGTCTCTCATTGTGTGCCACCGAAAACCACTGTGTAATACTTGGCCATTTATTTTTGGGGGGTAAATTCTCCCTTTTAAAAAAAAATAATTAGTGGGAGATAAAGATTGGCAAGTCTGCCTCTGTGCCAGTCCTGTGTGTGGCATCTGTCTCTCATTGTGTGCCACCGAAAACCACTGTGTAATACTTGGCCATTTATTTTTTGGGGGTAAATTCTCCCTGTAAAAAAAAAAATAATTAGTGGGAGATAAAGATTGGCAAGTCTGCCTCTGTGCCAGTCCTGTGTGTGGCATCTGTCTCTCATTGTGTGCCACCGAAAACCACTGTGTAATACTTGGCCATTTATTTTTTTGGGGTAAATTCTCCCTGTAAAAAAAAAAATAATTAGTGGGAGATAAAGATTGGCAAGTCTGCCTCTGTGCCAGTCCTGTGTGTGGCATCTGTCTCTCATTGTGCGCCACCGAAAACCACTGTGTAATACTGGGCCTTTTTTTTTTTCTTTTCTAAATTCTCCAGTTTAAAAAAAAAAAAATAGTGGGAGATAAAGATTGGCAAGTCTGCCTCTGTGCCAGTCCTGTGTGTGGCATCTGTCTCTCATTGTGTGCCACCGAAAACCACTGTGTAATACTGGGCCTTTTTATTTTTCTAAATTCTCCCTTTTAAAAAAAAAAATAATTAGTGGGAGATAAAGATTGGCAAGTCTGCCTCTGTGCCAGTCCTGTGTGTGGCATCTGTCTCTCATTGTGTGCCACCGAAAACCACTGTGTAATACTTGGCCATTTATTTTTTGGGGGTAAATTCTCCCTGTAAAAAAAAAATAATTAGTGGGAGATAAAGATTGGCAAGTCTGCCTCTGTGCCAGTCCTGTGTGTGGCATCTGTCTCTCATTGTGTGCCACCGAAAACCACTGTGTAGTACTTGGCCATTTATTTTTTGGGGGTAAATTCTCCCTTTTAAAAAAAAAATAATTAGTGGGAGATAAAGATTGGCAAGTCTGCCTCTGTGCCAGTCCTGTGTGTGGCATCTGTCTCTCATTGTGTGCCACCGAAAACCACTGTGTAATACTTGGCCATTTATTTTTTTGGGGTAAATTCTCCCTGTAAAAAAAAAAATAATTAGTGGGAGATAAAGATTGTCAAGTCTGCCTCTGTGCCAGTCCTGTGTGTGGCATCTGTCTCTCATTGTGTGCCACCGAAAACCACTGTGTAATACTTGGCCATTTTTTTTGGGGGGGTAAATTCTCCGTGTAAAAAAAAAATAATTAGTGGGAGATAAAGATTGGCAAGTCTGCCTCTGTGCCAGTCCTGTGTGTGGCATCTGTCTCTCGTTGTGTGCCTCCGAAAACCACTGTGTAATACTGGGCCTTTTTTTTTTTTTTTTTCTAAATTCTCTCTTTTAAAAAAAAATAATTAGTGGGAGATAAAGATTGGCAAGTCTGCCTCTGTGCCAGTCCTGTGTGTGGCATCTGTCTCTCATTGTGTGCCACCGAAAACCACTGTGTAATACTGGGCCTTTTTTTTTTTTTTTTCTAAATTCTCCTGTTTAAAAAAAAAAATAGTGGGAGATAAAGATTGGCAAGTCTGCCTCTGTGCCAGTCCTGTGTGTGGCATCTGTCTCTCATTGTGTGCCACCGAAAACCACTGTGTAATACTTGGCCATTTATTTTTTGGGGGTAAATTCTCCCTGTAATAAAAAAAAAATTGTGGGAGATAAAGATTGGCAAGTCTGCCTCTGTGCCAGTCCTGTGTGTGGCATCTGTCTCTCATTGTGTGCCTCCGAAAACCACTGTGTAATACTTGGCCTTTTTTTTTTTTCTAAATTCTCCCTTTTAAAAAAAAAATAATTAGTGGGAGATAAAGATTGGCAAGTCTGCCTCTGTGCCAGTCCTGTGTGTGGCATCTGTCTCTCATTGTGTGCCACCGAAAACCACTGTGTAATACTTGGCCATTTATTTTTTGGGGGTAAATTCTCCCTTTTAAAAAAAAAATAATTAGTGGGAGATAAAGATTGGCAAGTCTGCCTCTGTGCCAGTCCTGTGTGTGGCATCTGTCTCTCATTGTGTGCCACCGAAAACCACTGTGTAATACTTGGCCATTTATTTTTTTGGGGTAAATTCTCCCTGTAAAAAAAAAAATAATTAGTGGGAGATAAAGATTGGCAAGTCTGCCTCTGTGCCAGTCCTGTGTGTGGCATCTGTCTCTCATTGTGTGCCACCGAAAACCACTGTGTAATACTTGGCCATTTATTTTTTGGGGGTAAATTCTCCCTGTAAAAAAAAAATAATTAGTGGGAGATAAAGATTGGCAAGTCTGCCTCTGTGCCAGTCCTGTGTGTGGCATCTGTCTCTCATTGTGTGCCACCGAAAACCACTGTGTAATACTGGGCCTTTTTTTTTTTCTTTTCTAAATTCTCCAGTTTAAAAAAAAAAAAATAGTGGGAGATAAAGATTGGCAAGTCTGCCTCTGTGCCAGTCCTGTGTGTGGCATCTGTCTCTCATTGTGTGCCACCGAAAACCACTGTGTAATACTGGGCCTTTTTTTTTTCTAAATTCTCCCTTTTAAAAAAAAAAATAATTAGTGGGAGATAAAGATTGGCAAGTCTGCCTCTGTGCCAGTCCTGTGTGTGGCATCTGTCTCTCATTGTGTGCCACCGAAAACCACTGTGTAATACTTGGCCATTTATTTTTTGGGGGTAAATTCTCCCTGTAAAAAAAAAATAATTAGTGGGAGATAAAGATTGTCAAGTCTGCCTCTGTGCCAGTCCTGTGTGTGGCATCTGTCTCTCATTGTGTGCCACCGAAAACCACTGTGTAGTACTTGGCCATTTATTTTTTGGGGG
Organism: Ranitomeya variabilis; assembly: GCF_051348905.1. NCBI lineage: Eukaryota > Metazoa > Chordata > Amphibia > Anura > Dendrobatidae > Ranitomeya > Ranitomeya variabilis. The sequence goes on along the minus strand of NC_135236.1, from coordinate 415,189,461 downwards.
TAAATTCTCCCTTTTAAAAAAAAAATAATTAGTGGGAGATAAAGATTGGCAAGTCTGCCTCTGTGCCAGTCCTGTGTGTGGCATCTGTCTCTCATTGTGTGCCACCGAAAACCACTGTGTAATACTTGGCCATTTATTTTTTGGGGGTAAATTCTCCCTTTTAAAAAAAAAATAATTAGTGGGAGATAAAGATTGGCAAGTCTGCCTCTGTGCCAGTCCTGTGTGTGGCATCTGTCTCTCATTGTGTGCCATCGAAAACCACTGTGTAGTACTTGGCCATTTATTTTTTGGGGGTAAATTCTCCCTTTTAAAAATAAAATAATTAGTGGGAGATAAAGATTGGCAAGTCTGCCTCTGTGCCAGTCCTGTGTGTGGCATCTGTCTCTCATTGTGTGCCACCGAAAACCACTGTGTAATACTTGGCCATTTATTTTTTTTTGGGTAAATTCTCCCTGTAAAAAAAAAAAAATAGTGGGAGATAAAGATTGGCAAGTCTGCCTCTGTGCCAGTCCTGTGTGTGGCATCTGTCTCTCATTGTGTGCCACCGAAAACCACTGTGTAATACTTGGCCATTTATTTTTTTGGGGTAAATTCTCCCTGTAAAAAAAAAAATAATTAGTGGGAGATAAAGATTGGCAAGTCTGCCTCTGTGCCAGTCCTGTGTGTGGCATCTGTCTCTCATTGTGTGCCACCGAAAAGCACTGTGTAATACTTGGCCATTTATTTTTTTTTGGGTAAATTCTCCCTGTAATAAAAAAAAAATTGTGGGAGATAAAGATTGGCAAGTCTGCCTCTGTGCCAGTCCTGTGTGTGGCATCTGTCTCTCATTGTGTGCCACCGAAAACCACTGTGTAATACTGGGCCTTTTTTTTTTTTCTAAATTCTCCCTTTTAAAAAAAAAATAATTAGTGGGAGATAAAGATTGGCAAGTCTGCCTCTGTGCCAGTCCTGTGTGTGGCATCTGTCTCTCATTGTGTGCCACCGAAAACCACTGTGTAATACTTGGCCATTTATTTTTTGGGGGTAAATTCTCCCTTTTAAAAAAAAAATAATTAGTGGGAGATAAAGATTGGCAAGTCTGCCTCTGTGCCAGTCCTGTGTGTGGCATCTGTCTCTCATTGTGTGCCACCGAAAACCACTGTGTAGTACTTGGCCATTTATTTTTTGGGGGTAAATTCTCCCTTTTAAAAAAAAAATAATTAGTGGGAGATAAAGATTGGCAAGTCTGCCTCTGTGCCAGTCCTGTGTGTGGCATCTGTCTCTCATTGTGTGCCACCGAAAACCACTGTGTAATACTTGGCCATTTATTTTTTTTGGGTAAATTCTCCCTGTAAAAAAAAAAAAAATAGTGGGAGATAAAGATTGGCAAGTCTGCCTCTGTGCCAGTCCTGTGTGTGGCATCTGTCTCTCATTGTGTGCCACCAAAAACCACTGTGTAATACTTGGCCATTTATTTTTTTTGGGTAAATTCTCCCTGTAAAAAAAAAAATAATTAGTGGGAGATAAAGATTGTCAAGTCTGCCTCTGTGCCAGTCCTGTGTGTGGCATCTGTCTCTCATTGTGTGCCACCGAAAACCACTGTGTAATACTTGGCCATTTTTTTTGGGGGGGGGGGAAAATTCTCCGTGTAAAAAAAAAATAATTAGTGGGAGATAAAGATTGGCAAGTCTGCCTCTGTGCCAGTCCTGTGTGTGGCATCTGTCTCTCATTGTGTGCCACCGAAAACCACTGTGTAATACTGGGCCTTTTTTTTTTTTTTTTCTAAATTCTCCTGTTTAAAAAAAAAAATAGTGGGAGATAAAGATTGGCAAGTCTGCCTCTGTGCCAGTCCTGTGTGTGGCATCTGTCTCTCATTGTGTGCCACCGAAAACCACTGTGTAATACTTGGCCATTTATTTTTTGGGGGTAAATTCTCCCTGTAATAAAAAAAAAATTGTGGGAGATAAAGATTGGCAAGTCTGCCTCTGTGCCAGTCCTGTGTGTGGCATCTGTCTCTCATTGTGTGCCTCCGAAAACCACTGTGTAATACTTGGCCTTTTTTTTTTTTCTAAATTCTCCCTTTTAAAAAAAAAATAATTAGTGGGAGATAAAGATTGGCAAGTCTGCCTCTGTGCCAGTCCTGTGTGTGGCATCTGTCTCTCATTGTGTGCCACCGAAAACCACTGTGTAATACTTGGCCATTTATTTTTGGGGGGTAAATTCTCCCTTTTAAAAAAAAATAATTAGTGGGAGATAAAGATTGGCAAGTCTGCCTCTGTGCCAGTCCTGTGTGTGGCATCTGTCTCTCATTGTGTGCCACCGAAAACCACTGTGTAATACTTGGCCATTTATTTTTTTGGGGTAAATTCTCCCTGTAAAAAAAAAAATAATTAGTGGGAGATAAAGATTGGCAAGTCTGCCTCTGTGCCAGTCCTGTGTGTGGCATCTGTCTCTCATTGTGTGCCACCGAAAACCACTGTGTAATACTTGGCCATTTATTTTTTGGGGGTAAATTCTCCCTGTAAAAAAAAAAATAATTAGTGGGAGATAAAGATTGGCAAGTCTGCCTCTGTGCCAGTCCTGTGTGTGGCATCTGTCTCTCATTGTGCGCCACCGAAAACCACTGTGTAATACTGGGCCTTTTTTTTTTTCTTTTCTAAATTCTCCAGTTTAAAAAAAAAAAAATAGTGGGAGATAAAGATTGGCAAGTCTGCCTCTGTGCCAGTCCTGTGTGTGGCATCTGTCTCTCATTGTGTGCCACCGAAAACCACTGTGTAATACTGGGCCTTTTTTTTTTTCTAAATTCTCCCTTTTAAAAAAAAAAATAATTAGTGGGAGATAAAGATTGGCAAGTCTGCCTCTGTGCCAGTCCTGTGTGTGGCATCTGTCTCTCATTGTGTGCCACCGAAAACCACTGTGTAATACTTGGCCATTTATTTTTTGGGGGTAAATTCTCCCTGTAAAAAAAAAATAATTAGTGGGAGATAAAGATTGGCAAGTCTGCCTCTGTGCCAGTCCTGTGTGTGGCATCTGTCTCTCATTGTGTGCCACCGAAAACCACTGTGTAGTACTTGGCCATTTATTTTTTGGGGGTAAATTCTCCCTTTTAAAAAAAAAATAATTAGTGGGAGATAAAGATTGGCAAGTCTGCCTCTGTGCCAGTCCTGTGTGTGGCATCTGTCTCTCATTGTGTGCCACCGAAAACCACTGTGTAATACTTGGCCATTTATTTTTTTTGGGTAAATTCTCCCTGTAAAAAAAAAAATAATTAGTGGGAGATAAAGATTGTCAAGTCTGCCTCTGTGCCAGTCCTGTGTGTGGCATCTGTCTCTCATTGTGTGCCACCGAAAACCACTGTGTAATACTTGGCCATTTTTTTGGGGGGGGTAAATTCTCCGTGTAAAAAAAAAATAATTAGTGGGAGATAAAGATTGGCAAGTCTGCCTCTGTGCCAGTCCTGTGTGTGGCATCTGTCTCTCGTTGTGTGCCACCGAAAACCACTGTGTAATACTGGGCCTTTTTTTTTTTTTTTTTCTAAATTCTCTCTTTTAAAAAAAAATAATTAGTGGGAGATAAAGATTGGCAAGTCTGCCTCTGTGCCAGTCCTGTGTGTGGCATCTGTCTCTCATTGTGTGCCACCGAATACCACTGTGTAATACTGGGCCTTTTTTTTTTTTTTTTCTAAATTCTCCTGTTTAAAAAAAAAAATAGTGGGAGATAAAGATTGGCAAGTCTGCCTCTGTGCCAGTCCTGTGTGTGGCATCTGTCTCTCATTGTGTGCCACCGAAAACCACTGTGTAATACTTGGCCATTTATTTTTTGGGGGTAAATTCTCCCTGTAATAAAAAAAAAATTGTGGGAGATAAAGATTGGCAAGTCTGCCTCTGTGCCAGTCCTGTGTGTGGCATCTGTCTCTCATTGTGTGCCTCCGAAAACCACTGTGTAATACTTGGCCTTTTTTTTTTTTCTAAATTCTCCCTTTTAAAAAAAAAATAATTAGTGGGAGATAAAGATTGGCAAGTCTGCCTCTGTGCCAGTCCTGTGTGTGGCATCTGTCTCTCATTGTGTGCCACCGAAAACCACTGTGTAATACTGGGCCTTTTTTTTTTTTTTTTCTAAATTCTCCTGTTTAAAAAAAAAAATAGTGGGAGATAAAGATTGGCAAGTCTGCCTCTGTGCCAGTCCTGTGTGTGGCATCTGTCTCTCATTGTGTGCCACCGAAAACCACTGTGTAATACTTGGCCATTTATTTTTTGGGGGTAAATTCTCCCTGTAATAAAAAAAAAATTGTGGGAGATAAAGATTGGCAAGTCTGCCTCTGTGCCAGTCCTGTGTGTGGCATCTGTCTCTCATTGTGTGCCTCCGAAAACCACTGTGTAATACTTGGCCTTTTTTTTTTTTCTAAATTCTCCCTTTTAAAAAAAAAATAATTAGTGGGAGATAAAGATTGGCAAGTCTGCCTCTGTGCCAGTCCTGTGTGTGGCATCTGTCTCTCATTGTGTGCCACCGAAAACCACTGTGTAATACTTGGCCATTTATTTTTTGGGGGTAAATTCTCCCTTTTAAAAAAAAAATAATTAGTGGGAGATAAAGATTGGCAAGTCTGCCTCTGTGCCAGTCCTGTGTGTGGCATCTGTCTCTCATTGTGTGCCACCGAAAACCACTGTGTAATACTGGGCCTTTTTTTTTTTTTTTTCTAAATTCTCCTGTTTAAAAAAAAAAATAGTGGGAGATAAAGATTGGCAAGTCTGCCTCTGTGCCAGTCCTGTGTGTGGCATCTGTCTCTCATTGTGTGCCACCGAAAACCACTGTGTAATACTTGGCCATTTATTTTTTGGGGGTAAATTCTCCCTGTAATAAAAAAAAAATTGTGGGAGATAAAGATTGGCAAGTCTGCCTCTGTGCCAGTCCTGTGTGTGGCATCTGTCTCTCATTGTGTGCCTCCGAAAACCACTGTGTAATACTTGGCCTTTTTTTTTTTTCTAAATTCTCCCTTTTAAAAAAAAAATAATTAGTGGGAGATAAAGATTGGCAAGTCTGCCTCTGTGCCAGTCCTGTGTGTGGCATCTGTCTCTCATTGTGTGCCACCGAAAACCACTGTGTAATACTTGGCCATTTATTTTTGGGGGGTAAATTCTCCCTTTTAAAAAAAAATAATTAGTGGGAGATAAAGATTGGCAAGTCTGCCTCTGTGCCAGTCCTGTGTGTGGCATCTGTCTCTCATTGTGTGCCACCGAAAACCACTGTGTAATACTTGGCCATTTATTTTTTGGGGGTAAATTCTCCCTGTAAAAAAAAAAATAATTAGTGGGAGATAAAGATTGGCAAGTCTGCCTCTGTGCCAGTCCTGTGTGTGGCATCTGTCTCTCATTGTGTGCCACCGAAAACCACTGTGTAATACTTGGCCATTTATTTTTTTGGGGTAAATTCTCCCTGTAAAAAAAAAAATAATTAGTGGGAGATAAAGATTGGCAAGTCTGCCTCTGTGCCAGTCCTGTGTGTGGCATCTGTCTCTCATTGTGCGCCACCGAAAACCACTGTGTAATACTGGGCCTTTTTTTTTTTCTTTTCTAAATTCTCCAGTTTAAAAAAAAAAAAATAGTGGGAGATAAAGATTGGCAAGTCTGCCTCTGTGCCAGTCCTGTGTGTGGCATCTGTCTCTCATTGTGTGCCACCGAAAACCACTGTGTAATACTGGGCCTTTTTATTTTTCTAAATTCTCCCTTTTAAAAAAAAAAATAATTAGTGGGAGATAAAGATTGGCAAGTCTGCCTCTGTGCCAGTCCTGTGTGTGGCATCTGTCTCTCATTGTGTGCCACCGAAAACCACTGTGTAATACTTGGCCATTTATTTTTTGGGGGTAAATTCTCCCTGTAAAAAAAAAATAATTAGTGGGAGATAAAGATTGGCAAGTCTGCCTCTGTGCCAGTCCTGTGTGTGGCATCTGTCTCTCATTGTGTGCCACCGAAAACCACTGTGTAGTACTTGGCCATTTATTTTTTGGGGGTAAATTCTCCCTTTTAAAAAAAAAATAATTAGTGGGAGATAAAGATTGGCAAGTCTGCCTCTGTGCCAGTCCTGTGTGTGGCATCTGTCTCTCATTGTGTGCCACCGAAAACCACTGTGTAATACTTGGCCATTTATTTTTTTGGGGTAAATTCTCCCTGTAAAAAAAAAAATAATTAGTGGGAGATAAAGATTGTCAAGTCTGCCTCTGTGCCAGTCCTGTGTGTGGCATCTGTCTCTCATTGTGTGCCACCGAAAACCACTGTGTAATACTTGGCCATTTTTTTTGGGGGGGTAAATTCTCCGTGTAAAAAAAAAATAATTAGTGGGAGATAAAGATTGGCAAGTCTGCCTCTGTGCCAGTCCTGTGTGTGGCATCTGTCTCTCGTTGTGTGCCTCCGAAAACCACTGTGTAATACTGGGCCTTTTTTTTTTTTTTTTTCTAAATTCTCTCTTTTAAAAAAAAATAATTAGTGGGAGATAAAGATTGGCAAGTCTGCCTCTGTGCCAGTCCTGTGTGTGGCATCTGTCTCTCATTGTGTGCCACCGAAAACCACTGTGTAATACTGGGCCTTTTTTTTTTTTTTTTCTAAATTCTCCTGTTTAAAAAAAAAAATAGTGGGAGATAAAGATTGGCAAGTCTGCCTCTGTGCCAGTCCTGTGTGTGGCATCTGTCTCTCATTGTGTGCCACCGAAAACCACTGTGTAATACTTGGCCATTTATTTTTTGGGGGTAAATTCTCCCTGTAATAAAAAAAAAATTGTGGGAGATAAAGATTGGCAAGTCTGCCTCTGTGCCAGTCCTGTGTGTGGCATCTGTCTCTCATTGTGTGCCTCCGAAAACCACTGTGTAATACTTGGCCTTTTTTTTTTTTCTAAATTCTCCCTTTTAAAAAAAAAATAATTAGTGGGAGATAAAGATTGGCAAGTCTGCCTCTGTGCCAGTCCTGTGTGTGGCATCTGTCTCTCATTGTGTGCCACCGAAAACCACTGTGTAATACTTGGCCATTTATTTTTTGGGGGTAAATTCTCCCTTTTAAAAAAAAAATAATTAGTGGGAGATAAAGATTGGCAAGTCTGCCTCTGTGCCAGTCCTGTGTGTGGCATCTGTCTCTCATTGTGTGCCACCGAAAACCACTGTGTAATACTTGGCCATTTATTTTTTTGGGGTAAATTCTCCCTGTAAAAAAAAAAATAATTAGTGGGAGATAAAGATTGGCAAGTCTGCCTCTGTGCCAGTCCTGTGTGTGGCATCTGTCTCTCATTGTGTGCCACCGAAAACCACTGTGTAATACTTGGCCATTTATTTTTTGGGGGTAAATTCTCCCTGTAAAAAAAAAATAATTAGTGGGAGATAAAGATTGGCAAGTCTGCCTCTGTGCCAGTCCTGTGTGTGGCATCTGTCTCTCATTGTGTGCCACCGAAAACCACTGTGTAATACTGGGCCTTTTTTTTTTTCTTTTCTAAATTCTCCAGTTTAAAAAAAAAAAAATAGTGGGAGATAAAGATTGGCAAGTCTGCCTCTGTGCCAGTCCTGTGTGTGGCATCTGTCTCTCATTGTGTGCCACCGAAAACCACTGTGTAATACTGGGCCTTTTTTTTTTCTAAATTCTCCCTTTTAAAAAAAAAAATAATTAGTGGGAGATAAAGATTGGCAAGTCTGCCTCTGTGCCAGTCCTGTGTGTGGCATCTGTCTCTCATTGTGTGCCACCGAAAACCACTGTGTAATACTTGGCCATTTATTTTTTGGGGGTAAATTCTCCCTGTAAAAAAAAAATAATTAGTGGGAGATAAAGATTGTCAAGTCTGCCTCTGTGCCAGTCCTGTGTGTGGCATCTGTCTCTCATTGTGTGCCACCGAAAACCACTGTGTAGTACTTGGCCATTTATTTTTTGGGGGTAAATTCTCCCTTTTAAAAAAAAAATAATTAGTGGGAGATAAAGATTGGCAAGTCTGCCTCTGTGCCAGTCCTGTGTGTGGCATCTGTCTCTCATTGTGTGCCACCGAAAACCACTGTGTAATACTTGGCCATTTATTTTTTGGGGGTAAATTCTCCCTTTTAAAAAAAAAATAATTAGTGGGAGATAAAGATTGGCAAGTCTGCCTCTGTGCCAGTCCTGTGTGTGGCATCTGTCTCTCATTGTGTGCCATCGAAAACCACTGTGTAGTACTTGGCCATTTATTTTTTGGGGGTAAATTCTCCCTTTTAAAAATAAAATAATTAGTGGGAGATAAAGATTGGCAAGTCTGCCTCTGTGCCAGTCCTGTGTGTGGCATCTGTCTCTCATTGTGTGCCACCGAAAACCACTGTGTAATACTTGGCCATTTATTTTTTTTTGGGTAAATTCTCCCTGTAAAAAAAAAAAAATAGTGGGAGATAAAGATTGGCAAGTCTGCCTCTGTGCCAGTCCTGTGTGTGGCATCTGTCTCTCATTGTGTGCCACCGAAAACCACTGTGTAATACTTGGCCATTTATTTTTTTGGGGTAAATTCTCCCTGTAAAAAAAAAAATAATTAGTGGGAGATAAAGATTGGCAAGTCTGCCTCTGTGCCAGTCCTGTGTGTGGCATCTGTCTCTCATTGTGTGCCACCGAAAAGCACTGTGTAATACTTGGCCATTTATTTTTTTTTGGGTAAATTCTCCCTGTAATAAAAAAAAAATTGTGGGAGATAAAGATTGGCAAGTCTGCCTCTGTGCCAGTCCTGTGTGTGGCATCTGTCTCTCATTGTGTGCCACCGAAAACCACTGTGTAATACTGGGCCTTTTTTTTTTTTCTAAATTCTCCCTTTTAAAAAAAAAATAATTAGTGGGAGATAAAGATTGGCAAGTCTGCCTCTGTGCCAGTCCTGTGTGTGGCATCTGTCTCTCATTGTGTGCCACCGAAAACCACTGTGTAATACTTGGCCATTTATTTTTTGGGGGTAAATTCTCCCTTTTAAAAAAAAAATAATTAGTGGGAGATAAAGATTGGCAAGTCTGCCTCTGTGCCAGTCCTGTGTGTGGCATCTGTCTCTCATTGTGTGCCACCGAAAACCACTGTGTAGTACTTGGCCATTTATTTTTTGGGGGTAAATTCTCCCTTTTAAAAAAAAAATAATTAGTGGGAGATAAAGATTGGCAAGTCTGCCTCTGTGCCAGTCCTGTGTGTGGCATCTGTCTCTCATTGTGTGCCACCGAAAACCACTGTGTAATACTTGGCCATTTATTTTTTTTGGGTAAATTCTCCCTGTAAAAAAAAAAAAAATAGTGGGAGATAAAGATTGGCAAGTCTGCCTCTGTGCCAGTCCTGTGTGTGGCATCTGTCTCTCATTGTGTGCCACCAAAAACCACTGTGTAATACTTGGCCATTTATTTTTTTTGGGTAAATTCTCCCTGTAAAAAAAAAAATAATTAGTGGGAGATAAAGATTGTCAAGTCTGCCTCTGTGCCAGTCCTGTGTGTGGCATCTGTCTCTCATTGTGTGCCACCGAAAACCACTGTGTAATACTTGGCCATTTTTTTTGGGGGGGGGGGAAAATTCTCCGTGTAAAAAAAAAATAATTAGTGGGAGATAAAGATTGGCAAGTCTGCCTCTGTGCCAGTCCTGTGTGTGGCATCTGTCTCTCATTGTGTGCCACCGAAAACCACTGTGTAATACTGGGCCTTTTTTTTTTTTTTTTCTAAATTCTCCTGTTTAAAAAAAAAAATAGTGGGAGATAAAGATTGGCAAGTCTGCCTCTGTGCCAGTCCTGTGTGTGGCATCTGTCTCTCATTGTGTGCCACCGAAAACCACTGTGTAATACTTGGCCATTTATTTTTTGGGGGTAAATTCTCCCTGTAATAAAAAAAAAATTGTGGGAGATAAAGATTGGCAAGTCTGCCTCTGTGCCAGTCCTGTGTGTGGCATCTGTCTCTCATTGTGTGCCTCCGAAAACCACTGTGTAATACTTGGCCTTTTTTTTTTTTCTAAATTCTCCCTTTTAAAAAAAAAATAATTAGTGGGAGATAAAGATTGGCAAGTCTGCCTCTGTGCCAGTCCTGTGTGTGGCATCTGTCTCTCATTGTGTGCCACCGAAAACCACTGTGTAATACTTGGCCATTTATTTTTGGGGGGTAAATTCTCCCTTTTAAAAAAAAATAATTAGTGGGAGATAAAGATTGGCAAGTCTGCCTCTGTGCCAGTCCTGTGTGTGGCATCTGTCTCTCATTGTGTGCCACCGAAAACCACTGTGTAATACTTGGCCATTTATTTTTTTGGGGTAAATTCTCCCTGTAAAAAAAAAAATAATTAGTGGGAGATAAAGATTGGCAAGTCTGCCTCTGTGCCAGTCCTGTGTGTGGCATCTGTCTCTCATTGTGTGCCACCGAAAACCACTGTGTAATACTTGGCCATTTATTTTTTGGGGGTAAATTCTCCCTGTAAAAAAAAAAATAATTAGTGGGAGATAAAGATTGGCAAGTCTGCCTCTGTGCCAGTCCTGTGTGTGGCATCTGTCTCTCATTGTGCGCCACCGAAAACCACTGTGTAATACTGGGCCTTTTTTTTTTTCTTTTCTAAATTCTCCAGTTTAAAAAAAAAAAAATAGTGGGAGATAAAGATTGGCAAGTCTGCCTCTGTGCCAGTCCTGTGTGTGGCATCTGTCTCTCATTGTGTGCCACCGAAAACCACTGTGTAATACTGGGCCTTTTTTTTTTTCTAAATTCTCCCTTTTAAAAAAAAAAATAATTAGTGGGAGATAAAGATTGGCAAGTCTGCCTCTGTGCCAGTCCTGTGTGTGGCATCTGTCTCTCATTGTGTGCCACCGAAAACCACTGTGTAATACTTGGCCATTTATTTTTTGGGGGTAAATTCTCCCTGTAAAAAAAAAATAATTAGTGGGAGATAAAGATTGGCAAGTCTGCCTCTGTGCCAGTCCTGTGTGTGGCATCTGTCTCTCATTGTGTGCCACCGAAAACCACTGTGTAGTACTTGGCCATTTATTTTTTGGGGGTAAATTCTCCCTTTTAAAAAAAAAATAATTAGTGGGAGATAAAGATTGGCAAGTCTGCCTCTGTGCCAGTCCTGTGTGTGGCATCTGTCTCTCATTGTGTGCCACCGAAAACCACTGTGTAATACTTGGCCATTTATTTTTTTTGGGTAAATTCTCCCTGTAAAAAAAAAAATAATTAGTGGGAGATAAAGATTGTCAAGTCTGCCTCTGTGCCAGTCCTGTGTGTGGCATCTGTCTCTCATTGTGTGCCACCGAAAACCACTGTGTAATACTTGGCCATTTTTTTGGGGGGGGTAAATTCTCCGTGTAAAAAAAAAATAATTAGTGGGAGATAAAGATTGGCAAGTCTGCCTCTGTGCCAGTCCTGTGTGTGGCATCTGTCTCTCGTTGTGTGCCACCGAAAACCACTGTGTAATACTGGGCCTTTTTTTTTTTTTTTTTCTAAATTCTCTCTTTTAAAAAAAAATAATTAGTGGGAGATAAAGATTGGCAAGTCTGCCTCTGTGCCAGTCCTGTGTGTGGCATCTGTCTCTCATTGTGTGCCACCGAATACCACTGTGTAATACTGGGCCTTTTTTTTTTTTTTTTCTAAATTCTCCTGTTTAAAAAAAAAAATAGTGGGAGATAAAGATTGGCAAGTCTGCCTCTGTGCCAGTCCTGTGTGTGGCATCTGTCTCTCATTGTGTGCCACCGAAAACCACTGTGTAATACTTGGCCATTTATTTTTTGGGGGTAAATTCTCCCTGTAATAAAAAAAAAATTGTGGGAGATAAAGATTGGCAAGTCTGCCTCTGTGCCAGTCCTGTGTGTGGCATCTGTCTCTCATTGTGTGCCTCCGAAAACCACTGTGTAATACTTGGCCTTTTTTTTTTTTCTAAATTCTCCCTTTTAAAAAAAAAATAATTAGTGGGAGATAAAGATTGGCAAGTCTGCCTCTGTGCCAGTCCTGTGTGTGGCATCTGTCTCTCATTGTGTGCCACCGAAAACCACTGTGTAATACTGGGCCTTTTTTTTTTTTTTTTCTAAATTCTCCTGTTTAAAAAAAAAAATAGTGGGAGATAAAGATTGGCAAGTCTGCCTCTGTGCCAGTCCTGTGTGTGGCATCTGTCTCTCATTGTGTGCCACCGAAAACCACTGTGTAATACTTGGCCATTTATTTTTTGGGGGTAAATTCTCCCTGTAATAAAAAAAAAATTGTGGGAGATAAAGATTGGCAAGTCTGCCTCTGTGCCAGTCCTGTGTGTGGCATCTGTCTCTCATTGTGTGCCTCCGAAAACCACTGTGTAATACTTGGCCTTTTTTTTTTTTCTAAATTCTCCCTTTTAAAAAAAAAATAATTAGTGGGAGATAAAGATTGGCAAGTCTGCCTCTGTGCCAGTCCTGTGTGTGGCATCTGTCTCTCATTGTGTGCCACCGAAAACCACTGTGTAATACTTGGCCATTTATTTTTTGGGGGTAAATTCTCCCTTTTAAAAAAAAAATAATTAGTGGGAGATAAAGATTGGCAAGTCTGCCTCTGTGCCAGTCCTGTGTGTGGCATCTGTCTCTCATTGTGTGCCACCGAAAACCACTGTGTAATACTTGGCCATTTATTTTTTTGGGGTAAATTCTCCCTGTAAAAAAAAAAATAATTAGTGGGAGATAAAGATTGGCAAGTCTGCCTCTGTGCCAGTCCTGTGTGTGGCATCTGTCTCTCATTGTGTGCCACCGAAAACCACTGTGTAATACTTGGCCATTTATTTTTTGGGGGTAAATTCTCCCTGTAAAAAAAAAATAATTAGTGGGAGATAAAGATTGGCAAGTCTGCCTCTGTGCCAGTCCTGTGTGTGGCATCTGTCTCTCATTGTGTGCCACCGAAAACCACTGTGTAATACTGGGCCTTTTTTTTTTTCTTTTCTAAATTCTCCAGTTTAAAAAAAAAAAAATAGTGGGAGATAAAGATTGGCAAGTCTGCCTCTGTGCCAGTCCTGTGTGTGGCATCTGTCTCTCATTGTGTGCCACCGAAAACCACTGTGTAATACTGGGCCTTTTTTTTTTTCTAAATTCTCCCTTTTAAAAAAAAAAATAATTAGTGGGAGATAAAGATTGGCAAGTCTGCCTCTGTGCCAGTCCTGTGTGTGGCATCTGTCTCTCATTGTGTGCCACCGAAAACCACTGTGTAATACTTGGCCATTTATTTTTTGGGGGTAAATTCTCCCTGTAAAAAAAAAATAATTAGTGGGAGATAAAGATTGGCAAGTCTGCCTCTGTGCCAGTCCTGTGTGTGGCATCTGTCTCTCATTGTGTGCCACCGAAAACCACTGTGTAGTACTTGGCCATTTATTTTTTGGGGGTAAATTCTCCCTTTTAAAAAAAAAATAATTAGTGGGAGATAAAGATTGGCAAGTCTGCCTCTGTGCCAGTCCTGTGTGTGGCATCTGTCTCTCATTGTGTGCCACCGAAAACCACTGTGTAATACTTGGCCATTTATTTTTTGGGGGTAAATTCTCCCTTTTAAAAAAAAAATAATTAGTGGGAGATAAAGATTGGCAAGTCTGCCTCTGTGCCAGTCCTGTGTGTGGCATCTGTCTCTCATTGTGTGCCATCGAAAACCACTGTGTAGTACTTGGCCATTTATTTTTTGGGGGTAAATTCTCCCTTTTAAAAATAAAATAATTAGTGGGAGATAAAGATTGGCAAGTCTGCCTCTGTGCCAGTCCTGTGTGTGGCATCTGTCTCTCATTGTGTGCCACCAAAAACCACTGTGTAATACTTGGCCATTTATTTTTTTTTGGGTAAATTCTCCCTGTAAAAAAAAAAAAATAGTGGGAGATAAAGATTGGCAAGTCTGCCTCTGTGCCAGTCCTGTGTGTGGCATCTGTCTCTCATTGTGTGCCACCGAAAACCACTGTGTAATACTTGGCCATTTATTTTTTTGGGGTAAATTCTCCCTGTAAAAAAAAAAATAATTAGTGGGAGATAAAGATTGGCAAGTCTGCCTCTGTGCCAGTCCTGTGTGTGGCATCTGTCTCTCATTGTGTGCCACCGAAAACCACTGTGTAATACTTGGCCATTTATTTTTTTTGGGTAAATTCTCCCTGTAAAAAAAAAAAAATAGTGGGAGATAAAGATTGGCAAGTATGCCTCTGTGCCAGTCCTGTGTGTGGCATCTGTCTCTCATTGTGTGCCACCGAAAACCACTGTGTAATACTTGGCCATTTATTTTTTTGGGGTAAATTCTCCCTGTAAAAAAAAAATAATTAGTGGGAGATAAAGATTGGCAAGTCTGCCTCTGTGCCAGTCCTGTGTGTGGCATCTGTCTCTCATTGTGTGCCACTGAAAACCACTGTGTAAGACTTGGCCATTTTTTTTGGGGGGGTAAATTCTCCCTGTAAAAAAAAAATTAATTAGTGGGAGATAAAGATTGGCAAGTCTGCCTCTGTGCCAGTCCTGTGTGTGGCATCTGTCTCTCATTGTGTGCCACCGAAAACCACTGTGTAATACTTGGCCATTTATTTTTTTTGGGTAAATTCTCCCTGTAAAAAAAAAAAAAATAGTGGGAGATAAAGATTGGCAAGTCTGCCTCTGTGCCAGTCCTGTGTGTGGCATCTGTCTCTCATTGTGTGCCACCAAAAACCACTGTGTAATACTTGGCCATTTATTTTTTTTTGGGTAAATTCTCCCTGTAAAAAAAAAAAAAAATTGTGGGAGATAAAGATTGGCAAGTCTGCCTCTGTGCCAGTCCTGTGTGTGGCATCTGTCTCTCATTGTGTGCCACCGAAAACCACTGTGTAATACTGGGCCTTTTTTTTTTCTAAATTCTCCCTTTTAAAAAAAAAATAATTAGTGGGAGATAAAGATTGGCAAGTCTGCCTCTGTGCCAGTCCTGTGTGTGGCATCTGTCTCTCATTGTGTGCCACCGAAAACCACTGTGTAATACTTGGCCATTTATTTTTGGGGGGTAAATTCTCCCTTTTAAAAAAAAAATAATTAGTGGGAGATAAAGATTGGCAAGTCTGCCTCTGTGCCAGTCCTGTGTGTGGCATCTGTCTCTCATTGTGTGCCACCGAAAACCACTGTGTAATACTTGGCCATTTATTTTTTTGGGGTAAATTCTCCCTGTAAAAAAAAAAATAATTAGTGGGAGATAAAGATTGGCAAGTCTGCCTCTGTGCCAGTCCTGTGTGTGGCATCTGTCTCTCATTGTGTGCCACCGAAAACCACTGTGTAATACTTGGCCATTTATTTTTTTTGGGTAAATTCTCCCTGTAAAAAAAAAAAAATAGTGGGAGATAAAGATTGGCAAGTATGCCTCTGTGCCAGTCCTGTGTGTGGCATCTGTCTCTCATTGTGTGCCACCGAAAACCACTGTGTAATACTTGGCCATTTATTTTTTTGGGGTAAATTCTCCCTGTAAAAAAAAAATAATTAGTGGGAGATAAAGATTGGCAAGTCTGCCTCTGTGCCAGTCCTGTGTGTGGCATCTGTCTCTCATTGTGTGCCACTGAAAACCACTGTGTAAGACTTGGCCATTTTTTTTGGGGGGGTAAATTCTCCCTGTAAAAAAAAAATTAATTAGTGGGAGATAAAGATTGGCAAGTCTGCCTCTGTGCCAGTCCTGTGTGTGGCATCTGTCTCTCATTGTGTGCCACCGAAAACCACTGTGTAATACTTGGCCATTTATTTTTTTTGGGTAAATTCTCCCTGTAAAAAAAAAAAAATAGTGGGAGATAAAGATTGGCAAGTCTGCCTCTGTGCCAGTCCTGTGTGTGGCATCTGTCTCTCATTGTGTGCCACCAAAAACCACTGTGTAATACTTGGCCATTTATTTTTTTTTGGGTAAATTCTCCCTGTAAAAAAAAAAAAAAATTGTGGGAGATAAAGATTGGCAAGTCTGCCTCTGTGCCAGTCCTGTGTGTGGCATCTGTCTCTCATTGTGTGCCACCGAAAACCACTGTGTAATACTGGGCCTTTTTTTTTTTCTAAATTCTCCCTTTTAAAAAAAAAATAATTAGTGGGAGATAAAGATTGGCAAGTCTGCCTCTGTGCCAGTCCTGTGTGTGGCATCTGTCTCTCATTGTGTGCCACCGAAAACCACTGTGTAATACTTGGCCATTTATTTTTGGGGGGTAAATTCTCCCTTTTAAAAAAAAAATTAGTGGGAGATAAAGATTGGCAAGTCTGCCTCTGTGCCAGTCCTGTGTGTGGCATCTGTCTCTCATTGTGTGCCACCGAAAACCACTGTGTAATACTTGGCCATTTATTTTTTTGGGGTAAATTCTCCCTGTAAAAAAAAAAATAATTAGTGGGAGATAAAGATTGGCAAGTCTGCCTCTGTGCCAGTCCTGTGTGTGGCATCTGTCTCTCATTGTGTGCCACCAAAAACCACTGTGTAATACTTGGCCATTTATTTTTTGGGGGTAAATACTCCCTGTAAAAAAAAAAATAATTAGTGGGAGATAAAGATTGGCAAGTCTGCCTCTGTGCCAGTCCTGTGTGTGGCATCTGTCTCTCATTGTGTGCCACCGAAAACCACTGTGTAATACTGGGCCTTTTTTTTTTTTTTTTTTTCTAAATTCTCCAGTTTAAAAAAAAAAAAATAGTGGGAGATAAAGATTGGCAAGTCTGCCTCTGTGCCAGTCCTGTGTGTGGCATCTGTCTCTCATTGTGTGCCACCGAAAACCACTGTGTAATACTGGGCCTTTTTTTTTTTCTAAATTCTCCCTTTTAAAAAAAAAATAATTAGTGGGAGATAAAGATTGGCAAGTCTGCCTCTGTGCCAGTCCTGTGTGTGGCATCTGTCTCTCATTGTGTGCCACCGAAAACCACTGTGTAATACTTGGCCATTTATTTTTTTGGGGTAAATTCTCCCTGTAAAAAAAAAAATAATTAGTGGGAGATAAAGATTGGCAAGTCTGCCTCTGTGCCAGTCCTGTGTGTGGCATCTGTCTCTCATTGTGTGCCACCAAAAACCACTGTGTAATACTTGGCCATTTATTTTTTGGGGGTAAATTCTCCCTGTAAAAAAAAAAATAATTAGTGGGAGATAAAGATTGGCAAGTCTGCCTCTGTGCCAGTCCTGTGTGTGGCATCTGTCTCTCATTGTGTGCCACCGAAAACCACTGTGTAATACTGGGCCTTTTTTTTTTTTTTTTTCTAAATTCTCCAGTTTAAAAAAAAAAAATAGTGGGAGATAAAGATTGGCAAGTCTGCCTCTGTGCCAGTCCTGTGTGTGGCATCTGTCTCTCATTGTGTGCCACCGAAAACCACTGTGTAATACTGGGCCTTTTTTTTTCTAAATTCTCCCTTTTAAAAAAAAAATAATTAGTGGGAGATAAAGATTGGCAAGTCTGCCTCTGTGCCAGTCCTGTGTGTGGCATCTGTCTCTCATTGTGTGCCACCGAAAACCACTGTGTAATACTTGGCCATTTATTTTTTGGGGGTAAATTCTCCCTGTAAAAAAAAAATAATTAGTGGGAGATAAAGATTGGCAAGTCTGCCTCTGTGCCAGTCCTGTGTGTGGCATCTGTCTCTCATTGTGTGCCACCGAAAACCACTGTGTAATACTGGGCCTTTTTTTTTTTTTTTTTCTAAATTCTCCAGTTTAAAAAAAAAAAAATAGTGGGAGATAAAGATTGGCAAGTCTGCCTCTGTGCCAGTCCTGTGTGTGGCATCTGTCTCTCATTGTGTGCCACCGAAAACCACTGTGTAATACTTGGCCATTTATTTTTTGGGGGTAAATTCTCCCTGTAATAAAAAAAAAATTGTGGGAGATAAAGATTGGCAAGTCTGCCTCTGTGCCAGTCCTGTGTGTGGCATCTGTCTCTCATTGTGTGCCACCGAAAACCACTGTGTAATACTTGGCCATTTATTTTTTGGGGGTAAATTCTCCCTGTAATAAAAAAAAAATAATTAGTGGGAGATAAAGATTGGCAAGTCTGCCTCTGTGCCAGTCCTGTGTGTGGCATCTGTCTCTCATTGTGTGCCACCGAAAACCACTGTGTAATACTGGGCCTTTTTTTTTTTTTTTTTTCTAAATTCTCCCTTTTAAAAATAAAATAATTAGTGGGAGATAAAGATTGGCAAGTCTGCCTCTGTGCCAGTCCTGTGTGTGGCATCTGTCTCTCATTGTGTGCCATCGAAAACCACTGTGTAATACTGGGACTTTTTTTTTTTTTTCTAAATTCTCCCTTTTAAAAAAAAAATAATTAGTGGGAGATAAAGATTGGCAAGTCTGCCTCTGTGCCAGTCCTGTGTGTGGCATCTGTCTCTCATTGTGTGCCACAGAAAACCTGGTGTATAATATTGTTTTGTTTTTTGTTTTTTTTAAATTCTCCCAGAAAAAAAAAATAAAATAGTGGGAGATTAAGATTGGCATTTCTGCTTGAGGGCTGGTCCTGTGTGTGCCATGTGTCTCAAATTATTGGGGCACAGAAAACCTAGTGTGTAACATTGGGCCTGATTTTCCTTTCAGTGTCAGGCACCTATAAAGGTATATATAAATCCTACAGAAGTTTGAGTTCACCTTATAAGTTGTTTTACAGTAACAAATACCGTTACTTTGGTTACGTTTTGCAAACAATGAGGAAGTCTAGTGGAAGAGGTCGTGGCCGTGGGCGGTCATTGTCAGCTGGTAATGATGGTAGTGGTGGTGGAGCATCAGGTGGTCGTGGTAAAAGCAGTACAGCACCTAAGTCTCGAGTTGTTGAGCCAGGTTCGTTGTCTGGCTACACAAGGCCTCGAACGCTCTCTTTTCTGGGAGTAGGAAAACGACTTTTGAAGCCGGAGCAGGAGGAACAAGTATTGGCTTTCATTGCTGACTCTGCCTCTAGCTCTTTCGCCTCATCCTCGGAAAGTGCCAAATGTCAGAACAGTGCATCGTTAGTGGATGCTCCTGGTCAGGAACAAGTCGCTTCCTTGTGTCCTTCACCCAGAACAACAGTGAAGGATGCGTCAGTCGACAGAACAGGTTACTCCATGGAGCTCTTTACACATACCGTTCCTGGGTTAGACAGTGAAACAGTTAACAGGCCATGCCCATTCGAAGTTGAATCGGACATGGAGTGCACAGATGCACAGCCACAGCCAGATTACTATGCTGTTCCTTTGACTCAGACCAGAACATTGCCCTCGCAGTGTACTGAGGCAGAATCAAACCCAGCGGAGACTATGGTGCCCAGTCACAAACGCAATACCACCGGCTTACACGGTGACTAGTGTTGAGCATTCCGATACCGCAAGTATCGGGTATCGGAATTCCGATACCGGGATTCCGATACTTGCCGCGTATAGGATACCGGAATCGGAAGTTCCCAGATTCAAACTGCACAAATTCAGCCAATGAGAATGATTCCAAGTGTGGGCACATCCTGTTCAGCATGGAGGGCATGAAACTACTGGCATGGCTGTGATTGGCTGCTGAAATGATGTCATGATGCAGTTTAAAAGTCGCTGGCGCCATTTTGCGCTCACTCTGCTGTGAATTCAGTTAGTGACAGGACGCTGTTTGCTGACTGAGGGCCAGTTTAGAGATAGCGATTTGCTTCTTTGTGCTTTTCAAAGGCTAATTTAGCAACTGCTGTGTTCACCTACTATTCACCTTGCTTTTGCCTTGTAGCGCTGTTTTCACAGCGATCTGCAAGGTCTGTGTGTGTGTGTGTGTGAGTGCAGCCCACTCTCTAGTCTGAGTGCAGCCACATAGGCCATCCATAGCTGGTTGTATTCAGTTCAGGGAGGGTGGTTCATTGCCTCATACTGTTTTTTTTTTTTTTTTTTTCCAAGTAGTGTAGTCTGCTGCTAATTTTTTCAAAAAATTCCTATTAGTGTCTTTCCACCCGTCTCCAGCTAATTTGTGGAAAAACACTACATAGGATAACGTAGAGGAGGGTTTTTGGGCCTTGCAGCGCCGTTTACGGCTGTCTGCACGGTCTCCGTGTGACTGCAGCTCGCCCTGTAGTCTGTGAGCAGCCATAGCCTGGTTGTCTCCAGCTCAGGGTTCTTCACTGCGTCATACCGTAAAATCAATTTTCCTTTTGTTTTAAGTAGTGCAGGCTGCTGCACATTTTTTCAAAAAATTCCTATTAGTGTCTTTCCACCCGTCTCCAGCTAACTTGTGGAAAAACACTACATAGGATAACGTAGAGGAGGGTTTTTGGGCCTTGCAGCGCCGTTTACGGCTGTCTGCATAGTCTCCGTGTGACTGCAGCTCTCTCTGTTGTCAGTTCAGTCCCAAAAAAATAAATAATAAAGTTCACCAAACACACCAGTGACACCACTTAACATTTGTGTAGGCCACATTAGCTCATATTAAAGTCTAGTCCACACTTTAGAAAATTTGTGTTTCTTATACCTGTTAGGAGTTGTTCAGGAATAAGCACACAAAGCCTTTAGTACTTTTCTGCTTATCTTTATCAGTCAACCAAGATGAAGAAGGCAGTGAGTAAGGCACGTGGGCGTGGGCGCGGAGCAGGGAGAGGACGTGGGGATTCTGTGCCTGCTGCGGGCACCGGTGACTCCTCAGCACCCAGTTTCACCAGGGAACAGTCGTTCATGCGCAGCTTTGTCGCAGAGCGCCGTACACCGCTGCTGCGTGAAGAACAAATTGAAGCCGTTGTCGGATGGATGGCAGCTAATGCATCAACTTCAATTAGTGCCACATCCTCTCAGACACAGAGCACTGGAGAGCAGCCATCTGTCTCTTCACCACCTGCCAAATTGCCCAGGCAGACAGAGAGCTCAGGACAGGAGCCGTCTCTACTTCTGTTCTCTGAATCTCTTGGCTTGGAAACGGGGCCAGCCAAGCAGCATTGGAGAAATGGAAGAAGAGGCAGGGTGCAGTGATGCCCAACAGCTTTTTCTCTCTTCCTCTGAAGAGGCGGGTGGCCAGTGCTTCCGGTCACCACATCGCAGGCCGCATCCGCTGATGATGACACTCAGGTGCCACTTTCTGGTGCGTGCTCTGCTGCTGAGACTACCCAGGAGGAGCTGTTGGGGGCAGAGGGTAGTGTAGATGATGAGGTCCTTGACCCATCTTGGCGTGAGGGACAGGAAGGTGGTGGGAGCAGCTCTGAGGAAGAGATTCCCCGTACGGCCCAAAGAGGGAGAGGGAGGGGGAAGACTGCAGATCCTGCAGCCTCCGCTTTGGCAGCCGTTAGGAGCATGTCTCTTCCAAAAGCCAAAAAGGGCGCTCCCAAGACTTGCAGTGCCTGGTCCTTTTTTGACACAGTTGCAGATGACATTTGCTATGTCAAATGCAAGGTGTGTCATCACAAAGTAAAAAGAGGTCGAAATGTCAGCAACCTCAATACCTCCAACATGTGGAAACATGTGCGCAACAGGCACGCGGCTGAGTTACAAAAACACACTGAAGAGCTAGGCCAAACAACAGCGGCAGCTACCACCTCTTCAGCTCGTGTTGCCTCTTCCTCCAGCTCACACGCAGCTGGTTCGGCTTCCTCCCAGGATCGCCGTGGAAGAACCTCTGGCCCTGTTGTCCAGAGACCCGCTGTAATTCCACCTGCAGCACCACGTTCCCAGTCATCCACACACTCCCAGCCCAGTCTACAGCCATCGGTAGTACAGGCATGGGAGAAAAGGCGGCCTTTCTCGTCAAACCACCCACGAGCACAGGCTCTGACTGCAGGCATTGCCAAACTTCTGTCACTGGAAATGCTGTCATTCAGGCTGGTGGAGACTGACAGCTTCCGTGACTTGATGTCATTGGCAGTCCCACAGTACAATGTGCCCAGCCGCTTTTACTTCAGCAGGCAAGCCGTCCCTGCCCCGCACAAGCATGTGGAGGGACACATAAAACACGCGCTACTGAATGCCGTCAGTAGCAAGGTCCACCTCACCACCGATGCATGGACCAGTCAACATGGACAGGGGCGATACCTTTCCCTTACTGCCCATTGGGTTAATGTCATTGAGCCGGGTACAGATCGTGCGAGTGGCGCAGGACGTGTCCTGCCCACTCCAAGGATTGCAGGAATCCATTCTGTACGCATTGACTACTCCTCTTACACCAGTTCCTCAGAATCATCGCTGCAGGAGTCGTCACAGTCCACCTCCACATGGACCCGTGATGAACGTTTACCTGTTACGACCGACATGAGCACAGCTGTGGCCAAACGTCAACAGGCCGTCTTGAAATTAATTTCTTTGGGGAATCGAAGCCACACAGCGCAGGAGCTCTGGAATGCCATCAAGCAGGAGAGCGATGTGTGGTTTGTGCCAGCGAATCTCCAGCCAGGCATGGTAGTGTGTGATAATGGCCGAAATCTGGTGGCAGCTCTGGGCCTCGGCAACCTCACTCACATCCCATGTCTGGCACATGTGCTCAATTTTGTCGTGCAGAGTTTTTTGAGGGACTATCCGGATCTTGATGCACTGCTGCACAAGGTCCGCCTAGAGTGTGCTCACTTGTGGCGTTCCAGCACGGCAAAAGCGCGCATTGGGGCTCTGCAGCGCCGACACCGCCTGCCGGAACATCGCATCATATGTGACCTACCTACCAGGTGGAATTCCACGTTACATATGTTGGAGCGGTTGTGTGAGCAGCAGCAAGCTGTAATGGAGTACCAGCTGCATCAGGCGCAAAGAAGTCGCACTCCGCGCCGTTCTGACTTCACAACCACAGAGTGGGCCACTATGAAGGACGTCTGCCAGGTTTTGCGTCCCTTCGATTATTCCACGCGGATGGTGAGTGCAGATGATGCACTAGTCAGCATGACTGTCCCCCTTATCTGCCTGCTTGAAAAATCACTGCAAGCGCTAAGGGATGATGTTGTGGAAGAGGTGGAGGATGAGGATTCACCATTTCCATCATCTTCTGGACAGTCAGCGCCACGTGGTTCCTCACAAACGCGTAGGCAGGGGACAGTTTGTGAGGAGGATGAGGAGGAGTCAATGGAGGAGGAAGACATCCGTCCAGAGGAGGGAGTTACACAATTGTCCAGTACTCAGTGTGTACAGCGAGGGTGGGGTGATGACGAGCGGGCAGAGATCACGCCTCCAGCAGGGGACAGCGTTTCTTGGGCAGTTGGCAGTCTGCAGCACATGGTGGATTACATGCTGCAGTGCCTGAGAAATGACCGCCGCATCGCCCACATTCTCAACATGTCTGATTATTGGGTGTTCACCCTCCTCGATCTTCGCTACCGGGACAACGTAGAAAGCCTCATCACACCGTTGAACCGGGAGCGAAAAATGCGGGAGTACCAAGACACACTGGTGAATTCCATCATCTTCTCCATTCCAACTGAGAGAAGTGCTGCTAGTGCATTACAAAGCAGCTCAGTGTGTCCAGGCAGTGGTGGAGGCTCTGCACAAAGAGGGAGCAGAAGCAGTGCCTCTGCCCAAGGCAAGACCAGTATGGCTGAACTGTGGCACAGTTTTCTGTGCCCGCCACAAAAGTCTACACCATCACAGACGGCTCCAGTCAGCAGGAGGCAACGGTTCCATCAGATGGTGACAGACTACATGTCTTGCCCTCTTGCTGTACTCCCAGACGGCTCTTCCCCTTTCAAGTTTTGGGTCTCAAAGCTGGATACATGGCCAGAGCTAAGCCAGTATGCATTGGAGGTGCTGGGTTGCCCTGCAGCTAGTGTATTATCGGAACGCGTCTTTAGTGCTGCAGGTGGTGTACTAACTGACCGTCGCATGCGACTATCCTCCGATAACGTTGACCGGCTTACTTTCCTGAAAATGAACAAGGCCTGGATCTCTGTTGTGATTCGGTTCATGGGCTCCCCCGGTGGTCTCTTGTGGTACTGGTGTCCTGCAAGCTTTGCCTTCTCAGTTCACCTGTTCCTATCAGGATGTGGGAGTATCCTATTTAACCTTGCTCCTCAGTCATTCTAATGCTGGCCATCAATGTATCCAGAGTGATTCTGTTGCATGTTCCTGCTCCCAGTTTTCTGCTCAGCTAAGTTGGACACTTTAGTCCTTAAGTCTATTTTTGTATGTTTTGTCCAGTTTGCACTTATGTGAATCTCTGCAGCTGGAAGCTCCTGTTGGGCTGAAATTACCACTCCAGTGGCATGAGTTGTCACATGAGTTAAGGTAATTTCAGGATGGTGTTTTGAAGGGTTTTGCAGCTGACCGCGAAGTCCTCTGTTGTATCTTTCTGCTATTTAGTTAGCGGGCCTCTCTGTGCTAAATCTGCTTTCATACTACGTGTGTCTTTTCATCTGCTCTCACCGTTATTATATGTGGGGGGCTGCTATCTCCTGTGGGGACATTCTCTGGAGGCAAGCCAGGACTGTGTTTTCTTCTACCAGGGGTAGTTAGTTCTCCGGCTGGCGCGCGGCATCTAGAGACAACGCAGGAATGCCCCCTGGCTACTTCTAGTGTGGTGTGTAGGTTTAGCATCGCGGTCAGCTCTAGTTTCCATCACCCGAGAGCTTGTCCGTTTATTCTATGCTTCTGATGTTTCCTTGCCATTGGAAACCATAACAGATCTCGCAGGAATTTGCCACTCCTCTTCCTGATTAAATAATTAGGTGACTGTCTACGTTATCCAGGTCTCCTGTTGTGTTCATATTTCTACCACCTGAACTTAAATTCCTGGGCTCCAACACCGCCAGTTGAGGCTCAGAAGTGCCGTCTGCACAGTCAAAACATACGACCCAGTGTTATTGGGTTTCAGTAACGTCAGCTGATCCCCAGCTGTGTAGCCGGCAATGTGTCCTGCGACCGCCACGCTGACACAACAACTGAAATGTAAGGGAACCTGACCCCCCCCCCCAAGGCGTTTGTTACTGAAGGAGCCACCTTGTGCAGCAGTAATGCTGCACAAGGAAAAGGTAGCTATTTTTGTTTAGCTCCTTGCACACGCAGAACTTAACACTTATAAAATGTGTCCACTGATACCGTAAAACCGTCCCGGAGGTGGGACTTTCCTTCGTAATGTGACGCAGCACAGCCGTCATTCTTACCCCCCCGGCGCGGTGCGCTGGCTGCTCAGCGTTGTTTGATTCCGTCCCAGAGCCTGCGCTGTTATGTTATCCCTTGGCCAGGCACACTTAGCGCTGCCCATCTTCTGACATCATTTGTGTCAGGCTGGCTGCGCCTGTGCGGCCGCGCTGGCCGAGAGCCCGCCTCGCAGTGTCTTCTGATTTAATCCCACTGGGGGCCTGAGATCCATGGACATGCGCAGTGCATATCTGAACCTCCACCTCTCACTCATCTCCCTACGGCTTCTTCAGACTGTGCGGTGTCAGCTGGTCCCTAATAGCATGCCACGGACGTGACACCGCACAGTCTGAAGAAGCCGTAGGGAGGGGAGTGAGAGGCGAGGATATGCACTGCGCATGGCCATGGATCCCAGGCCCGCGGTGGGATTACATTAGACGACACTGCGAGGCGGGCTCTCGGCCAACACGTCCGCACAGGCGCAGCCAGCCTGACACCAAATGATGCCAGAAGATGGGCAGCGCTAAGTGTGCCTGGCCAAGGGATAACATAACAGCGCAGGCTCCGGGAAGGAATCAAACAACGCTGAGGAGCCGGGGCATGGCGCCAAGGGGGTAGGAATGACGGCTGTGCTGCGTCATATTACGAAGGAAAGTCCCACCTCCGGGACGGTCTCACGGTATCAGGGGACACATTTTATAAGTGTTCAGTTCTGTGTTTGCAAGGAGCATAATGAAAAGAGCCACCTTTTCCTTTTGCATCCTTTGTGCTGCACAAGCTGGCTCTTTCAGCTACAAACGCCTTGGGGGGGGTTAAAGGTTCCCTTTTCGACTTTCTCCAATCAGGCTTCGGCCTACACTGTGTTCCTCTCCTCCTCCTCCTGTCCCTGGGCTCCAACCCCGCTAGTTGTTGCCTGGTAGTGCTGTACGCACAGTCAACAGTCGCTCCTCTGTTATTGGGGTTCAGTAACGTCAGCTGTTCCCCAGCTGTGTGTGTGGCAATCCCTCCTATCTCCTCCACCTCCTCCTCCTCCTCCTGTCCCTGGGCTCCAACACCGCTAGTTGCCGTCCAGAAGTGCTGTCCGCACAGTCCCAACAGTCCCTCCTCTGTTATTGGGGTTCAGTAACGTCAGCTGTTCCCCAGCTGTGTGTGTGGCAATCCCTCCTATCTCCTCCACCTCCTCCTCCTCCTCCTGTCCCTGGGCTCCAACACCGCTAGTTGCCGTCCAGAAGTGCTGTCCGCACAGTCCCAACAGTCCCTCCTCTGTTATTGGGGTTCAGTAACGTCAGCTGTTCCCCAGCTGTGTGTGTGGCAATCCCTCCTATCTCCTCCACCTCCTCCTCCTCCTCCTGTCCCTGGGCTCCAACACCGCTAGTTGCCGTCCAGAAGTGCTGTCCGCACAGTCCCAACAGTCCCTCCTCTGTTATTGGGGTTCAGTAACGTCAGCTGTTCCCCAGCTGTGTGTGTGGCAATCCCTCCTATCTCCTCCACCTCCTCCTCCTCCTCCTGTCCCTGGGCTCCAACACCGCTAGTTGCCGTCCAGAAGTGCTGTCCGCACAGTCCCAACAGTCCCTCCTCTGTTATTGGGGTTCAGTAACGTCAGCTGTTCCCCAGCTGTGTGTGTGGCAATCCCTCCTATCTCCTCCACCTCCTCCTCCTCCTCCTGTCCCTGGGCTCCAACACCGCTAGTTGCCGTCCAGAAGTGCTGTCCGCACAGAGCCAAACACCTCGCCAATGTGTTAGTGGGGTTCAGCACCGCCAGCTGTTCCCCTGCTGTGTATACGGCAACATGTACTGCGACCGCCACGCAGGCACAACAAGTTAAATTTAAGGGAACCTGTCCCCCCCCCCCAGGCGTTTGTTACTGAAGGAGCCACCTTGCAGCAGTAATGATGCAAAGGGAAAAAGTGCCTCTTTTCGTGGTGCTCCTTGCACATGCTGAACCTAACACTTATGAAATGTGTTCCCTCCTACCGTGATACCGTCCGGTAGGTGGAACTTTCCTTTGTGATGTGACGCAGCACAGCCGTCATTCTTACCCCCTTGGCGCCGTGCGCCGCCTCCTCAGCGTTGTTTGAATCAGTCCCGGAGCCTGCGCTGTTAGGTTAGCCCTTGGCCATGCACACATTTTGCGCTGCCCGTCTTCTGACATCATTTGGTGTCAGGCTGGCTGCGCCTGTGCGGCCGCGCTGGACGAGATCCCGCCTCGTAGTGTCTTCTGATTTAATCCCACTGGGGGCCTGAGATCCATGGACATGCGCAGTGCATATCTGAACCTCCACCTCTCACTCATCTCCCTACGGCTTCTTCAGACTGTGTGGTGTCAGCTGATCCCTAATAGCATGCCACGGCCGTGACACCGCCCAGTCGGAAGAAGCCGTAGGGAGGGGAGTGAGAGGTGAGGATATGCACTGCGCATGGCCACGGATCCCAGGCCCGCGGTGGGATTACATTAGACGACACTGCGAGGCGGGATCTCGACCAGCGCAGCCGCACAGGCGCAGCCAGTCTGACACCAAATGATGTCAGAAGACGGGCAGCGCAAAATGTGTGCATGGCCAAGGGCTAACCTAACAGCGCAGGCTCCAGGACTGATTCAAACAACGCTGAGGAGGCGGCGCACGGCGCCAAGGGGGTAGGAATGATGGCTGTGCTGCGTCACATCACAAAGGAAAGTTCCACCAACCGGACGGTATCACGGTAGGAGGGGACACTTTTCATAAGTGTTAGGTTCAGCATGTGCAAGGACCATAATTAAAAGAGCTAAGTTTACCTTTTCCAGCATTAGTGCTGTACACGATGGCTCTTTCAGCTACAAACGCCTGGGGGGGGGGGGTTAAAGTTTCCCTCTCAACTTGCTCCAGTGCAGGCTTCGGCCTACACTCTGCTCCCTCTCCTCCTCCTGCTGACCCTGGGCTCTAACACCGCCAGTTGGGGCCCAGATGTGCTAGCTGCACAGAGCCAAACACCAGCCAATGTGTCAGTGGGGTTCAGCACCGCCAGCTGTTCCCCTGCTGTGTAGCCGGCAACGTGTCCTGCAACAGCCACGCAGACACAAGAACTGAAATTGAAGGGAACCTGTCCCACCTCCCCCAGGCGTTTCTACGTTTTACAGCCACCTTGTATGACAGTAATGCTGCATGTGTGCAAGGTGGCTCAGAAACTTATTCTCCTTGCCCATGTTGAACTGAACACGTCTGAAATGAGTCCTCTGCGACCATTAAAACGTCCCTCAGGTGTGATTTTCCTTTGTATTGACACGCAACAAGCTCCTTGGTAGCGCTGCCCGTCTTCTGGCATCATTGTTTGGCTGCCTGCGCCTCTGCGGCCGCTTTGCCCCACACAACGCCCCTCGGTGTCTTGTTTATTTGGACTGCGAGGGTGTGATTGATGGGCATGAACGGTGCATTTCTTCGCCTGTCCCTCATCTCCTTCCGCCTTCTTCGGACTGTGCGTCTTCATGGCCGTGGCATGCGATAAGGGATCAGCTGACGCCGCATAGTCTGAAGCGGGTGTAAGAACCCAAGCGAGAGGCGAACATATGTACTGCGCCAGGCCATGAATCCCAGCCCCGCAGTGTTTTAACAATGTTAAGACACTGCGGGGCTGGGATTCATGGTCAACGCAAACCGCAACGGCCGACATTACATGATGTCAGAGGATGGGCAGCGCTAACAGCGCAAGGCCAAGGGATAACACGAAAGCGCAGACTCCTGTGCAACAAATAACGATGCTCAGGAGGCCGCGCAAAGCACCAAGGTGGCATTTTTGCCAGCTGTACTGCGTCTCTTTACGAAGGGAACTCACGCCTCAAAATCAGTTTGACTGTGTAAGGGCCTAAATGTTATACGTGTTCCTTTCAGCGTGTGCAAGGAGCAAAATTAAAAGAGCAACCTTTGACTTGTGCAGCATTACTGCTGCATAAGCTGTGGCTCTTCTAGTTTGTAACACCTGAGGGGGGGTTAAAGGTTACCTTTGAAATTGGTTCAATTAGGCTTCGGCCTACACTCCGCTCCCTCTCCTCCTCCTGCTGACCCTGGGCTCTAACACCGCCAGTTGGGGCCCAGATGTGCTAGCTGCACAGAGCCAAACACCAGCCAATGTGTCAGTGGGGTTCAGCACCGCCAGCTGTTCCCCTGCTGTGTAGCCGGCAACGTGTCCTGCAACAGCCACGCAGACACAAGAACTGAAATTGAAGGGAACCTGTCCCCCCTCCCCCAGGCGTTTCTACGTTTTACAGCCACCTTGTACGACAGTAATGCTGCATGTGTGCAAGGTGGCTCAGAAACTTATTCTCCTTGCCCATGTTGAACTGAACACGTCTAAAATGAGTCCTCTGCGACCATTAAAATGTCCCTCAGGTGTGATTTTCCTTTGTATTGACACGCAACAAGCTCCTTGGTAGCGCTGCCCGTCTTCTGGCATCATTGTTTGGCTGCCTGTGCCTCTGCGGCCGCCTTGCCCCACACAACGCCCCTCGGTGTCTTATTTATTTGGACTGCGAGGGTGTGATTGATGGGCATGAACGGTGCATTTCTTCGCCTGTCCCTCATCTCCTTCCGCCTTCTTCGGACTGTGCGTCTTCATGGCCGTGGCATGCGATAAGGGATCAGCTGACGCCGCATAGTCTGAAGCGGGTGTAAGAACCCAAGCGAGAGGCGAACATATGTACTGCGCCAGGCCATGAATCCCAGCCCCGCAGTGTTTTAACAATGTTAAGACACTGCGGGGCTGGGATTCATGGTCAACGCAAATCGCAACGGCCGACATTACATGATGTCAGAGGATGGGCAGCGCTAACAGCGCAAGGCCAAGGGATAACACGAAAGCGCAGACTCCTGTGCAACAAATAACGATGCTCAGGAGGCCGCGCAAAGCACCAAGGTGGCATTTTTGCCAGCTGTACTGCGTCTCTTTACGAAGGGAACTCACGCCTCAAAATCAGTTTGACTGTGTAAGGGCCTAAATGTTATACGTGTTCCTTTCAGCGTGTGCAAGGAGCAAAATTAAAAGAGCAACCTTTGACTTGTGCAGCATTACTGCTGCATAAGCTGTGGCTCTTCTAGTTTGTAACACCTGATGGGGGGTTAAAGGTTACCTTTGAAATTGGTTCAATTAGGCTTCGGCCTACACTCCGCTCCCTCTCCTCCTCCTGCTGACCCTGGGCTCTAACACCGCCAGTTGGGGCCCAGATATGCTAGCTGCACAGAGCCAAACACCAGCCAATGTGTCAGTGGGGTTCAGCACCGCCAGCTGTTCCCCTGCTGTGTAGCCGGCAACGTGTCCTGCAACAGCCACGCAGACACAAGAACTGAAATTGAAGGGAACCTGTCCCCCCTCCCCCAGGCGTTTCTACGTTTTACAGCCACCTTGTACGACAGTAATGCTGCATGTGTGCAAGGTGGCTCAGAAACTTATTCTCCTTGCCCATGTTGAACTGAACACGTCTAAAATGAGTCCTCTGCGACCATTAAAACGTCCCTCAGGTGTGATTTTCCTTTGTTTTGACACGCAACAAGCTCCTTGGTAGCGCTGCCCATCTTCTGGCATCATTGTTTGGCTGCCTGTGCCTCTGCGGCCGCCTTGCCCCACACAACGCCCCTCGGTGTCTTATTTATTTGGACTGCGAGGGTGTGATTGATGGGCATGAACGGTGCATTTCTTCGCCTGTCCCTCATCTCCTTCCGCCTTCTTCGGACTGTGCGTCTTCATGGCCGTGGCATGCGATAAGGGATCAGCTGACGCCGCATAGTCTGAAGCGGGTGTAAGAACCCAAGCGAGAGGCGAACATATGTACTGCGCCAGGCCATGAATCCCAGCCCCGCAGTGTTTTAACAATGTTAAGACACTGCGGGGCTGGGATTCATGGTCAACGCAAACCGCAACGGCCGACATTACATGATGTCAGAGGATGGGCAGCGCTAACAGCGCAAGGCCAAGGGATAACACGAAAGCGCAGACTCCTGTGCAACAAATAACGATGCTCAGGAGGCCGCGCAAAGCACCAAGGTGGCATTTTTGCCAGCTGTACTGCGTCTCTTTACGAAGGGAACTCACGCCTCAAAATCAGTTTGACTGTGTAAGGGCCTAAATGTTATACGTGTTTCTTTCAGCGTGTGCAAGGAGCAAAATTAAAAGAGCAACCTTTGACTTGTGCAGCATTACTGCTGCATAAGCTGTGGCTCTTCTAGTTTGTAACACCTGAGGGGGGGTTAAAGGTTACCTTTGAAATTGGTTCAATTAGGCTTCGGCCTACACTCCGCTCCCTCTCCTCCTCCTGCTGACCCTGGGCTCTAACACCGCCAGTTGGGGCCCAGATGTGCTGGCTGCACAGAGCCAAACACCTCGCCAATGTGTCAGTGGGGTTCAGCACCGCCAGCTGTTCCCCTGCTGTGTAGCCGGCAACGTGTCCTGCAACAGCCACGCAGGCACAACAGACCCAAAGCTGCCGCCAGTGCAGGCTTCGGCCTAAACTCTGCTCCCTCTCCTCCTCCTGCTGACTCTGGGCTCTAACACCGCCAGTTGGGGCCCGGTACTGCTAGCTGTACAGAGCAAAACACCAGCCAATGTGTCAGTGGGGTTCAGCCCCGCCAGCTGTTCCCCTGCTGTGTAGCCGGCATCGTGTCCTGCAAAAGCCACGCAGACACAAGAACTGAAATTGAAGGGATCCTGTAGCTCCACCCCCAGGTGTTTGTGTGTTTTACAGCCACCTTGTACAGCAGTAATGCTGCATGTGTGCAAGGTGGCTCATAAACTTATTATCCTTGCACACGTGGAACGGAACATGTCTACAATGTGTCCCCTGAGACCATTAAAACGTCCCTGAGGTGTGACTTTCCTTTGTAATGACACGCAGCAACCCCCTTGGTAGCGCTGCCCGTCTTCTGACATCATTGTTTGGCTGGCTGCGCCTCTGCGGCCGCCCTGCCCGACACAACGCCCCTCGGTGTCTAATTTATTTTGACTGCGAGGGTGTGATTGACGGGCATGAGCAGTGCATATCTTCGCCAGGCTGTCACTCAGCTCCTTCCGCCTTCTTCAGACTGTGCGGCTTCATGGCCGTGGCATGCGATAAGGGATCAGCTGATGCCGCACAGTCTGTAGCAGGTGTAAGGACACGAGCGAGAGGCGAACCTATGTACTGCGCCAGGACATGAATCCCAGCCCCGCAGTGTGAAACACTGTAAAGACACTGCGGGGCTGGGATTCATGGGCATCGCGAACCGCACTAGCCGACATGAAATGATGTCAGAAGATGGGCAGCGCATGGCCAAGGGATAACGCAACAACGCAGACTCCTGTACATCAAAATGCGATGCTCAGGAGGCCATGCCACACACCAAGGTGGTGTTTTTGCCAGCTGTGCTGTGTCTCATTACGAAGGGAACTCCCGCCTCCAAGACAGATTGACTGTATAAGGGCCAAAATGTTATACGTGTTTCATTCAGCTTGTGCAAGGAACAAAATTAAAAGAGCAACCTTTGACTTGTGCAGCACTACTGCTGCATAAGGCGTGGCTCTTCTACTTTGTAACACCTGAGGGGGGGTTAAAGGTTACCTTTAAAATTGGTTCAATTAGGCTTCGGCCTACACTCTGCTCCCCCTGCAGATCCTGGGCTCTAACACCGCCAGTTGGTGCCCCGAAGTGCTGGCTGCACAGAGCAAAACACCAGCCAATGTGTCAGTGGGGTTCAGCACCGCCAGCTGTTCCCCTGCTGTGTAGCCGGCATCGTGTCCTGCAACAGCCACGCAGACACAAAGCTGCCGCCAGTGCAGGCTTCGGCCTACACTCTGCTCCCTCTCCTCCTCCTGCTGACCCTGGGCTCTAACACCGCCAGTTGGTGCCCGGTACTGCTAGCTGCACAGAGAAAAACACCAGCCAATGTGTCAGTGGGGTTCAGCACCGCCAGCTGTTCCCCTGCTGAGCAGCCGGCAACGTGTCCTGCAACAGCCACGCAGACACAAGAACTGAAATTGAAGGGAACCTGTCCCCCCTCCCCCAGGCGTTTGTATGTTTTACAGCCACCTTGTACAGCAGTAATGCTGCATGTGTGCAGGGTAGCTCATAAACTTATTCTCCTCGCACATGTGGAACTGAAAACACGCCTAAAATGTGTCCTCTGTGTGACCATTAAAACGTCCCTGAGGTGTGACTTTACTTTGTAATGACACGCAACAACCCCCTTGGTAGCACAGCCCTTCTTCTGACATCATTGTTTGGCTGGCTGCGCCTCTGCGGCCGCCCTGCCCGACACAACGCCCCTCGGTGTCTTATTTATTTTGACTGCGAGGGTGTGATTGACGGGCATGAGCAGTGCATATCTTCGCCTGTTGTCACTCATCTCCTTCCGTCTTCTTCAGACTGTGCGGCTTCATGGCCGTGGCATGTGATAAGGGATCAGCTGACGCCGCACAGTCTGTAGCAGGTGTAAGGACCCGAGCGAGAGGCGAACATATGTACTGCGCCAGGCCATGAATCCCAGCCCCGCAGTGTGAAACAATGTAAAGGCACTACGGGGCTGGGATTCATGGTCATCGCGAACCGCACCGGCCGACATTAAATGATGTCAGGAGATGGGCAGCGCTAACAGCGCAAGGCCAAGGGATAACACGACAGCGCAGACTCCTGTACAGCAAATAACAACGCTCAGGAGGCTGCACCCAGCAACAAGGTGGGATTTTTGACATCTGTGCTGCGTCTCATTACGAAGGGAACTCTCGCCTCCAACACAGTTTGACTGTATAAAGGGCTAAATGTTATACGTGTTTCATTCAGCGTGTGCAAGGAGAAAAATTAAAAGAGCAACCTTTGACTTGTGCAGCACTACTGCTGCATAAGGTGTGGCTCTTCTAGTTTGTAACCCCTGAGGGGGGGTTAAAGGTTACCTTTAAAATTGGTTCAATTAGGCTTCGGCCTACACTCTGCTCCCCCTGCAGAGCCTGGGCTCTAACACCGCCAGTTGGGGCCCGGTACTGCTAGCTGCACAGAGAAAAACACCAGCCAATGAGTCAGTGGGGTTCAGCACCGCCAGCTGTTCCCCTGCTGTGTAGCCGGCAACGTGTCCTGCAACAGCCACGCAGACACAACAGACCTACAAATGCCTCCAGTGCAGGCTTCGGCCTACACTCTTCTCCCCCTGCTGACCCTTTGCTCCAACACCGCTAGTTGGGGCTCTAGGAAGACAAGCTTGAATAGGTCCCCATCCTGGTTCCAGCACCGTCAGCTGGTTCCGGGCAGAGCCTTTGGCTTAGGTGCCTCCCTCTGGGTATCCGAGTTCCACCAACGTCAGGTGGTCCTTGGTAGTGCTTTCAGGCACGGGTACCTCCTGCTTAGTAACCGGGTTCCAGTAACGTCAGCTGGTCCTCGGTAGTTCCATTGGCTCTTGGACCTTCGGCTACCCATCCGGGTTCCAGTACCGTCAGCTGGTTCTCGGCAGTGTCTTTTGCTCTTGTACCTTCTGCTCCCCATCCTGGTTCCAGTACCGTCAGCTGGTTCCGGGCAGAGCCTTTGGCTTAGGTGCCTCCCTCTGGGTATCTGAGTTTCACCAACGTCAGGTGGTCCTTGGTAGTGCTTTCAGGCACGGGTACCTCCTGCTTAGTAACCGGGTTCCAGTAACGTCAGCTGGTCCTCGGTAGTTCCATTGGCTCTTGGACCTTCGGGTAGCCATCCGAGTTCCAGTTCCATCAGCTGTTTCTCGGCATTTTCTCAGCCTTCTTGTACCTTCTGCTACATTTCCAAATTCAAGGCCCTAAAGACGACGACCCGGAAGACCACCCCTAAGATGACGACGACACCAGAGATGACGACCACTGAGATGACAACGACCCTGGAGACGATGACCCTGAAGACCACCCCGATGACGACGACCCCGGAGACGACGACCCTGGAGACGACGACCCTGGAGACGACGACGACATGGGAGACCGAGAAGCAGAAGAACAAGAGGCTGCAGAACAAAGAGCAGAAGAACATTAAGCATAAGACTAAATATCAGAGCAAAAGATATTATCTAAATTATAAGCAGAAGAAGATTAAGCAGTGTATGGGGGTGAGTCCGTTCCTCCTCGTGGTGCCCCTGGATAAAGCCTGATGCTGCAGGCCAAACTGAACGCGGACAAATGTAACTCTTTTGTGACAGGCAGAACGGAAGGTGTAATCTTCAAACTTTTATAGATAACAACTACGGGAATGCCTGTCACAAATAAGAATATGATGAAGAAGTTGAATATGAAAAAGATAATAGTTAAATAAAAAGAATATGAACAATGTAAAAAAAAAAAATATAGGTAGAAGAAGAAGAAGATGAATAAGGTGAAAATAGTTGATGTCAAAGAAGCTGATGATGAGGATAATGAAGAAGAAAGTGGGAGAAGTAAAAAAGAAGGTGAAGGACGTGGAAGTAGTGAAACATCAATATCTGAAAAAAAAAAAAAAAAAAAAAAAAACATAGTCAAAATCTTTCTAACGCCGAACGTCATAAAAAAACCCAAAAAAACCTGCTATTCTATTTGTTTTGGCTAAACCTCTGTGCCTTAAATGTCTCCGCCACCTCCCCCAATACATCCTACATTATTCTTAGTTGTTTTCCTTCATGTAGAATTAACCTACAAGGAAAGAAAGGGTTTATTTTAATTCCGATATTTTCGTCCCATTGACTTGCATTGGGATCAGGTATCGGTATCGGATTAGATCCGATACTTTGACGGTATCGGCCGATACTTTCCGATACCGATACTTTCCGATATCGGAAGGTATCGCTCAACACTAACGGTGACACAGACGAAGTTGCACACGACATAGAAGAGGAGGTCATAGATGACCCAGTTGTTGACCCTGATTGGCAGCCATTGGGGGAACAGGGTGCAGGCGGCAGTAGTTCTGAAGCGGAGGAGGAGGAGCCACAGCAGGCATCAACATCACAACAGGTTCCATCTGCCGGGCCCGTATCTGGCCAAAAACGCGTGGCAAAACCAAAACCAGTTGGAGGACAGCGTGGCCATCCGGTTAAAGAAGCTCAGTCTGCAATGCCTGAAAAGGTATCCGAATAGTAGAAAGAGTGCAGTCTGGCATTTTTTTAAACAACATCCAAATGATCAGCGCAAAGTCATCTGTCAAAAATGTTCAACTACCTTAAGCAGAGGTCAGAATCTTAAAAGTCTAAATACAAGTTGCATGCATAGACATTTATCCACCATGCATTTGCAAGCCTGGACTAACTACCAAACGTCCCTAAAGGATGCAGCACCCTCGGCCAATGAAGCTAGTCAGCAACGCTACATCCCTTCCCTCCCTGTAAGCCCACCATTTCCCGCGCCACCTGCAGTATCTGTGCAGCTTTTGTCGCCAGGCCAAAGCAGTCAGGGAATCACCAGTTTAGTAGTAGGAAACACTGCATGTAGGGCACCGGCAAGAATACCATCTCCAACCCTATCTCAGTCACCCATGTCCACCGGCACCACCGCTAGTTCCACGATCTCCAGCTCTCCAGTCCAGCTCACCCTACATGAAACTCTTGTTAGGAAAAGGAAGTACTCATCCTCACATCCGCGTACACAGGGTTTGAATGCCCACATTGCTAGACTAATCTCATTAGAGATGATGCCCTACCGGTTAGTTGAAAGCGAAGCTTTCAAAGCGCTGATGGACTACGCTGTACCACGCTACGAGCTACCCAGTCGGCACTTCTTTTCTAGAAAAGCCATCCCAGCCCTCCAACAGCATGTTAAAGACCGCATCGTCCATGCACTCAGGCAGGCTGTGACTACAAAGGTGCACCTGACAACAGATGCATGGACCAGTAGGCATGGCCAGGGACGTTACGTGTCCATCACAGCACACTGGGTGAATGTGGTGGATGCAGGGTCCACAGGGACAGCAATATTGGGACAGTTCTGCCTAGCCCACGGTCAAGGAAAGAGTTGGCTGTAGGCGTTCGCCCCCCCTCCTCCTCTTCCTCCTCCTGCAGAAGCGAGAGCTCGTCCACAGACCGCAGTCGCACATCCACTCCATCCGCAGCTGCCACTGTTGCACACCAGGTGTGCCATTATGGGACAGCTAGTGGCAAGCGTCAGCAGGCTGTATTGGCAATGAAGTGTTTGGGCGACTAGTGTTGAGCATTCCGATACCGCAAGTATCGGGTATCGGACGATACTTGCAGGTATCGGAATTCCGATACTCAGTTATGGCTGGGCACTGTACATCTTGAGGCAGGCGAGGTAGTGAGTGATAACGGAAGGAATTTCATGGCTGCTATAGCCCTTTCCCAACTGAAACACATTCCTTGCCTGGCTCACACCTTAAATCTGGTGGTGCAGTGCTTCCTGAAAAGTTATCCGGGGATACCCGACCTGCTCCTCAAAGTGCGCAGACTTTGCTCGCATATCCGCCGTTCGCCCGTACACTCCAGCCGTATGCAGAACTATCAGCGTTCTTTGAACCTTCCTCAGCATCGCCTAATCATCGACGTTGCAACAAGGTGGAACTCCACACTGCACATGCTTCAGAGAGTGTGCGAACAGAGGCGTGCTGTTATGTATTTGTGAGAGGATACACGGGCAGGCAGTTGGATGGCAGACATGGAGTTGTCAGGTGTGCAGTGGTCGAAGCTACAAGACCTGTGTCAAGTCCTTCAGTGTTTTGAGGAATGCACACGGCTGGTTAGTGCAGACAACGCCATAATAAGCATGAGCATCCCCCTAATGCGTCTGCTGATGCAAAGTTTGACGCACATAAAGGAGCAGGCGTCTGCAGCCGAGGAAGAGGAAAGCCTTGATGACAGTCAGCCATTGTCTGGTCAGGACCGTGTAGAGGACGCGGTAGCGGGCGAAGAGGAGGAGGAGGACGAGGAGGATGATGGGGATGAGTACTTTTTTAATGAGGAAGCTTCTGCTGGGCCAACGGAAATTAGTGGCGTTGCAAGGCCGGGTTCTGTTTTTTTAAGGGAGACAAGTGACGTAGATTTGCCTGTAACTGCCCCTCAAACCAGCACAACCGCAGATTTGACAACTGGAACTTTGGCCCACATGGCGGATTATGCCTTACGTATCCTCAAACGGGACCCACGCATTATTAAAATGATGAGCGATGACGATTACTGGTTGGCCTGCATCCTTGACCCTCGCTATAAAGGCAAATTGCAAAATATTATGCCACATGAGAACCTCGAACAAATATTAGCAACCAAACAAGCTACTCTTGTAGATGGTTTGATTCAGGCATTCCCAGCACACAGCGCCGGTGATGGTTCTCACACAAGCTGCAGGGGGCTACAGGGCAGAGGTGTTAGAGGTGCACAGATCAGAAGTGGCGTTGGACAGAGGGGTTTTCTGACCAGGTTGTGGAGTGATTTCGCAATGACCACAGACAGGACAGGTACTGCAGCATCTATTCAAAGTGACAGGAGACAACATTTGTCCAGTATGGTTACTAACTATTTTTCATCCCTTATTGATGTTCTCCCTCAACCGTCATTCCCATTTGATTACTGGGCATCCAAATTAGACACCTGGCCTGAATTGGCAGAATATGCATTGCAGGAGCTTGCTTGCCCAGCAGCTAGTGTGCTATCAGAAGAGTATTCAGTGCTGCTGGTTCAATATTAACCGAAAAAAGGACTCGTCTGGCTACCCAAAATGTGGATGATCTCACCTTCATTAAAATGAACCACTCCTGGATTTCAAATTATTTTGCCCCACCTTTCCCGGCTGACACCTAGCTTTCCTATAAAAAGGTCTTGCTTGTGGACTGGTCTTACTGAGTGTTCCAATCTCTTAATTTGCAGCAGCTGTTTGTCCAGCATACGACATGTTTACACCTCCCTCAATGGGAAAATTCCCCCCACGGGGCCGTGGTCTTGCCACTTGGCGCAAGCACCCGTTACAGTGCTGTTTGTCTGAAGAGGTGGGTGTGCCCGCTTTTGGTCGACGGCACTGCCACTGGGTCCCTCATAGTACAATGAAGTGTCTCTGGCGGTGGTGGTGCGCACCCAACGTCAGACACACCGTTGTAACATGAGGGGCCCTGGGACGGTACCGCCGGCCACAAGAGAGTTCCCCCCCCAGCTCAAACTGTGCTCTACCACGTGCAAAATTATCTCGCACAGCTCCACCAATGTTTAGTCTATGCGCTGACATGATTCAATGCCTGGCACTGACAATACCAATTTGTTGACATCTATGATGCTAGTTAAAGTAGTCTGGGTCAGTGTCCTATATTGACTCCAGTAAATACTTACTGCCAAATTACTTTGTCAGAAACTCAGCAGATGAGCCCACCCCTGTACCTAAGTATGCCACACTTTTTTTTTTGTTGTTTTGCGAGACATTAACATCTATTTATTTTTTGTGAGTACTAACTGTGTCAGACACTCCTTGCAATCCTTCTCCGCTGACCACAATGCTGCCTGTGTATCCATGTAACCGATTTAAAACTGTCTTGAGCCTATTTTTTGTTATTTTAGGCCTTTGTTAGCCTGTCTGCGGTCCCTCCTTGCAATACTCCTCCACTGACCACAATGCTGCCTGTGTATCCATGTAACCGATTTAAAACTGCCTTGAGCCTATTTTTTGTTATTTTAGGCCTTCGTTAGCCTGTCTGCGGTCCCTCCTTGCAATACTCCTCCACTGACCACAATGCTGCCTGTGTATCCATGTAACCGATTTAAAACTGCCTTGAGCCTATTTTTTGTTATTTTAGGCCTTCGTTAGCCTGTCTGCGGTCCCTCCTTGCAGTACTCCTCCACTGACCACAATGCTGCCTGTGTATCCATGTAACCGATTTAAAACTGCCTTGAGCCTATTTTTTGTTATTTTAGGCCTTTGTTAGCCTGTCTGCGGTCCCTCCTTGCAATACTCCTCCACTGACCACAATGCTGCCTGTGTATCCATGTAACCGATTTAAAACTGCCTTGAGCCTATTTTTTGTTATTTTAGGCCTTCGTTAGCCTGTCTGCGGTCCCTCCTTGCAATACTCCTCCACTGACCACAATGCTGCCTGTGTATCCATGTAACCGATTTAAAACTGCCTTGAGCCTATTTTTTGTTATTTTAGGCCTTCGTTAGCCTGTCTGCGGTCCCTCCTTGCAATACTCCTCCACTGACCACAATGCTGCCTGTGTATCCATGTAACCGATTTAAAACTGCCTTGAGCCTATTTTTTGTTATTTTAGGCCTTCATTAGCCTGTCTGCGGGCCCTCCTTGCAATCCTCCTCCGCTGACCACACCAATGCTGCCCGTGCACCCCTGGAACCTATTTAAAAGTTCATAGAGCCTATTTATATATTTTATTTAATATTAATAAAGCCATTATGGACTACGCTGTACCATGCTACAAGCTAACCAGTCGACACTTCTTTTGCGAGAAAAGCCATCCCAACCCTCCACCAGCATGTAAAAGACCGCATTGTCCATGCACTCTGGCAATCTGTGAGTACAAAGGTGCACCTGACAACAGACGCATGGACCTGTAGGCATGGCCACGGAAGGTTACGTGTCCATTACGGCGCAATGGGTTAATGTGGTGGATGCATGGTCCACAGGGGACAGCCTACTAAGTCTGTCTGCAGTCCCTAATTCAAATTGTCCTCCACTGTCTAAATCTGAGCTTTAACCTTCTGGCTCTCATTAAGTGCTTTTTTTTTAAAAAAAATTGGTGTTTGGGGCCTAATACCTCTGTTTGCCGCTCACTGTTGTTTGTCCTCAACTGTATAAAGCTGAGCTTCAACCTTCTGGCTTTCGGCCTATAGTATCAGATATTAAACTGCATTTGGCCTTCAACTTTGGTTACGGCCTACTAACGGTGTCTGCCGCTCTCTGGTGTTTCTCCTCAACTGTATAAAGCTGAGCTTCAACCTTCTGGCTCTCATTAAGTGCTTTTTTAAAAAAAAATTGGTGTTTGGGGCCTAATACCTCTGTTTGCCGCTCACTGTTGTTTGTCCTCAACTGTATAAAGCTGAGCTTCAACCTTCTGGCTCTCATTAAGTGCTTTTTTAAAAAAACAAATTGGTGTTTGGGGCCTAATACCTCTGTTTGCCGCTCCCTGGTGTTCTCCTCAACTGAATAAATCTGAGCTTCAACCTTCTGGCTCTCATTAAGTGCTTTTTTTAAAAAAAAATGGTGTTTGGGGCCTAATACCTCTGTTTGCCGCTCACTGTTGTTTGTCCTCAACTGTATAAAGCTGAGCTTCAACCTTCTGGCTTTCGGCCTATAGTATCAGATATTAAACAGCATTTGGCCTTCAACTTTGGTTGCGGCCTACTAACGGTGTCTGCCGCTCCCTGGTGTTTGTCCTCAACTGTATAAAGCTGAGCTTCAACCTTCTGGCTCTCATTAAGTGCTTTTTTTAAAAAAAATTGGTGTTTGGGGCCTAATACCTCTGTTTGCCGCTCCCTGTTGTTTGTCCTCAACTGTATAAAGCTGAGCTTCAACCTTCTGGCATTCGGCCTATAGTATCAGATATTAAACTGCATTTGGCCTTCAACTTTGGTTACGGCCTACTAACGGTGTCTGCCGCTCCCTGGTGTTTGTCC
This sequence comes from Ranitomeya variabilis, assembly GCF_051348905.1. NCBI lineage: Eukaryota > Metazoa > Chordata > Amphibia > Anura > Dendrobatidae > Ranitomeya > Ranitomeya variabilis. The sequence continues at coordinate 415,148,085 of NC_135236.1, read as the reverse complement.
TCAACTGTATAAAGCTGAGCTTCAACCTTCTGGCTCTCATTAAGTGTTTTTTTCAAAAAAATTGGTGTTAGGTGCCTAATACCTCTGTTTGCCGCTCACTGGTGTTCTCCTCAACTGAATAAATCTGAGCTTCAACCTTCTGGCTCTCATTTTTATTTATTTTTTTTTAAATTGGTGTTTGGGGCCTAATACCTCTGTTTGCCGCTCCCTGTTGTTTGTCCTCAACTGTATAAAGCTGAGCTTCAACCTTCTGGCTTTCGGCCTACAGTATCAGATATTAAACAGCATTTGGCCTTCAACTTTGGTTGCGGCCTACTAATGGTGTCTGCCGCTCCCTGGCGTTTGAATATAAGGATCACTGCACACGTACAGGA